>NC_086448.1:574829589-575151811 GCF_028390025.1 Pseudophryne corroboree
TTGACAAGGCTATGATGTGGAGTGAGGCCTGGCAGGCCGAAAGAACACTGAAGCCTGAACTTCTGCAAACGAACAGAGGATGCTGGCTTTCAGGCCTAAACTTCAGATTGCTGAATTCAGATTCACACAGAAGATTAATCACCACAGGTGAGGCTCGTTAACTCTGCACTCAGGAAACACATGGTAATGACAAGCTGTTTATCCCAGTGAGCAAAAAGACACAGGATCCAGGATAGATGGCAGGGGTAAGTCACCAAATATGAGAACTACAGTGAGGATCGTGACAATTTGCATATATTAGAATTATAGTGACATTCTTGTTACATGTGCCATCATCCCCATTTTAAAACTGTGTCATTTCAGGATTTAAAAGAGCTCCAATGTTATTTGCTAGTGAAGTTTGAAACAACCTTGTTAAGGAAAGCTTGGCATATAGAAACTGTCATGGTGAATTGTATTTTTCATCACTCTTCTCATCCCCACATTATTATTGTGTCGTATTGGAATAAGCATATATCTGTGATTAGATTGTCCTTTTGAATTAATAAAAGTGTTCGTCATATCATTAGCTAAAGTCAACTGTGATTTAACAATCTTCATTGATGCCATGTTATTCTTGTGATTGTCTAATTTTTGCCAAACAGCTAACCATCCTCTTTAATCAGGAGATCATTGTGGCTCAATAAAAAGAAATCCTGTTGGAATTGCTGTCTCATTTCTGTTGCATATCAATCTATCCTACCTCTCAGAGCATGGTACTACAGACAAGTTATTGGTAAAAACACTTTAGGAAAAAGGTCTGTCACATAGCTACCTAACATATGTGATACCTCTTCCAACTACTTAGACATACCCGCCAACCCCAGGGTGTTATATATTTATGTAGTGCATTCTAAAAAATTATAGCTAGAATCTGATTGGTTGCTATGGGCAACACCTCCACTTGTCCACTTTAGAAAGTTTGATAAATTTCTCCCTTGTGTCTCAGGAGCTTGAGGAAAAATGTACTGTATAGGAACAAACAGATAAGCAATAAACATGCTTAGTTGTCCCATATGAAAAGTTATACCAACTGCATGGCAATATACTGTACAGTAAATGCCCCATATGGATGCAAAACAAAATGACAGTTATTATCAGTTGTCCTCGCTAAAGTAAATTTGTATATATCTAACAAAATGAAATTATGAGGTATTAGTTCATATTTTGATAAAAAAAACCTTATAAGATGGTGACAAGAAGACAAGTATTTGACTATACATGGACCACCTTTATACTAGAGATGAGCGGGTCTGGTTATCGGAGAACTGGGCCCATCCGAACTTAGCAATCCTAAAAAAAGGCAAAACGTCATCCTCCCGCTGTCGTATTCTTGCGGGTTTTGGATTCAATGAAGGTCCCCGGTGATCTGCACCATTTTGCTCCAGCTGTAAAGCTTGTACAGTGCAGACATGTCTGTGTTGTGTACGTGCAACGGTGCTGTGTTGTCCATCAGAGGTGCAGTGTTGTCTATCCAGGGGGTGCTACTGTGTCATCCAGGGTTGCTCTGTCCATCCATTCAGGGGTACTGTACCAGGGTTAAAAAAATAAAATTAATATATTCTAATTGAAACTAATGTATATATATCATTTTTGAGTGAGACTGAGATAGTGAAACCTTTGTTTTCGGACGGCTCAATGTACACAAACTTTGTTTAACACAAATAAATCTTAAAAATATTGTATTAAGTGCACTTCAGGCTGTGTGTTTAAGGTGTATATGAAACATACATGAATTGTGTGTATGTACACAAATTTTGTTTAATGCACAAAGTTATATTGGCTAAAATGACCTTCAGGCTGTGTGTATATAGTGTATATAAAACATAAATACATTCTGTGCTTAGACCTGGGTCCCATCGCCATGATATCTCATTATGGTATGCAATTATTCCAAAATATGGAAAAATCCGATATCCAAAATGCTTCTGGTCCCAAGCATTTTGGATATGGTATACTCAACCTTTGTATATATATATATATATATATATATATATATATACATACATACTGTATATAATGCTGGTATATCTTGATAAAGGAACATAAGCCTCAAAACGACGATTAACAAAGACCAGTTTTTTCACTTTTTTAATATGCCTCTGGAGTACCATTATTGTTCCATTATTGGATAAGTATATATATATATATATATATATATATACATATAAAATAGCAAAGTTTCTTAATGCTCTCTCAATCTAAAACTACTGTTGTTTTATTCACTCTATATCAGTAAGTATGTTCTAAACCAATTTATTTAATACTACTTCTTTTCAATAGGCAAGCTTCAACACAGAGAAGATCCCTTGCCGATAGAGATCAACAAAATAGAAACAAATAAATATATCTCTGTGGAGCGCCCTTTCTTAATGATTTAAATGATCTGATTGAAATATTTTTACCAAATATTTATAAAGAGAGGATGACCTTACACATATAGACACCCATATTTAAAACACATACATCTTTTTATTATTAAGACAGTGTAATTCAAATTCACGTATGCATAAAAATGAAATGATAATGAACATTTCTTTTACATTAAAAATACAATTGTATGTTTCAACTTTTTAAAATGACAATAAAAAGCTTTCACCCAAAGCGTTTTGTCTTATAGTGACTTCTTCAGGGCTGTTCTTTAGGGTGTAATCAAGAAAAAAGAAAGAAAGAAATATATATAAGTAGAAAGGAACAATAATATAGAGAGGAATATGCACATTGGAAACAATCATAGTGTCTATATTTAAACAAACCAGTATCATCTGTACCTTTGAAAAATGTATTACAATTAACTTTTCTCATTAACTTCATTAAGCAATTATTAATTTAGTGCTGAATTATAACATCAATAACAGCTCGTAACATTTATAATAATGGTTGTCTACTGAATGACTCCATAATAAAATGATCAGTTGATATAATAGTACTTACTTCTGAATAACAACTCTTTGTTTATTTTGAAAAGATGTATCTTTCATAAAGAGAACCTTAAAAGAACCAATAAATGTGCCTATTTACGAAAAAGACCAAATTTAAATAATTATAAAATAACTATTTTTCTCTTTTCTTTTTTATTAATTCTTTAAATCAAAGATACTTACTGAAAAATGTCATAGAATAAATTTGAAAACTTGAAGATTTAAAACTTGGATAGAACAGCTTCCACAATTTGGCAATACTAAGTGGGGTTCCCTATTTGAGACCACTCTACACAAATATATAAATATATGTATATTAGTAAAAGTTCATTTAAATAATAAAAAATATATATATAAATAAAAATAATTACTTACTGATAGTTTATATTATTCTCCAAAATGAATGTTTGTAAATTGCTTATCAAGCCTTTTTTAAATTTTCCCTAATGGAAACAGTGTATTACTACATATTCTGATTTAGATCACAATAAAATAAGGCCAAATTTATATCTTAGCTTACCCGCAGCGATCCTTTATGTCTGTATACATATCCCTATTATACACACACACTGATTACAAGCAAACAGATCACAGGTGAGCATGGTTAACTTTAGTAGCCATTCAAACCCGTTTGTGTGAACTTGTGTGCATGTTATCAGGCCAAAATCTCCAGGGTATGTAAACTTTTGATCAGGGTCATTTGGGTAGTTTCTGTTGTCATTATGATTTAAAAAGAGTAAACACAGTTATTTGACAATAAATGGCTTCACCCAACCACTAACCATGAGTGAAAGAAAAGTTTGTGAGTTATCATTCATATTCTCTGACAAATGGCCAGAAAATCACAAATTCTGCTAGGGTATGTAAACTTATGAGCACAACTGTATATATATTAGAGATGTGCACCGGACATTTTTCGGGTTTTGTGTTTTGGTTTTGGATTCAGTTCCGTGGCCGTGTTTTGGATTCGGACGCGTTTTGGCAAAACCTCCCTGAAAATTTTTTGTCGGATTCGGGTGTGTTTTGGATTCGGGTGTTTTTTTCAAAAACCCCTCAAAAACAGCTTAAATCATAGAATTTGGGGGTAATTTTGATCCTATAGTATTATTAACCTCAATAACCACAATTTCCACTCATTTCCAGTCTATTCTGAACACCTCACAATAATATTTTTAGTCCTAAAATTTGCACCAAGGTCGCTGGATGACTAAGCAAAGCGACCCAAGAGGGCGGCACAAACACCTGGCCCATCTAGGAGTGGCACTGCAGTGTCAGACAGGATGGCACTTAAAAATATTGGCCCCAAATAGCACATGATGCAAAGAAAAGAGAAAAAGAGGTGCACTGTGGTCACTGGACGGCTAAGCTAAGCGATACAAACACCTCAATATCACAGGAATTATTTGTTCTAATCAATGGTATTATTGGTCCAAATCACTGGAAGAAAATGATAAAATCACTGGAATTATTTGTTCTAATCAATGGTATTATTGGTCCAAATCACTGGAAGAAAATGACAAAATCACAGGAATTATTTGTTCTAATCAATGGTATTATTGGTCCAAATCACTGGAAGAAAATGATAAAATCACTGGAATTATTTGTTCTAATCAATGGTATTATTGGTCCAAATCACTGGAAGAAAATGACAAAATCACTGGAGTTATTTGTTCTAATCAATGGTATTATTGGTCCAAATCACTGGAAGAAAATGGAATGGATGGATACTTGCAGTGACACAGAGCTGCAAGATACAGCAATGGCCTACTGTACACAACTATATACTGTTGGGTCACCAAAATGCTGCACTGTAATACTATATATACTGCTCACAAAAATGCTGCACAGATATGGAATGGATACTTGCAGTGACACAGAGCTGCAAGATACAGCAATGGCCTACTGTACTGTACTACTATATTTATTATATACAGTAGATGACAGATATAAAGTTACATTGTGGGGGAATCCAGTATACGTTCTGTCACAAGGTACCAGTGAATGACCACATCATGTATATAGGTGACAGATATAAAGTTACATTGTGGGGGAATCCAGTATACGTTCTGTCACCAGGTACCAGTGAATAACCACATCATGTATATAGGTGACAGATATAAAGTTACATTGTGGGGGAATCCAGTATACGTTCTGTCACCAGGTACCAGTGAATGACCACATCATGTATTTAGGTGACAGATATAAAGTTACATTGTGGGGGAATCCAGTATACGTTCTGTCACCAGGTACCAGTGAATAACCACATCATGTATATAGGTGACAGATATAAAGTTACATTGTGGGGGAATCCAGTATACGTTCTGTCACCAGGTACCAGTGAATGGCCACATCATGTATATAGGTGACAGATATAAAGTTACATTGTGGGGGAATCCAGTATACGTTCTGTCACCAGGTACCAGTGAATGGCCACATCATGTATATAGATGACAGATATAAAGTTACATTGTGGGGGAATCCAGTATACTTTCTGTCACCAGGTACCAGTGAATGGCCACATCATGTATATACTTTAACTGGTGGTTCCCAGTCCCCACAATGCAGCACACTGATCAGATATTTGCTGCACACTGAGCACAGATATGGAGCGTTTTCAGGCAGAGAACGTAGATATTTTCAGCACACTGAGAACAGATTATTTGCAGCACACTGAGCACAGATATTTGCAGCACACTGAGCACAGATTACGGAGCTTTTCAGGGAGATAGTGCTGCAACGTCCTCTCCGTTCAATCTCCAATGCACGAGTGAAAATGGAGGTGACGCGCGGCTCCTTATATAGAATACGAATCTCGCGAGAATCCGACAGCGGGATGATGACGTTCGGGCACGTTCTGGTTAATCGAGCAAGGCGGGAAGATCCGAGGCTGCCTCGGAACCGTGTAAAATAGGTGAAGTTCGGGGGGGGTTCGGATCCCGAGGAACCGAACCCGCTCATCTCTAATGTATATATATATATATATATATATATACACTGAATATACAAACAGAATATTCAGCTCTCACCATAGTGTAACCCTACCCTCAATACCTTGAACGAGAGCTGTCTATGTATTCTATTAAGGGATGGTTACCTAATAGCTGTGCCTCCACTCAAGCTATGTGTAGTATTTAACTACCGTTAAGGCTTGCTTGAGTAAGCCTGATCTCTATCCTTAGGGGATGATTCCCTTATATCATAGATATATTATCTAATATACCTGTCTCTTTCTTCCAGGATCTTCAGATCAACTTCCAGACGGACCACACACACATGGAAAGTATAACACTTTAATGACCAGTACCAAATGGATTAAGTATACATTAACATTTCATCAATTACACATTCCCCTTTAAGTCATTAATCCATGCTAACCCCTGTCAATTAGGCCTATACACAGTACCTGCATGTAATACAACAAATCCTTTTTCTTTTCAAGACACCCTTAGGTGTTAGAGTGACCCGGGTACTCTTAATATGATAGTGCACTATAAGGGCCCATAAACTTCCTAAAAATAACAGCAGTTAATACAGAATGTCTGACACTATGTTTTAGTATCAACTATCAGTTCTCCCTTCAGTTAAAGAGAAAAATGTTTGGCTCAGTCTACTTATGGTAGCGATTACTTTCTCCTATAAGGTTACTTATAGTTCCTCCTTGGCAGATAACAGAAAGTATCTATTTAGCTCATAGATAGTAACATCAACAGTTGATTACCAAGGAATCTGTATCCTTTCCTCAGTAAAAATGTTACCGTAGTTGTCCAGTATTAAACTAAACTCCTAAGAAGCTGGTATGATAAACCTTTGTTATGCTGCGTCCTTGTGTCCATTTGAAGTAGCTGATGCTTTCTATATTTCAGAGCATATATAGCTTTTCGATTCCTGTATGCCTCAAATTATTGTTGTCTCTTAGGATGAGTCTATATTAAATATATCTGCAAGAGATGGTTTCTCTTATCATAGTCACAGCGAGCTCAAATCCTTTAACTTTAAAACTAATAGTCTCTTACGTGTCAGTCCTTCTTACGGGTTCACGAATATACATATAACACAGTTGTATTAAAGTGCCACAAGCTAGTCCTTGAATCGGGATGATATTCTAATCCTTTGTGGCTAAGAGGCTTTAACATTCATCCAATGTCACTGTAGTATGGCTACCTTTAATGTCCTTGACTCTAATTCTGCTAATTCAGGGGCATAAATACACACATTAGGTGGCAGCTTTAGGGTGTTACTTTCTATTTAGCGCTGCGGAACAATGTCTCTGGCTCTCCTTTGACTGATGTGATGCTGATATATGGGGGAGCTTTAAAACTATTTATGAAGCGTTAAACAGTTCAAGTTTCACTCCACTCCTCCTGTTACATATATATATCCAGTGCTTTCTACCTTCTCCTTAGCACTATGATTAAGCCATACATGGAACTGTAATTATAGGTCACTCTGACTACTGTGACCCATTACTATCCTCCTGCTTAATAGCCATTATTGCGGCCTAGCCCTGGAGTCCTTAGTCCCAATATGAAATTGACTATGTACCATAGTCACCTATGGCTTGCTGTGCTTAGTGTAGGGGTAATATAAATGGCTGGATTATGCACTCACACTTCTACGATCTAGTGATGCTGCAGCAGGATGCTCCCCCGACTCCTCCCTTACACTTACAGCCACACAGAATGGAGCCTCTGCTGCTGGTCGTGGCTTCTTTGTTGTGGCTGTCAGAGTCTGTGCCGGTAATAGGAGGAACCCTCTCTGTCTCCCTGTCATAGGTGCGCCCTTCCAATACTGCTGGGTGAGTTGACTAGCCCTGATGCCGCGTTCTATGAACAGTGCGGAGTCTCAATGCTGCTGTCACCACCTTTACAGTAAGGAAGCCCTGTTCTGGCTACACACACTAAGCCCGCTCCGGCCGCCGCAATGTATACCGCTCAGCTCTAATGCGAGCGACGGCCGGAGCAGCAAAAAACTATGTCCTCTCACCAAGGGATATGCAGTCTCTTCCTCAGCTATACTCACAGCACCTTCCCACCCCTCTCTAGTAGTCACATGACCCACTCTGAGGTGATGCTCTGCCCACTGGCAATCACCCCACTAGGTGATTGACAGTTAGGAGCACAAGGACATTAACCCTTTAGATACACTGTGAAACCATAAAATAAGCCTTAATTGTATTCACCACTACATTTACAGCAATGTACATACAATTACATATATGTGAACTGTATTATTTACCTCACAACATGCATACAGTATTACAACATCCATTAACTTTTATATATGAATAATATATATGCTTATACTCCATATTAGTCACCATATTATAACTACCTCAGTATAAGTGTTGTTTAAACCCTAAATCAGGGTTACAATAGCAAGCTCACTTATCCTCACAACATCAATAAATAAACTATGGGGGTTTAGTTAGTGAATTGGCCAATGCACGGAAGCCTGCAAACAGCTTGCCAAGGTATCCCACCTTCTTGCAGGTCCTACACTATCATAGAGTCTTAAAAATTAAAACCTGGCAACTGTATCACACATAATATAACTGCAAATATGTACACTAGGTTTAATGTGTACCTGCCACATATCTTATGGCTTTTAAAGACACACTAGTCACCTGACACTGGCTGATAAATTACTAAGGAGCAGCTGACACAGGTTTAGAACAATTGAGTTTACATAGGGGTGCATGAAAATGCTTGTGGCCACAGTTAAAAAGGGTTAACCAAAGATTAACCCTGCAATATATAAACAAATATAAAACCACAGCACTCACCACCCCAGAAGCGGGTGTCTACTTAGAAACCCAGGAGCATTTCGCACAGTGGCAGATTTGTTGGCCTCTCACAAGACGAACAAATGTAACAGCTGGTGACCCAGTCAGTGAGAGGTTCAGCTACAGGGAATTTAAAGAAAATGTCTTCCTTAGATGACCCAGAGGCATATTTTTTATATTTGAGAAGGTGGACAATGTTTAAAGTGGCCGGCCACTCCTTGGGCTGATAAACTTGCCTCCTATCTCACTGGTGAAGCACAAAAAGCATATGCTGATGTTGAGAAGTATGCTCTGGTCAAAAGTGCTATTGTAAGCTGGGAAGGAGCAGTGCTTCCACGAGTGGGTCCTACTAGCAGAGGTCCCAAGTCAATAGTTGTCAACAAGTGCATAGGGACCCTAGGTCGAAGTATGCAGTGCTGGGTGGTACACACCGACCCTTAGAACCTAGAGGAATAGCTATAGTGTTGGAGTGAAATGAAACCACAGGAAATATTTAAAAAATTACAGAAAAGTAAACAGGGAATGGGCTTTCCATCAAGTAAGCACCCCAGGGCCATGTGACACCTTCTACACCCACTATTCACTGAGACTCCAACAAAGACACTGTTGTCACCTGCTATGAGTGTGGAGAGCCAAGTTACATAAGGCAGGCCTGTCCAAAGAAGTCAGAGCCTATGGAGTGTGGTGTGGCAATGTACCCAGCCTTTTGTACTTTGGTATCCCTGGACTCCTGACCCCCACTGATGTGGGAATCTGTTTTGTTGAATAGCCAAGAACTACAGGCCATAATAGATTCAGGGGGTGTGCTAACCATGAATTCAGAAGCTGTCCTACCCAGGCAAGTAGAGAAAGTGTCAGGGTTAGTGGAGTTACTTTGTGTACATGGATCTAAGGAAAACTTTTCCCATGTGCAAGTGTGTCTAAATCTAAAAGGACGCACTTATGAGGTAGTAGCTGTGGTTGGGCCCAAGCTCTCTCACCCACTGATATTGGGATGCAATTTCCCAGGGTTCATTGAGCTTTTGAAGGCACCTCAGAAACAAAACAAGTATAAAGTTTCTAAGGCCCTATCTCACAAAGTAGAGAGGGGTGGAATAAAATGATCAGTTCTTTTTGGAGAAGAAACCTCTGAACAACCAATATCAGAGGAGGATACTCATATACCGAATTGAGGTATGCTGCCAAATGACATAGATCTACAAAGCATTGCCTGGGATCAGCAAAATGATGCTGCCCTTGAGAATTTCCTGGCCAATCTCATGGAAGTCAATATCATGGTAAAAAGTGCTTACCCACCGGAAGGCACACCATGTTTTATCCTCAAGTTATACTTTTTGTATACAATTAAGCTGTAACAAGGCAAGAAGGTCAGGCAGTTATTGGTATACAGAGTACATGAACCATTAGTTCTACGATCCGCTCATAACCATATCTATGGAGATCATCTAGGAGAAGTAAAAAACTTAGACAGTATCCTGCTTTGGTTCTTTTGGCCAGGAGCCATGGCCGAAGTCAAAACATTTTGTCAACTGTGTCCCGCATGCCAGAGTACCAGCCCAAGACCCCATTTAACCACTTGCCTGGCATGGTCGCATCAGATGTGACCATACCAGCAAGCGTTTTATCTGACCTGGTCACACAGGATATAACCAGTCACATAAAGAGTGTTAGCAGCTGCCAGGAAGGGAAACCTCCCTTCACTCCTCTCTCCACTGCTGCCTCCCTGCACCCTCCCCTCAGTGTTGCCATACTGCTGATAATTGTTGATTGGTTAGTACGGCAGCCCCCCCACCCAGCTGCTGCAGACAATGACAGCCGCTGGGTAAGTGCAAAACAACCTCCCCAAGCCACCCCCAGCCCCACCCCTGTGTACCTGGCAGCTGTCTTGGGTGTATAAAGTAATGTTGCAATGGTCACAATGTTACCGATTTTTCGATGTTACCGATCTTCCCAACTGATGTTCCGATATTTTAGAAAACTGATTTTTTTTTTTTTTACTAAAATCATTTTAGATAAGGTTAAATTCATGTTCTTAATTCACTCATAAAAATACCGACAATTTCTGAGTGGTTTTTGGGGAAACAAATCATCAGTTAAGTGGTTAAGGGCCCCTCCAATGCCTATTATCGGGGTACAGTTTGATTGTATCACAATGGAGCTTGTAGGTCCACTGGAGAAATCAAAACAGGGTGACCAACATGTCGTTGCAATCTTGGACTACACCAACCATTATCCAAAAGCATTACCCTTGTGGAACACCAAGACAACTACTATTACCAAGGAGTTGCTGCTCCTCTTTTCTTGCCATGGATTCATTAAAGAAATCCTTACAGATTAGGGGACTCCATTTATGTCCCAAGTGATGTCAAAGTTGTGTACAAAGTTGTGAAGAGTACATCTCCATACCTCACTCTACCACCCACAAACAGATGGGTTGGTGGAGAGCTTTGAAAGGACCTTAAAGTCAATGATCCTCCAGGCTGTCCTGGATAATAAACAGTAATGAGATGAAGTACACATTTGCCTCATGTTTGCCATATGTGAGGTACCACAATCGTAGAAAGGGTTCAGCCCTTTTGAGCCCTTCTTTGGAAGACAACCTAGAGGTGTTCAGGAAACATCAGAAAATAGAGGAACCAAATGTGGAGTACTTTAGAAAAATATATGAATGGCTGCATATAATATAGCTCATTGTCCACAAAAATCTGATAGAGGCCCAAGTTCATTGGAAACAAGTTTATGATGTGACGGAGACATACTGTACAAAGCAGACATATTATGTTAACTTGCTCAAACCCTGGCAAGAGGAAAGCTCAGTCCCTGTAATCCTGTCTAGACCATTCGAATCTCCCACAACCCTTTGAGGGATACAATGTCTACAGAGCAGTGGAAAAGAGTACAATGAGGGGTGCTTATACCCGCATGCACCACATTTGTGGAGTATGATCAACCGGGTAATCTACACAGATGCACAGATGTCTTTCCCAGAGGGTTTAGGAAGACTGAA
Source organism: Pseudophryne corroboree (assembly GCF_028390025.1). Lineage (NCBI taxonomy): Eukaryota > Metazoa > Chordata > Amphibia > Anura > Myobatrachidae > Pseudophryne > Pseudophryne corroboree. The sequence goes on from NC_086448.1 coordinate 574,841,339, forward strand.
TGGTGTCAGCTGTCACAAAGGAATATATGCGCTTCCTTGAAAAAGTGAAAGAGGGGATGTGTTGTGATAGAGTTGACTCATCTGATTTACCTACATTCCGGTGGGATCAGCTCCCTTAAAGGGAGACTAAAGCAAGTCCTGTGCAGTTTGCAGGAGCAATGGAGGTTTGGAACTCCGGGTTTTCTGGGTTGCGCGGGTCCAATGGAAATCATCACTGAAGGACAGAAAGGGTTTAAAATCCTCAATTGCCACTAAAGCCGAATAGCAGCCAGCGAGAAGGCCAGAGTCTCAATAGTGCCAGGGACTGTCTGAACTAGCTGTGCCAGGAAGCACAGCAGATTGTGGCTGCATTCTATCACCAGACAGAATACTAGCACTTTTAGTGCTGAGACATTTATCCACACCTGTATGTCTAATTACTGCTTGTCCAAAATTTCTGTGTGTGAATGTTAAAGTGCAGTGTCTGCTGCAATTAAAGGACACTTCTTCACCATGAACCTGCCTATCACGTGTACTAATTTCTGGGAGCCTGTTACAATTTATATATGCAGTGGACCTGGAAATTATTCACAGTGCTTCACTTTTTCCACATTTTGTTATGTTACAGCCTTATGCCAAAATGGAATAAATTCATTTTTTTTCCCTCAAAATTTTACACTCAATACCCCATAATGACAACGTGAAGTTTTTGGTTTTTTTTTTTTGCTAATTTATTAAAATAAAAAACTAATAAATCATGTGTACATAAGTATTCACAACCATTGCCATGAAGCTCATAATTGAGCTCAGGTGCATTCTGTTTCCACTGATCATCCTTGAGATGTTCCTACAGCTTAATTAGAGTCCACCTGTGGTAAATTCAGTTGATTGGACATGATTTGGATAGACACACACCTGTCTATATAAAGGTCCCACACTTGACAGTGCATGTCTGAGCACAAACCAAGAATGAAGTCAAAATAATTGTCTATAGACCTCCGAGACAGGATTGTCTTGAAGCACAAATCTGGGGAAGGGTACAGAAAAATATCTGCTGCTTTGAAGGTCCCAATGAGCACAGTGGTCTCCATAATCCGTTAGTGGAAGTAGTTCGGAACCACCAGGACTCTTACTAGAACTGGCCGGCCATCTAAACTGAACGATCGGGAGAAAGGGCCCTAGTCAGGGAGGTGACCAAGAACCCGATGGTCACTCTATCAGAGCTACAGCATTCCTCTGTGGAGAGAGGAGAACCTTCCAGAAGGACAACCATCTCTGCAGCAATCCACCAATCAGGCCTGTATGGTAGAGTGGCCAGATGGAAGCCACTTCTCAGTAAAAATCACATGGCAGCCTGGCTGGAGCTTGCCAAAGTGCACCTGAAGGACTCTCAGACCATGAGAAACGAAATTCTCTGGTCTGATGAGACAAAGATTAAACTGTCTGGCATGAATGCCAGGCGTCATGTTTGGAGGAAACCAGGCACCGCTCATCACCAGGCCAAAACCATCCCTACAGTGAAGCATGGTGGTAGTGGCATCATGCTGTGGGGATGTTTTTCAGTGGCAGGAACTGGGAGACTAGTCAGAATTAGAGATGAGCGCCTGAAATTTTTCGGGTTTTGTGTTTTGGGTTCGGTTCCGCGGCCGTGTTTTGGGTTCGAACGCGTTTTGGCAAAACCTCACCGAATTTTTTTTGTCGGATTCGGGTGTGTTTTGGATTCGGGTGTTTTTTTCCAAAAACACTAAAAAACAGCTTAAATCATAGAATTTGGGGGTCATTTTGATCCCAAAGTATTATTAACCTCAAAAACCATAATTTACACTCATTTTCAGTCTATTCTGAATACCTCACACCTCACAATATTATTTTTAGTCCTAAAATTTGCACCGAGGTCGCTGTGTGAGTAAGATAAGTGACCCTAGTGGCCGACACAAACACGGGGCCCATCTAGGAGTGGCACTGCAGTGTCACGCAGGATGTCCCTTCCAAAAAACCCTCCCCAAACAGCACATGACGCAAAGAAAAAAAGAGGCGCAATGAGGTAGCTGTGTGAGTAAGATTAGCGACCCTAGTGGCCGACACAAACACCGGGCCCATCTAGGAGTGGCACTGCAGTGTCACGCAGGATGGCCCTTCCAAAAAACCCTCCCCAAACAGCACATGACGCAAAGAAAAAAAGAGGCGCAATGAGGTAGCTGTGTGAGTAAGATTAGCGACCCTAGTGGCCGACACAAACACCGGGCCCATCTAGGAGTGGCACTGCAGTGTCACGCAGGATGTCCCTTCCAAAAAACCCTCCCCAAACAGCACATGACGCAAAGAAAAAAAGAGGCGCAATGAGGTAGCTGTGTGATTAAGATTAGCGACCCTAGTGGCCGACACAAACACCGGGCCCATCTAGGAGTGGCACTGCAGTGTCACGCAGGATGTCCCTTCCAAAAAACCCTCCCCAAACAGCACATGACGCAAAGAAAAAAAGAGGCGCAATGAGGTAGCTGACTGTGTGAGTAAGATTAGCGACCCTAGTGGCCGACACAAACACCGGGCCCATCTAGGAGTGGCACTGCAGTGTCACGCAGGATGTCCCTTCCAAAAAACCCTCCCCAATCAGCACATGATGCAAAGAAAAAGAAAAGAAAAAAGAGGTGCAAGATGGAATTGTCCTTGGGCCCTCCCACCCACCCTTATGTTGTATAAACAAAACAGGACATGCACACTTTAACCAACCCATCATTTCAGTGACAGGGTCTGCCACACGACTGTGACTGATATGACGGGTTGGTTTGGACCCCCCCCAAAAAAGAAGCAATTAATCTCTCCTTGCACAAACTGGCTCTACAGAGGCAAGATGTCCACCTCATCTTCACCCTCCGATATATCACCGTGTACATCCCCCTCCTCACAGATTATCAATTCGTCCCCACTGGAATCCACCATCTCAGCTCCCTGTGTACTTTGTGGAGGCAATTGCTGCTGGTCAATGTCTCCGCGGAGGAATTGATTATAATTCATTTTAATGAACATCATCTTCTCCACATTTTCTGGATGTAACCTCGTACGCCGATTGCTGACAAGGTGAGCGGCGGCACTAAACACTCTTTCGGAGTACACACTTGTGGGAGGGCAACTTAGGTAGAATAAAGCCAGTTTGTGCAAGGGCCTCCAAATTGCCTCTTTTTCCTGCCAGTATAAGTACGGACTGTGTGACGTGCCTACTTGGATGCGGTCACTCATATAATCCTCCACCATTCTATCAATGTTGAGAGAATCATATGCAGTGACAGTAGACGACATGTCCGTAATCGTTGTCAGGTCCTTCAGTCCGGACCAGATGTCAGCATCAGCAGTCGCTCCAGACTGCCCTGCATCACCGCCAGCGGGTGGGCTCGGAATTCTGAGCCTTTTCCTCGCACCCCCAGTTGCGGGAGAATGTGAAGGAGGAGATGTTGACAGGTCGCGTTCCGCTTGACTTGACAATTTTGTCACCAGCAGGTCTTTCAACCCCAGCAGACCTGTGTCTGCCGGAAAGAGAGATCCAAGGTAGGCTTTAAATCTAGGATCGAGCACGGTGGCCAAAATGTAGTGCTCTGATTTCAACAGATTGACCACCCGTGAATCCTTGTTAAGCGAATTAAGGGCTGCATCCACAAGTCCCACATGCCTAGCGGAATCGCTCCCTTTTAGCTCCTCCTTCAATGCCTCCAGCTTCTTCTGCAAAAGCCTGATGAGGGGAATGACCTGACTCAGGCTGGCAGTGTCTGAACTGACTTCACGTGTGGCAAGTTCAAAGGGCATCAGAACCTTGCACAACGTTGAAATCATTCTCCACTGCACTTGAGACAGGTGCATTCCACCTACTATATCGTGCTCAATTGTATAGGCTTGAATGGCCTTTTGCTGCTCCTCCAACCTCTGAAGCATATAGAGGGTTGAATTCCACCTCGTTACCACTTCTTGCTTCAGATGATGGCAGGGCAGGTTCAGTAGATTTTGGTGGTGCTCCAGTCTTCTGTACGTGGTGCCTGTACGCCGAAAGTGTCCCGCAATTTTTCTGGCCACCGACAGCATCTCTTGCACGCCCCTGTCGTTTTTTAAAAAATTCTGCACCACCAAATTCAAGGTATGTGCAAAACATGGGACGTGCTGGAATTTGCCCATATTTAATGCACACACAATATTGCTGGCGTTGTCCGATGCCACAAATCCACAGGAGAGTCCAATTGGGGTAAGCCATTCCGCGATGATCTTCCTCAGTTGCCGTAAGAGGTTTTCAGCTGTGTGCGTATTCTGGAAAGCGGTGATACAAAGCGTAGCCTGCCTAGGAAAGAGTTGGCGTTTGCGAGATGCTGCTACTGGTGCCGCCGCTGCTGTTCTTGCGGCGGGAGTCCATACATCTACCCAGTGGGCTGTCACAGTCATATAGTCCTGACCCTGCCCTGCTCCACTTGTCCACATGTCCGTGGTTAAGTGGACATTGGGTACAACTGCATTTTTTAGGACACTGGTGAGTCTTTTTCTGACGTCCGTGTACATTCTCGGTATCGCCTGCCTAGAGAAGTGGAACCTAGATGGTATTTGGTAACGGGGGCACACTGCCTCAATAAATTGTCTAGTTCCCTGTGAACTAACGGCGGATACCGGACGCACGTCTAACACCAACATAGTTGTCAAGGACTCAGTTATCCGCTTTGCAGTAGGATGACTGCTGTGATATTTCATCTTCCTCGCAAAGGACTGTTGAACAGTCAATTGCTTACTGGAAGTAGTACAAGTGGGCTTACGACTTCCCCTCTGGGATGACCATCGACTCCCAGCGGCAACAACAGCAGCGCCAGCAGCAGTAGGCGTTACACGCAAGGATGCATCGGAGGAATCCCAGGCAGGAGAGGACTCGTCAGAATTGCCAGTGACATGGCCTGCAGGACTATTGGCATTCCTGGGGAAGGAGGAAATTGACACTGAGGGAGTTGGTGGGGTGGTTTGCGTGAGCTTGGTTACAAGAGGAAGGGATTTACTGGTCAGTGGACTGCTTCCGCTGTCACCCAAAGTTTTTGAACTTGTCACTGACTTATTATGAATGCGCTGCAGGTGACGTATAAGGGAGGATGTTCCGAGGTGGTTAACGTCCTTACCCCTACTTATTACAGCTTGACAAAGGGAACACACGGCTTGACACCTGTTGTCCGCATTTCTGGTGAAATACCTCCACACCGAAGAGCTGATTTTTTTGGTATTTTCACCTGGCATGTCAACGGCCATATTCCTCCCACGGACAACAGGTGTCTCCCCGGGTGCCTGACTTAAACAAACCACCTCACCATCAGAATCCTCCTGGTCAATTTCCTCCCCAGCGCCAGCAACACCCATATCCTCCTCATCCTGGTGTACTTCAACACTGACATCTTCAATCTGACTATCAGGAACTGGACTGCGGGTGCTCCTTCCAGCACTTGCAGGGGGCGTGCAAATGGTGGAAGGCGCATGCTCTTCACGTCCAGTGTTGGGAAGGTCAGGCATCGCAACCGACACAATTGGACTCTCCTTGTGGATTTGGGATTTCAAAGAACGCACAGTTCTTTGCGGTGCTTTTGCCAGCTTGAGTCTTTTCAGTTTTCTAGCGAGAGGCTGAGTGCTTCCATCCTCATGTGAAGCTGAACCACTAGCCATGAACATAGGCCAGGGCCTCAGCCGTTCCTTGCCACTCCGTGTGGTAAATGGCATATTGGCAAGTTTACGCTTCTCCTCCGACAATTTTATTTTAGGTTTTGGAGTCCTTTTTTTACTGATATTTGGTGTTTTGGTTTTGACATGCTCTGTACTATGCCATTGGGCATCGGCCTTGGCAGACGACGTTGCTGGCATTTCATCGTCTCGGCCATGACTAGTGGCAGCAGCTTCAGCACGAGGTGGAAGTGGATCTTGATCTTTCCCTAATTTTGGAACCTCAACATTTTTGTTCTCCATATTTTAATAGGCACAACTAAAAGGCACCTCAGGTAAACAATGGAGATGGATGGATTGGATACTAGTATACAATTATGGACGGGCTGCCGAGTGCCGACACAGAGGTAGCCACAGCCGTGAACTACCGCACTGTACTGTGTCTGCTGCTAATATAGACTGGTTGATAAAGAGATAGTATACTCGTAACTAGTATGTATGTATAAAGAAAGAAAAAAAAACCACGGTTAGGTGGTATATACAATTATGGACGGGCTGCCGAGTGCCGACACAGAGGTAGCCACAGCCGTGAACTACCGCACTGTACTGTGTCTGCTGCTAATATATAGACTGGTTGATAAAGAGATAGTATACTCGTAACTAGTATGTATGTATAAAGAAAGAAAAAAAAACCACGGTTAGGTGGTATATACAATTATGGACGGGCTGCCGAGTGCCGACACAGAGGTAGCCACAGCCGTGAACTACCGCACTGTACTGTGTCTGCTGCTAATATATAGACTGGTTGATAAAGAGATAGTATACTCGTAACTAGTATGTATGTATAAAGAAAGAAAAAAAAACCACGGTTAGGTGGTATATACAATTATGGACGGGCTGCCGAGTGCCGACACAGAGGTAGCCACAGCCGTGAACTACCGCACTGTACTGTGTCTGCTGCTAATATAGACTGGTTGATAAAGAGATAGTATACTCGTAACTAGTATGTATGTATAAAGAATGAAAAAAAAAACCACGGTTAGGTGGTATATACAATTATGGACGGGCTGCCGAGTGCCGACACAGAGGTAGCCACAGCCGTGAACTACCGCACTGTACTGTGTCTGCTGCTAATATATAGACTGGTTGATAAAGAGATAGTATACTCGTAACTAGTATGTATGTATAAAGAAAGAAAAAAAAACCACGGTTAGGTGGTATATACAATTATGGACGGGCTGCCGAGTGCCGACACAGAGGTAGCCACAGCCGTGAACTACCGCACTGTACTGTGTCTGCTGCTAATATATAGACTGGTTGATAAAGAGATAGTATACTCGTAACTAGTATGTATGTATAAAGAAAGAAAAAAAAACCACGGTTAGGTGGTATATACAATTATGGACGGGCTGCCGAGTGCCGACACAGAGGTAGCCACAGCCGTGAACTACCGCACTGTACTGTGTCTGCTGCTAATATAGACTGGTTGATAAAGAGATAGTATACTACTAATATTATATACTGGTGGTCAGGTCACTGGTCACTAGTCACACTGGCAGTGGCACTCCTGCAGCAAAAGTGTGCACTGTTTAATTTTAATATAATATTATGTACTCCTGGCTCCTGCTATAACCTATAACTGGCACTGCAGTAGTGCTCCCCAGTCTCCCCCACAATTATAAGCTGTGTGAGCTGAGCAGTCAGACAGATATATAATATATATAGATGATGCAGCACACTGGCCTGAGCCTGAGCAGTGCACACAGATATGGTATGTGACTGACTGAGTCACTGTGTGTATCGCTTTTTTCAGGCAGAGAACGGATATATTAAATAAACTGCACTGTGTGTCTGGTGGTCACTCACTATATAATATATTATGTACTCCTGGCTCCTGCTATAACCTATAACTGGCACTGCAGTAGTGCTCCCCAGTCTCCCCCACAATTATAAGCTGTGTGAGCTGAGCAGTCAGACAGATATATATAATATTATATATAGATAATAGATGATGCAGCACACTGGCCTGAGCCTGAGCAGTGCACACAGATATGGTATGTGACTGAGTCACTGTGTGCTGTGTATCGCTTTTTTCAGGCAGAGAACGGATTATATTATGTACTCCTGGCTCCTGCTATAACCTATAACTGGCACTGCAGTAGTGCTCCCCAGTCTCCCCCACAATTATAAGCTGTGTGAGCTGAGCAGTCAGACAGATATATATAATATTATATATAGATAATAGATGATGCAGCACACTGGCCTGAGCCTGAGCAGTGCACACAGATATGGTATGTGACTGAGTCACTGTGTGCTGTGTATCGCTTTTTTCAGGCAGAGAACGGATTATAAATAAAAGTGGTGGTCACTGGTCACTATCAGCAAAACTCTGCACTGTACACTACTGAGTACTCCTAATGCTCCCCAAAATTAGTAAATCAAGTGTCTCTCTAATCTATTCTAATTCTAAACGGAGAGGACGCCAGCCACGTCCTCTCCCTATCAATCTCAATGCACGTGTGAAAATGGCGGCGACGCGCGGCTCCTTATATAGAATCCGAGTCTCGCGATAGAATCCGAGCCTCGCGAGAATCCGACAGCGTCATGATGACGTTCGGGCGCGCTCGGGTTAACCGAGCAAGGCGGGAAGATCCGAGTCGCTCGGACCCGTGAAAAAAAACATGAAGTTCTGGCGGGTTCGGATTCAGAGAAACCGAACCCGCTCATCTCTAGTCAGAATAGAGGGAAAGATGAATGCAGCAATGTACAGAGACATCCTTGATGAAAACCTGCTCCAGAGACCTCATGACCTCAGACTGGGACGACGGTTCAACTTTCAGCAGGCCAATGACCCTAAGCACACAGCCAAGATATCAAAGGAGTGGCTTTAGGACAACTCTGTGAATGTCCTTGAGTGGCCCAGCCAGAGCCCAGACTTGAAACCCATTAATCATCTCTGGAGAGATCTGAAAATGACGCTTCCCATCCAACCTGATGGAGCTTGAGAGGTGCTGCAAAGAGAAATGGGCGAAACTGCCCAAAGATAGGTGTGCAAAGCTTGTGGCATCATATTTAAAAATACTTGAGGCTGTAACTGCTGCCAAAGGTGCATCAACAAAGTATTGAGCAAAGGCTATGAATACTTATGTACATGTGATTTCTTATTTTTCTTATTTTTAATAAACTAGCAAAAATCTTAATAAAACTTTTTTCACATTGTCATTATGGGGTATTGTGTTGTGGTATTGTGTGGAGAATTTTGAGGGGGGAAAATTATTTATTCCAGTTTGAAATAAGGCTGTAACATAACAAAATGTGGAAAAAGTTAAGCACTGTAAATACTTTCCGGATGCACTTTAATATATATTTGTTACAAGCCCATCAAAATAATGGAACAACATAACAGTAATGTCAGCATCGGTGGATGTGCATGCCTGAATGGAGCAACATTTGAATTGCTTTAGGAGACCTGTGCCGTAACACCGACATCTGACTTCCCAAAGGTAAGTATCGTGGGTACAGGGTAACAGTTAGGGCATGATTGGGGAGGGTTGGGCACTAGGGGAGGGTTAGCCCTAGCCACCACCCTCCGAGGATTAGGGTTATGTTAGGGGACACGGGAAAACCAAAAATGTTTGAGTTGAAATGCTAAAAGCTGGAACTGAGTATATGCTGTTTAAAATAAATATATTTTCTTGTTTATATGAAAATTTGTCTGGTTCCTTTAGATTTAGTGGTAATATGCTTTTTTTTTGCTGAGTATATTAACAAGTTTTAAAATATTCCATTCCCAATAATAAAAAAATAAAGATATATGTTGAGCCATTTCTCAGTAGACTATGATATATCATTTCCAATACATCTAGTGATTACATGTGCTTTATATATGCGCTAAACTCAAGGAAAACAAAATTAACATTAAACTACTGAGAAGAAATGTTTAAGTGAATCTATTTGCCTTTACTTTCTGTTGATGAAAATTAGGTGACAGATGCATTGATTTTGTTGGAGACATACTCTGAATGCAGGCAGTGATACTACTTTCACAAACAAGAACAAATTGAGTTGTTTACTTGCCAAAAGTGACACTAAGTTTAAAGTAGTTTGTCTTGGCCTAGCATAGATTTCCTATTCTGTTTTAAAAGCTTGTGATCTCTGTCTTAGGGATCATTCACATTGTTGTTCAGAGCAATTGAATTATACTTTTCATACACAGGGACAGGGAGACATTACTGAAACTGGCGTAATGAATTAAGATAGTGCTGATTACAGCAAGGATACATACATTTTGTCAACATTAACAATGTCGACTATCAAAATGTCGACAGTGTACTGTCGATGTCACAATGCAAATGCAGTACTTACAGCTCGTTAACCATGTCAGCATTATAAGTGGCACAACACATATAAGGGGCTTTACCTGGTGCAATGTATATAAGGGGCTCTACCAGGTGCAACATGTATAAGGAGCTCTAACTGGCACAATGTATATAAGAGGTTCTACCTGGCATAACATGTGATAGGGGTTCTTCCTGGTGTAACTTGTGTAAAGGGCTCTACCTGGCATAACGTGTGTAAGGGGCTCTACCAGGCAAAACATGCATAAAAGCGGCTATACCTAGCTTTAATTCCATAAAATGTGCTCTATCTGGTGTAATGTGTATAAGGGACTCTACCTTGTGTAATGTATATAAGGGGTCTACATGGCGTAACGTGCATAAAAGGGGCTCTACATGGAATTACATGCATAAAAAGGGCTCTACCTGGCGTAATATGTATAAGGTGCTCTACCTGGTGTAATATGTATAAGGTGCTCTACCTGGCGTAATGTGTGTAAGGCGCTCAACCTAGCACAAAGCATGTAAGGGGCACAATCTGGCACAAAGTATGTAAGTATGTACTTACTTGGCATAATGTGTGTAAGGGGCTCTACTTGGCATAACATGTGTAAGGGCACTATCTGGCATAACATGCATAAAAGGGGCTCTACCTGGCATTACATGCATAAAAGGGTCTCTAGCTGACATAATGTGTATAAAGGGCTCTAATCTACTGTGGTGTAAGGGCTCTAACATGGTATAATGTATATAAAGGTTACTACTTTGTGGTGGTGTGGTGTTATGTGACTAATGGACACTACTGTGTGGTGTAATGGGAATTGGTACAATTATGTGGCCATGCCCCTTCCCTTTGAATCCATGCCCCTATATTTTTTTGATGTGCGCCTTTGGCGTGCACTGTATCTGATTTGAATGAGGGTGCACCAAAAGAAATGTTTGACCTGGGTGCCAATAGGTCTAGAACAGTCCTTGACTGTACCATCAAGAATTTGACTGCTGACAGTGTTAATGTCAACCATGCAACTACCTCCCATTACAGCAACCATTTAGACACAGTCAGTTTCATTGTGAAAGTTAAAGCAAATCTATTTTTTTTTAATGCATAAACACCAACATTCTATAGATGACTTCTTAAGATAGAGCATACAATGCCCAACTGGAACAGAAGTGCCCATAGGGATAATTCCTTCATAATGTAACCCATCTTACATTTTCTGCCATTGTATAAATTTCCCCTTATTGCATGAAAATAGATCACATTCTGTTTTCCTCTGTTTATGCCATTGCCATAGTAAAGAATGATTGCTTTGGCCACGTGCAGTACCGAAGTATATTACATGTGGTTACCATGAGGATAACACTTAAGTACACTTCAGCAACACAATGCAATGATAACCAGATTAAACATATGCAAAGAAACTGCACAAAGCAGCGTGACTCATTAAGGATTTTCTTTAATTGCACTGAGCCGCTAGTGCAATCACAATTGGAAAAAAATACTGTTTAGTAAAACATATCTGCAAATGTACTGTCCTGCAAAGTGCTTATACATTTCTGATCTTTTCAATAATCATAAGTAATATCTTGGACACTGTGGTGGTATCCAATGCGATATCACGGTTTCATGATTAATTATCGCAAATGTGAAAGTTCTGTATCCTATTAGCGGTGATAAGTTATCGCTGATAAGTCTCCATAGGGTTTATCGTGGATTTCTCTTCACCATCTCAGAGCTTGGGATAAGTAGTGTAAAATCCCTATTTTAAGTTAAAAAATTCAGAATTTGGCCCAAAACCACTGGGACACCCCCCTGAATTACTAATTATAATTAGGCACTTAGAAGTTTTTAATTATTTTATTTAGCCAATAATGACATGTCATTTTGGGGGTTAAAAAATGCAAAGTGATGGAAACTGGGTATGGAACAGGTATATTGGGAGGCTTTATGAGTGGGACAAGTGTTTTTAGGCTTTCAGATGGGAGTAATCGTTCCATTTACTTTTTTTCTAAAGTCCCTTAAATTGACAAAAAATAAATAATTTTAACCATTTTTATGTACCTAAATTTAAGAGAGCATTTATTTTACAGAAATAAAGCTTTCTATCATTATCTAGCATTTTTTAATGCATATAACAGCCATTTGACCCGATTTAATGACACCAATTAGTTATATTATGGCCACTAACAGATTCTGTGATGTTTTCCGATATTAGTTTGACATTTTTGGGGATACAGGCAGATTTCTCAATTTTTTCCTATGCTTTTGTCTGCTAGTCGCAAGTAATCTTGCGATTACTGTTATCACTGATTTGGAATATGATAGGTGCGATAAATGGGAGCGCACATGCTGCAATAACCCAATTTTTCAGGAGATAGGTGCGATAACATTAGCTGAGATCGCACGTGCCTAGAAGTGGGGGAGGGAGTGGAGCACCATGATCCCTTGTATAAGAGCCCTGCTATGCCGATGGACAGATGAGGCCAGGTGATTCTTTTTTTAATTTACTATCTAACTGGCGAGAGCTCTGGTGAAGTAAATTGTGCTGGTGCGGGGGGGGGGGGTAGAGAGGTTGCTACTGTGGCATTCGGGAGGCCCCAACATGAAGGCGGCAGTGACATGATGTGGAGCAACCAATAATGTTGTTCCTGACCCCTAAATTTGCCCCTACAAAAAGGGGGCATGGTCTAACAAAAAAAGGTTATTGCCTCACAGGGAATCCTCATTACATCATTCTGGAGGCATGCCCAGTATCTCCAGAGATACTGGGATGCCCCCAGAGACTAGTGCCTGCACTGTCGGCTCCTAGTCTGTGACAGGGGCCGAGTGCTGGAGGAGACTGTCACACTGCAGCACCCAACTTTTGGAATTCCCTGTCTGAGAGAGAGGTAATGGCAGACACGGTCAATATTTTTAAGAATGGGCTATATAAATTCCTAATGGATAAGGATATACAGGGTTATGCTGGATAGATCACGTACCATAGTTATAATAAAATTAGGAAATACAAACACAACGGCTGACTTTATCAACAGATAAAATTACTCCTGAAAATAATACAGAGTAGGAGAACACAAATAGGTTGAATTGTCTTTTTTCAACCTCACAAACTATGGGGCAGATGTATTAACCTGGAGAAGGCATAAGGAAGTGATAATCCAGTGATATGTGCAAGGTGATAAACACACCAGCCTATCAGCTCCTAACTGTTAATTTACATATTGGAGCTGATTGGCTGGTTCATTTATCACCTTGCACATATCACTGGTTTATCACTTCCTTATGCCTTCTCCAGGTTAATACATCTGCCCCTATGTAACTATGGGGCAGATTTATTAAGCTCGGTGAAGTGATAAAGTGGAAGGTGATAAAGCATCAGCCAGTCAGCTAGCTCCTAACTGTCATTTTTCAAACTCAGCCTGTGACATGACAGGATCTGATTGGCTGGTACTTTATCACCTTCCACTTTATCACTTCACCGAGCTTAATAAATCTGCCCCTATGTAACTCCTGTCACTGCAGTGGAGATAACATTTTTGTGTCACTCCCTCCAAGGGTGACACCAGGGTGCAGGCCGCACACTCATATTAACACCACTGCACTTACTTAGTGGTTACTACCTTGGCTGTCAGTGTCTGCAGTCATCATCATATCATCATTGTCAATGCACTGTTTGTAACATACACACACTGCAAACTGCACAACTGCACACACACATACACACACACTTTTGCATTTTTTCCTTTAAAAAAAAACAACAACAATTATTTTACTTGTTTAAGTGTGATGCAACGTATACTATATAGTATATTCATCTTATTGCTGGGTTGTGTTACTGCCGGGTTCCTGGCCTTTACGTATCACCTGTTACTTATTGCCTATCTGTCTATTATAAAATAAGTTGTATTATTGAAGTTGGTGAAGTGTTTCTGCTGCTGTTAAAAACATAAACAAGTGATGCAGCATATCATATTAGCTGGGTTGTGGTACTGCACATAATACATACTGGGTGCGGGGCTGATACATATCGCCTATTTGTCTACTAAAAAATCATTCTTATTCTATTATTGAAGTGAACCAATTGTTCTTGCTCATTTCAAAATGAAAACAAATGCCACAACTAATATCTTATTAGCTGGTCAGTATTACATCATACATACGGGTTCCCTGGCGTGACTGATAATGTACGTGTCAGTTCTTATTTTCATATTATTGAAGTTGACCAAACATTCCTACTCATCTCAAAATTAAAACAACATCATAATAGCTAGGTTGTGTTATATTAATAATACATACTGGATTCCTGGCCTGCATGATACATGCTATCTGACCTGTCTACTAAAAAATAATTCTTATTGTTATTATTGAAGTTGACTAATTGTTCCTGCTCCTGTTAAAAATGTAATTAAGTGACTCAGCCTAAATCATATAATCATTTGCACAGACATGGATCAATGTATTGAAGAGCCGGAGCATCCCAGTACTACTGCTGCAGCTGCTTCAAGACATAATATGATACTTCAACATCTACTATAGGTGGTCAAGGTAAAGTAGGTGAACAAAAGGTAAACAGCATTTCACAATGGTAAAGAAAACATTACCTCTAAATATGAGAGGAAGAATTACTGGCGATAAAAAGTAAAATTGCCAACATGCCATACACCACACACAGTGGCAAGGAAAGGCTCAGACCACGGTCTTTCTTTGTTAGTGAAGATCCTGCTACTGCTGTTTCATGCAATAAAATGCGTTTCTCAGAATTAGCAAAAACCAAGCCCAAACACAATCAGGCATCTTATGTAACCTCACATTCAACACCTAAATGTGTAACCATAGAAACAGACAGATCAGTGCCCAAAAAACAGAACAACATGAAGGCTGAAGAAAAAACTGTGTGTACAGAGATGTAACAAACCCATGAGGAGTGTCTAGCTATATTAGCTATGTCTGAGTCTGACATTTCTGATTATGACACTGTAATCCTAGAGAAGCCTCCTTCCACAATTTTCTGAACCGTCGGCAAATATGAGGATGAGTTGTAGCAAAAGTAAGGATTGTGATGATTTAGACTTGGAAATTGAGAATGCTACTGTGGTAGTGCAACATGATGAGGGATATATTTGTGTATCTGATGCTAATTATGATATCGATGGTGAATGTGTTGGTCATTTCAGGAAGAGGATGTTGTTTGTGTCAAAGTACGTCAGCCACCATTGGCAGTTGTTGACAGTGATGATGATGATGATGATGATGAGGAGGAGGAGTAGAAGAAGAAGGACATTGTCACCATGCCTGGGCAGACCAAAAAATCCACCTCATTCATGTGGAATAATATTTACCCAAATCCTGAAAGTATTTGCCAAGGCATGTGTACCATGTATGAGACCAAAGATAGTAGATGTAGTAACTTAGACCATCTAGGCACCTCCTCCATTTTACGCTATTTACAGCAAGTTAATGCAAATTATTTTTACAAATCCTGTAAAATAATAATCAGTCTAGTATCAGCTACTAGCAGTTTGTAACCATCACATGCAATCTCCACTGCCAACAGCCTCAATAACTTCCTCATTAATGATCGGTGGTAGTCCTGCTGTCTTGATTTCTCTCCTGTCCACGATTCCTAAGAAGAATCTTCTGCTGCTGGGGGTGACTCTTCATGCCAGAAAGAGACCAATAAGACTAGTATTTTCCAATAACAATTGATTGTGAAAGAAGCAGTTGCAACAGGAACCAAGTATTACAGCCACTATCCTGTTGCAAAGTGGATCACTGAATCCATGATGGCTATGATAGCATTAGATCTGTGTCATCAATGCATCTGGTTTTAAACAATTAGTTGAGGTCCTGTGTCCCCACTACCAATTTCCATCTTGATTCAATTGTACCAGAACAGCAATTCCTCTTCTATACCGGAAGGTTAAAAAAATGGCAAAAAAGCCATTAACCACAGATATGTGGACAAGTGGACCTGGTCAAACTAAAGACTACATGACTGTGACAGCCCACTCCACTGGTGTATCACTTTCAGCAGAAGCTGCAGTATCTGACACATAATGCTGGGTCATTTACAGGCAGGATACTCTCTGTATCACTGGTTTCACTAAAAGCCATACCAGTGCCAATCTGTTTGATAAACTCAGGGATCTCATGGCAAAATGGCTTCCTCTCTATGACTTTCCTCAAGATATGGGATTTTTGATAATGCAAGCAAGCATTACAAGTGGGTGAATTTGAACATGTACATGTTTAGCACATACAATTAACTAGTTGGTTCAGAATTTACTAAAAAATGACAGGTGCATGTAGGGAATACTGTCTGTGGTCTAAAAATTTGTTGGATTTTTTTCTGCATTCAGCAAGCGCATGTAGAAGATTTCTGCTGCTGCAAGAAAAATTCCATTTGCCATAACACCAAATGAAGCAAGAGATAGTACCAGGTGAAATTTCATACTCTATATTCTCCTGTGACAGAAGTAACAGCAACGAGCCATCCAAGCATACATATCAGAGCATGTGATAGGGTAAGGAGGGCCATATTACCTTAGTCCAGCACGGTGGAGAATACTCTTGGTTTTATACAAGCCCAGAAACCATTTGTAACCACTGAAGTGAGTTCAGACACTGCCAGCATGAGTCAGGTGATTTAATTAATAAAACTAACAAAAAAGCAGCTAGAGAAGCTGAAAAAGAGATTAAATGAAGTGATTCCTCTAAGTATATTGGATTTGTAGATCTCTTTTTACTTTGGCAGGACACTAGGGTTTACAGTATCTTGACATTGGATCATTACATTTTGACAACCATCCTATGCAACATTTTTCTTTCCAAATGACCTAGATCTTTAGTGATGCAAAGAGCTCTTTGTGAGCAAGTTGTCATCTCAAGTAGCATGACATGACGATGTCTCCTGATACAGCATCTAATCCTCCAACTGCTGATGCCAGGTACAAACTGACCTTTTACAAGTGACCCAATGGTTGTGAAGATAATGAGTCAACTCAACACACCAGAGTGAAACGAGATTATGATATCTGGTCAGGCTTAAAAGAATTGCCCACTATTATTGACCACTCTACCACAGTGACTAAATCTGATACAGTAAGCATCATTAATATGGTGGAGGATTATTTTAATGGCAATGTCCAAATTAGTATGTCACACAGTCCCTTTGAATACTGTGCAGAAGAAAAGGCAATTAGGAGCCCCTTGTGCAAACTTGCTTTGGTGTACTGCCCACCTTGTGAGCAATTAACATAGGAAGCTACTTCCAATAAATGAGGTAAAACATTTTTCTTTTCATTATGCTGTATTTTTGGGGGCATTGGTGATGGTCTTCTGTCTCCCGCAAGTTGATCCGTTGCCATCTCATGCTTTATTCTTATCATGTAGCCTTGTGTATACTTGACTGGCAGCATATAATAAATTATTAAGAAAGAATAATAATTGTATAATACTGTTATTGGTTATTGCTTTAATTTGAAATACATTTGTAACCAGAAATAATGGGGTACAGTACCTCACAAAATAAAAATAACAGTATTATAGAGCATAGTTAGTGTTATTCAGCAATATGCACAATAGAAATTATTCACAACAGTCAATAGAAATTGTTGTATATCATGGATAAGCCTAAAATCTCTGTGCTTGCGGACTAGATTTAGGAGAAAAAACATGGTATTATCCCTCATACTCAGACTCTCCAGCGCACCTCATAAATATACAACAGGGCAGTGTTACACAATTAAGAAAGAGAGGGTAGTATGGCCAGCAGGTCAGCCTCCTAATATCTGTTAGCTTCTATTTCAAGTTTCAATGCTTGTTGTCAGGAATCCTTGTCTCAAAACGTTGTATTCTTTTATTTTAATTTTCTAATTTAACAAATTAAGCAATTTTAATCAATTAATAATTAGTCAATCAATCAATCAATCAATCAATCAATTAGTCAATACTCTACCTCCATTTTTCTATACTACCCTGGGGCCTCTGCTTTAGTAATGAAAAAATCTTTCTATTCTTTCTATTGGGTCATATATTCAATGAAGCTGCTATCCTGTCTGCTACTGCTGTGCTGCAATGTTTCATAGATGTGCAATATTCTTTAAAAGTAACTGCCGTGTGTGTGTGTGTGTGTGTGTGTGTGTGTGTGTGTGTGTGTGTGTGTGTGTGTGTGTGTGTGTGTGTGCGCCGCTGCTCTGTCGCTTTGTTTAGCCAACCAACCTTTGGCCAATATTGGTGAACAATATTGTGAGGTGATCAAAATTGACTGGAAATACTGGAAGCTAATGTTAATCAGGTTAGTAATACTTTAGCAACAAAAGTAGGTCCAAATTCCATGATTTTAGCTGTTTTTTTTATTTTATTATTATTTTTATTTAATATTGAAGCTATCCAAAACCAAATTTGAATCCAAACCAAAACACTGAGGGTGGTTTTTGCAAAAACAAAACAAAACTAAACCACATGGGTCGGTTGATATCGCTAATTTTTAGTGTTTTACAAAGAAAATATATTAACAACTAACTTTAAGAGCAAAGCCACATCATGTTGTGATTGCTTGAATTTGGGAAATGAAAGAGTGTTCAGTCATATATAATACCAATACAAGAAGAATGTGATAATAACTCGAAGGTGTCAAAAGTAGTTGTTAATGGAATTTGAAGGTCAGGGAGAGGAACTTTGTTTCAATCAAAATAGATTTCGGGTGTTGGAGAGCATGACAAACAAAGCTATGTGTCATCAGCATAGAAGTGATTGCTAAGAATATGTAATAATTGTTCCGAGAGATAGAATAATTTCAAGGGAAAAGAGCTGACCCTAGCATAGATCATGGTTGGTGTAATGGTTAACATTTCTGTTTCACAGCATCAAGGTATTGGGCTCAGTTGCCACCATGATCCTAACTGTGTGGAGTTTGTTTGCTTGCATTGGTTTAATCCCATAAAACAAAACTATACTGGTACTGTAGGTTAACTGGTGTCAAACAAAAAATTAAACTGTGTGTGTGTGTGTGTGTGTGTGTGTGTGTGTGTGTGTGTGTGTGTGTGTGTGTGTATTCATGTGATAGGGACAAGAGATTGTAGGCTCCATTGGGGCATGTGAATGGCCAAATATTCTCTGCATTGCCATATATACAGTATATGTGCTATATTAATAACTGTTAAATATCATTTCAAGATTAATTTCCACTTACAGTCAAAATGAGATTTTTTCATGAATTTTCCTCCCTGAGCATGCTATTAAAGTTCTGTAGCAAAAATTGCAGATTTATAATCATATTCTGTCACATATGTCAAGATGTGCTTGTAGTTATGCAAACAAGACAATAAAGATGTGACTTTATAGAGTTAGTTATAAATCTGAAAGTTTCATTATTCTATTTGTACAAAATATAATTAGTGTAATGCAGATGCACTTTTGTTCATTTTCAGCACCACACACCCAACTCCAAAAAAAGGTACAGCTGAGGAGCATCTAGAGCAGTGATTTTCAACCTTTGTAAACTTGTGGCACACCAAACAACATTTGAAAATTGCCAAGGCACACCATCAGTTTTCTTAATCAATATAATATAAATATATAACAAATATAAACAGTAATAAAACAATTGGACCCCGCAGAAATAAAATAAATAGCTTCACCCCCACTATAAAAAAAACACATTGGCTCCAGTAGAAATAAAACATAGTAATTCCACACACTGTCCCCACATATTAATGGCACACACTGTCCCCACATATTAATAGCACACACTGTCCCCACACAGTAATTCCACACACTGTCCCCACATAGATAATAATTCCACACACTGTCCCCACATATTAATGGCACACACTGTCCCCACATATTAATGGCATACACTGTCCCCACATATTAATGGCACACACTGTCCCCACATATTAATGGCACACACTGTCCCCACATATTAATGGCACACACTGTCCCCACATATTAACGGCACACACTGTCCCCACATATTAATGGCACACACTGTCCCCACATATTAATGGCACACACTGTCCCCACATATTAATGGCACACACTGTCCCCACATAGTAATTCCGCACACTGTCCCCACATAGATAGTAATTCCACACACTGTCCCCACATAGATAGTAATACCACACACTGTCCCCACATATTAATGGCACACACTGTCCCCACATAGTAATTCCACACACTGTCCCCACATAGTAATTCCGCACACTGTCCCCACATAGTAATTCCACACACTGTCCCCACATAGTAATTCCGCACACTGTCCCCACATAGTAATTCCGCACACTGTCCCCACATAGTAATTCCACACACTGTCCCCACATAGTAATTCCGCACACTGTCCCCACATAGTAATTCCGCACACTGTCCCCACATAATAATTCCACCCCCCCCCCCCAGGAAAAAAAAACCCACTGGCTCCAACCTCAGATACAGCTCAGTCCTTAGCATTGGGGCAGTGAGAAGCAGCACAGAGCGTTCCCTCCCTGCATTGCATCGGAGCAGAGCACACCATGGAGAAGCGCTGGACGGGCGGGGGACGGGAAGGCGATACCACATGGAACGGGTGACCTATGAGTCATGCGGCGGTGCATCACTGCAATAGGTCACGGCCGGCCCACGGAGGTTCTCTGCGCTGCCCGAGCCTGATATCAGTTACTGCTGCAGGTATTAGTGGTGTGGCAGGCATCTCTGGCGGGCGGGTAGCGGCGGCACACCTGAGGACTGCCTGCGGCACACTAGTGTGCCGCGGCACAGCAGTTGAAAAACCCTGATCTAGAGTGATATAAAAAGAAACAGGAAAGAACTGTGGCATGGAACCCCAGTAAAAAGAAGACTCAAGACAGGAGAACATAGTTCACTGTGGCAAATTATGATAGGTCAAAAAAAGAATATAAATGACTTACCTTAAGATTTAACTGATTCCAGGTCCAGTGATATATTAACAGCAGGGTAGTCAGGGCAGTTGCCCAAGGCCCCCATCACATGGGGGCCCCCAAACATAGCAACACCGGGGGACTAGCTGGCAGCCTAATTGGGCAATCAAAATGTTAACATTTTTGTTTTTTTGTTGACTGATCCCTCCAATTATTTGAGTCACAGTTTAGTAAGGGATGACTTGATGGCCAAAGCAAACAGAGGCAGCCTTTATAAGTAAAGACTGGTGTATAGCAGAAGTAGTGCCGATATTTAAAAAGGGAAGTAAATCTGAACCGGGTAATTATAGACCAGTAAGTCTTATTTCTATAGTGGGAAAGGTACCTTAAGGTATTTATAGAGATAGAATACAGGAGATCCTTGAAGCCATTAAGGTTATTAATAGAAACCAACATGGATTTGTGAAGGACAGATCATGTCAAACTAACTTAATAGACTTTTATGAAACAGTGCGAAAGTAGATGGGGCAAAGAAGTGGATGTAATCTTTTTAGACTTTGATAAAGCTTTCGATAAAGTACCTCACATGAGACTTATCTACAAATTAAGAGAATTTGGGCTAGGGAGCACAATATGTACTTGGGTTAGAAATTGGTTGGATAAAAGGGAACAGCGAGTGGTGGTAAATGGAACTTTTTCAAAATGGACAGAAGTACTTAGTGGTGTGCCACAAGGGTCTGTATGTGATGTGGCCAAGATCCTGCTGGATGGGATCCCGGTGGTTAGAATACCGACAACGGGATCCCGACCGGCACAATCCCGACATATTTTCCCTCTGTGGGTGTCCACGACACCCATAGAGGGAGAATAAATGAGTGTGCCGAGCGCAGCGAGGCACCGCGCCCGCAGCGGGGCGAGCACAGCATGCCCACAGCATGGTGAGCACAGCGAGCCTGCAAGGTGCTGCGTTGCGCTTGCCCCCCTGTCGGGATTGTGCGAGTCAGGATCCCGGTGTCGGTATTCCGACCACCAGGATCCCGTCAGGCGGTATCTCATACTGATCCCGTCTGTACTTGGATCACTATTGTTCAACATTTTCATAAATGATCTAGAAGTAGGTCTAAAGAGCATGGTGTCAACTATTGCAGATGATACCAAACTGTGTAAGGTTTTAAATTCGGAGGACGATGCTGAGTCTCTTTAGAATTACTTATTTGAACAGGAAGTATGGGCAGCAAAATGGAGAAAGAGGTTTAATATAGACAAATGTAAGGTAATGCACTTTGGTAGCAAGAACAAAAATACTACCTACATACAAAATGGGGGAAAAGTCTCCCCTATAGTCTGTACTGGAAAAAGATTTAGGTGTTCACATAGATAACAAACTTAGCAGTAGCACCCAAAGTAGGAATTCAGCAAATAAGGCAAACAAAGTATCAGCATGCATAAAGCGGGAAATTGATGGAAGGGATGAGATGTAATACTACCATTATATAAATCACTAGTGAGGCCACATCTCAATACTGTGCACAATTATGGGCATCATACTACAAAAAGGATATCCTGGAACTAGAAAAGGTTCAGAAATGGGCAACCAAATTGATTAAGGGAATGTAGACGCTCAAATATGAGGAAAGGCTTGCTAGGCTTGGCATGTTTACACTGGAAAAAAGGTGATTAAGAGGGGACATTATTAACAATTAAAAATAAATAAGGGGACAATACACAGAGCTAGCGGGGTATTTGTTTTTGGTAAGTTCAACACAAAGGACATATGGACGTCCACTTAGGTTAGAGGAAAGGAGATTTCGCACAAAGGGGGAAATTCAGAGTTGATTGCAGCAGCAAATTTGTTAGCAGTTGGGCAAAACCATGGTGGTCATTCCGAGTTGTTCGCTCGCAAGCTGCTTTTAGCAGCTTTGCACACGCTAAGCCGCCGCCTACTGGGAGTGAATCTTAGCATAGTAAAATTGCGAACGAAAGATTAGCAGAATTGCGAATAGACACTTCTTAGCAGTTTCTGAGTAGCTCCAAACTTACTCGGCAACTGCGATCAGTTCAGTCAGTTTCGTTCCTGGTTTGACGTCACAAACACAACCAGCGTTCGCCCAGACACTCCCCCGTTTCTTCAGACTCTCCCGCATTTTTCCCAGAAACGGCAGCGTTTTTTCACACACACCCATAAAACGGCCAGTTTCCGCCCAGAAACACCCACTTCCTGTCAATCACATTACGATCACCAGAACGAAGAAAAAACCTCGTAATGCCGTGAGTAAAATACCTAACTGCATAGCAAATTTACTTGGCGCAGTCGCAGTGCGAACATTGCGCATGCGCAATTAGTGGAAAATCGCTGCGATGCGAAGAAAATTACCGAGCGAACAACTCGGAATGAGGGCCCATGTGCACTGCAGGTGTGGCAGATATAACATGTGCAGAGAGAGTTAGATTTGGGTGGGGTGCTGTGTCACACGCAACCGCTGCGACCCGGGCAGTGACGAGTAACTCCCGTTAAGCCGCAGGAGCTGCATTGGCTGGGAGTTACTCCTCAAGTACAAAAGCATCGCCGCTGTGCGATGCTTTTGTACTTGTGCGGGGGTAGGGGGGTAGGGCCTGATATGCAGGGCGGACTAGCCCTGTGCTGGGCGTCCCCCCGCATGTCAGTGTAAGTGATCGTAGCTGTGCTAAATTTAGCACAGCTACTAAAAGGTCGGAATGAACCCCCATGTGCACTGCAGGGGGGGCAGATGTAATATGTGCAGAGACAGATAGATTTGGGTGGGGTGTGTTCAAACTGAAATATAAATTACAGTGTAAAAATAAAGCAGGTGGTATTTACTCTGCACAGTAACAAAATGACCCACCCAAATCTAACTCTCTCTGGAAATATTATATCTGCCACAACTGCAGTGCACATGGTTTTGCCCAACTGCTATCAAATTTGCTGCTATGATCAGGTCTGAATTACCCCCATAGTTTTCATCCAGTTTAGGACAAAAGGTTGCATCAAGTTAGTTCACTGACTGAGCTAAGCAACAGCAGTGAGGAGCACTAACATGTGGCAGTTCAACTTCAGACATGGAACATCTAGAAAACAGAGTGGCACTGCAGTGGCAGACAGGATGGCAGTATAATAAACTATATGACCCCATAGAAATAACCAAGAAAGTTTTCATTGAACAAGAACTACAGTAGCTCAGTGAGGACATGGAACTGGAGGTGGAGCATATAGTAGATAAGAGCAGGCGCACACCCACTGCTCGGATCTCCTCATCAATTCCAGACTTCAGATCAAGGCAAAATGTCATCAGTCAGCATTGGATCTTTTGTGAGTTTGGATTCTATATAAGACCCCCACGGTACTGATTCCTGCAACAGTTCCACTCGTCCACGCTGCTGTGTGTTCTGCTCAGCTGTGCTGCCCCTGTGTCCATTGATCCAAGAGGTGCTCCTGTGTCTATCCAATCCAGTTGCTGCTCCTGTGCTACTGTGCTGTGTACATACACTCCAGTGGCTGCTCCTATGATCAGTGCTGTGCTGTGTTAATCCACTCCTGTGCTCTCAGGGCTGTGCTGTGTCCATCTGCTCCAGTGCTGCAGACGCACCTGTCCTGTGTCCATCCATTCCAGTGCTGCCAACATACCTGTCCAGTGTCCATCTTCTTCAGTGCTGCTGACACAACTGTCCTTTATCCATCAGCTCCAGTGCTGATGACGCACCTGTCCAGTGTCTATCAGCTCCAGTGCTGCCAACACACTTTTCCAGGATCCATTCACTCCGGTGATGACAATGCACCTATCCAGTGTCCATGCGCTCCAGTGATGCCGACGCACCAGTCCAGGGTCCCTCCACTACAGTGCTGACTATGCACCTGTCCTGGGTCCATCCACTCCAGTGCTAAAAAAAAGTTTAAAAAACAAGTTAACAAAGTTTAAAAAAAATTAAATGATAAAAACATGTGGGTGTTGTAACCCACTGTGTATCCATACCATATAAGTACTGAGACTCAACAGCCTGTACCCCACTGTGTATCCATAACATACATGTACTGTGCCCCCACAGGCTGTACCCCACTGTGTATTTATAACATACAAGTACTGTGGATTCCACAGGCCATATCCCACTGTGTATCCATAATGTACAAGTACTGTGACTCCACAGGCCATACCCCACTGTGTATCCATAATGTATAAGTACTGTGGACTCCACGGTCCATCTCCACTGTGTATCCATAACGTGCAAGTACTGTGGACAAATATGTGGACTGAACAAACTAAAATTTACATGTGACAGCACACTGGGTGGGTGAATCACCTTCAGCAGTAAGAACAGCAGCAGCATCTAACAAATAAAATGGACAAATTGGAGTGGCAGGTGCATTCTAGGCCAACTCAAACTTATACAATGTCACAGTTGGCCATTGTACTTAAGGCAGAATGGCAAAACATACCACCTGCTGCTGTCCAGGAACTTGTGGACAGTTTGCTAAGAAAGGGGTCTGCAGTAATCACTGCATGTGGTGGAAATACAAAGTACTGCCATCAATAAAAATCTAGTTGTTGTCGGTGTCTAATCACTTTTCTCAACATAGTGCACTAGCATAGCTGTCATGTCATCAGTGATATGCTGTGTGACCTCTTGCAAAGGATTTTTTCACAGTCATTTTTTTTAATACTACAAGTAGTCATCTAATTCCTCTTCTGGTATGAAGATCCACCCCGAGCAGCACTTCTACAGGGACATCCTCAATTTATATGTCAGCATGATGACTTGTGCCCACATTTGCAGAGGGTGCAGAAATGGTGGAGGAGGCTTCTCTACAAGTACAGTATCAGAAATGTCAGACTCATACACAGTACGCTGGACACATACAGTACCACTCGTGGACATACTTAGACACTCCTCAGGGATTTATTATGTATCTAAACATAGTTTGTTCTACTGCCTTAGTAGGTTTGCTCAGCACAGTTTTGCCAGCTTTTATTTTTTTGACATGCCTAGACTCTAAATGAAAATGTCTTGCATTGTCATGAGAGGCAGAAGAAGATGCCTCATTGACATTTGCAGAACCACCACTCAGAAATTATGGCCAAGACGTGAGCATTTCCTTGCTACTGCATGTGGTTAGAGGTGTTTTTTTCTTTACCACTGTAAAATATTTTTTTTTAATTTCAGATACCCTGACTTAAACCCTCTTTATCCTTGAGCATCAGCTTTACTAGATGACGTTAAAGGACTATTATCATCATGAGTGGTGGCAGCAGCAGCTGCAGTGCTAGTATTTGGTTGCTGTGCCTGCTCTTTTCTCTACTGATGATGATCCATATCAATGAACACACACAAGTTGTACAAAAAAAAGTTTTCTTTTTTAGCAAATGACAACTAACATTGCGGAGTCTCAGTGCTGATATTTATGTTAATGCATTGGGGTCTAGCACATACAGCACACACAAGTTGTAAAAATCAAAGCAACTGTTTTAAAAAAACATTTTTAATTTTTTTTAACGTTTTGCCAAAACTTTTGCAGGCACTGTGGGCCTAATTCAAAGTTGATTGCAAAACAACATTTTCCTCTAATGGGCGCAACCATGTGTATTGCAGGTGGTGCAGATATAACATGTGCAGAGAGTATTAGAATTGGTGGGTTGTGTCCAAACTGTAATCTAAATTGAAGTATAAAAATAAAGCAGCCAGTATTTATCCTGCATAGAAAAAAATATAACCAACCCAAATCTAACTCTCACTGCACATGTTGTATCTGCCCCACATGCAGTGCACATTTTAAGTGTTGATTTTTTTATCAGTTTTTATGGTTTAATGGGTATTACCTTTTATCTTTTATAATTTGCATTTGCTTACAGTCACTTTGATTGTATTATAAATGTAAATGATTTCTATCACACTGAGGAAATAAATGCCACGTTGATTATATTTTAACAACAATCCATATCAATATAATTTTTTCATTTGATTTTTATACAACTATTGCCTAAATACTACCATTGAGACAACATATAGTGCTGGTTCATTTTGTTATGTTTTTATTCTTTTCATAACAGAGGTTGGTATACCATATTTTGCAGCTGCTAAGTGTTGGCTCTACTTTACTATGGGGCAGTAGCGGATCTTGCCACGGGCAAGCAGGACTTTTGCCTGGGGCGCCATTGCCCTGAGGGCGCCGCCGCTATCCAGAGGATGCCGCCGCCGTGGCAAGATCCGCTACTGGTGCCGGTGCCATGCGGTGCGTGACATTATTGCGCACCTGCACTGCATTGTGGGAGCAGCCCTAGACGCTAGAGGTCATAATTGACCTCTAGCATCTATGCGGTGCTGTGGGAGAGACGTTATGATGTCTCTCCCATAGATCCGAGGAGCGGCGTCGGCGGCCGGAGACGGAGGACAGCAGCAGTCTGGAAGCAGGAGCGGGGATGGTGAGTATTTATTTATGTATTTTTGTAAGCGGCACAGCTACAGGGGGCACAGTACTGGGGGCACAACTACTGAGGGCATAGCTACACAGGTGGCACAGTACTGGGGGCACTACTGCTGAGAGCCCAGCTACAGGGCGCACAGTATTGGGGGCACAACTACAGAGGGCACAGCTACAGGGGGCACAGTACTGGGGGCACAGCTACAAGGGGCATAACTGACCATGCCCCTTTCACATGAAGAAACGCCCCTTTCTTTTGCCACGCACCTATGGCACGCAGTAACCCTGTTTTGCCGCCCACGGGGGAGTGTATTTTAGCTTTGCAAGTGTGTGAACGCCTGTGCAGCCGAGCACTAAAAAAATAGTTTGTGCAGTTTCTGAGTATGTCTAACTTACTCAGCCGCTGCGATCACTTCACCCTGCAAATGCTTGGACATGCCTGCGTTTTTCCAACCACTCCCTGAAAACGGTCAGTTGACACCAATAAATGCCATTTTCCTGTCAATCTTCTTGCGATCGGCTGTGCTAATGGATTCTTCATAAAATCCATCCCCCAGCAATGATCCGCTTTGTACCCGTATAATGTGCCTGCGCATTGCGGTGCAGTTGCATGTGCAGTAGTGACCTGATCGCTGCACTGCGAAAAACGGCAGCGTGCGACCAGTCGGAATGACCCCCATTATATTAAAGCAGGTTACACCATGCTCCTATTACAGTAGGGAAAACAACTAAGCACTAACTGACTCCCAATTCCTAGCTTTTTTCTATGGTGTGCTGCCATTTATAGCATTTTCTGTACTGTCTGTGAAGCCACAACTCCAGTCACAGTCCAGTCTAATCTTAGCTAGGAATGACAAGGTGAGGGAGTCACAGTCAAAGGGAGGGATTTGCATCTCAAGTGTGATTGCATAGATGCAATTTAGAAAAAAAAAATTGATAATTGTTATTACGTTTCAGAGTGTCTCTGAATAAGTACCAGAGTGAGCACACAACAATGTCAATATGGATGGTTTAATGGTTAGCATTACTGCCTCACAACACTGAGTTTATGGGTGTCCATGTGGGCAGGGGCATAGCCAGAACTTTGTGGGCCCCATAGCAAAATCTTGAAAGGGTCCCTTTCCAAATGCTTCTAGAGAGACACCTCTCTGTCGCTGTTGTTAATTATATGCCCAATAATAGTGCCCTAGTTCATTTTCTGAACCATAGTGGTGCCCTAGTTCCCATTATGTCACATTGTAGAGCTGTCAGTAAACATTATGCAACACTGCACCCCCAATACACATTATGGAACGCAGTGGTGGAACGCACCCGTCACTTCCGGTCATCGAAAGCCGAAGTAATAGACCCGTTCTCCGTCAAATTCAATTTCATACGCAATGCAGTGCCCATGTCAACTATAGCATAAAGACTGGGCATTGGGGATGTATATATTATGTTACATTACATTCTGTATGTGGATAAAGAGGATCTTTTTTCGTATGGAACACAATAGGATGTGTCTAATGAGATGCACGCGTCACTTCCGGTAGATTAAATCCGGAAGTTGGGACAGCCAAATTGGACAATTACTGTAATTGAGAGGGGTATAAATATCTGTTTGGTGATGGTCCATGTCATCCAAGCTTGAAAAAGGAGAGCTTTCTCCGAAACGCGTCGTTTGGATGACAGGGACATCTTTGATTGACGTGCACTGCCTGATTCCCTACTCAGCCTCCACAAGGAATAAGCTTTTTGCGGTGGTGCTATGATAATTCCACCAGGATCGGATTGCTTTTTGTCCAAAAAAACTCTATGCCCACCTCAAATCACATAGAGGGGGAGCATTTATTGGGATCGGTGCAATATTGTATTTACAGTATGTGATTTTATATGATTTTTTATGTACATATTCGTTTTATGTCACAATTGTGTTAAATAAATCATTGTGTTTTTAAGATAAACACTTTCTGGTATTCATCTTTGTTACAAGTGTGCCTATGCACATATCTATTTCTTTTGCTGCTTGAATATTTATCTAGGGACGTGGTGTTCCCTTAGTGATGTGTGACGGCTGCCTATGGTAACATTTATTGCGCACTTTGGAGGTAATTCCAAGTTGATCGCAGCAGGATTTTTGTTAGCAATTGGGCAAAACCATGTGCACTGCAGGGGAGGCAGATATAACATGTGCAGAGAGAGTTAGATTTGGGTGGGGTGTGTTCAATCTGCAATCTAATTTGCAGTGTAAAAATAAAGCAGCCAGTATTTACCCTGCACAGAAATAAAATAACTCACCCAAATCTAACTCTTTCTGCACATGTAATATCTGCCTCCCCTGCAGTGCACATGGTTTTGCCCAATTGCTATCAAAAATCCTGCTGCGATCAACTTGGAATTACCCCCTTTGGAATTATCTTCTCTTTGTATATTTTTCAGTCACCCAGCCAACCAGCAACAGACAGCTCCCGGTCACATAGGTGAATGCACCAATCCTCTGTAAAGGCATCCTACTGTATATGAATCTGCAAGTGCTGGCAGATAGTTGCCAATACATCTTCTCTCCCTTGTGGACAGATTACTTGGCTCCAGTATTTCCAGTGCAGTTTCCAGACTGCTAATCCTTTTGTAGTTTCAACCTGCAAATCCTCTGTAGTTACTACTGCAGTTCTGTGCAGTTTCCAGACTGCTAAGCCTCTGTACTTCTGACCAGCAAACCCTGTGTAGTTACTATTGCAGCCCTCTGCTAATACTCTGTAGTTGTCGCTTACATTCAGTGTCGGACTGAGGCATGAAGGGCCCACCGGGGGGATGTTGTTGTAGGGGCCCATGCTTAAGGGTGTGGCCAGGCTCCACTGGGGCTTGGCCAGCCACCACAGAGGTTTGGCTAACCATTACAGAGTACATGTTCTGTTCCCCTTGGTAAATATATCATCATCCATTTTCTTGTGAAGTACAGTATAATGTAACATATGTATAAAGCATAATTCAAGTGCACTAGGATAGAGTCTGGAACCTGATCCCTAGAGGAACACACCATACCCAAATCTAAATCTCTCTGCACATGTTACATCTGCCCCACCTGCAGCGTAACATGGTTTTGCCCATTAGTGTGATTTTATGGTTTGCTAACAAACCTGAGTAAGGCCCTAAGTTCACACTGGAATGGGGAATACAGTATAACATGATACAATGGATCCGGGATGGTCCAGAATAATTAGGCATAATGGATCCAGGCTTGAACTGGAATGGCTTGGCACTATGAACAGCTTTGGTATAATGGATCCGGACTGGACATTAATAGCTTGGCACAATGGATCTGGGCTTGGATCAGAATGAATTGGCACAATGAATAGCTTGATACTATGGATCCAGACTGAATCGGAATACTTGGCACAATGGATCCGGACTTGAAACAGAATGGCTTGGCACTATGAATAGCTTTGGTATAATAGATCAGGACTGGACCATAATAGCTTGGCACAATTGGTCCGGGCTTGGACCGGAATGGCTTGGTACAATGAATAACTTGGTACTATGGATTCGGACTGGACCAGAATAGCTTGGCACAATTAATTCTGGCTTGAAAAGGAATGGTTTGACACAATGAATAGCTTGGTACTATGGATCTGGGCTGAACCAGAATAGCTTAGCATGATGAGTAGCTTGGTAGTATGGAACGGGGCTGCACCAGAATAGCTTAGTACAAACAACTACAGTAGCTGGAACGAGGTGCTGGTAAAATATGCAAGTACACAGTGGAACCTGGTAATTAGAGCAATGAGATGCCTGAAGACAAATGTTGCTTTGACACCTTCTGATTGTCAGAAGTCACTTTTTATCTCCCTTGCTCCTCAGCTATTGGTGGATGTGGTCAGCTGGACTG
This sequence comes from Pseudophryne corroboree, assembly GCF_028390025.1. NCBI lineage: Eukaryota > Metazoa > Chordata > Amphibia > Anura > Myobatrachidae > Pseudophryne > Pseudophryne corroboree. The sequence continues at coordinate 574,872,489 of NC_086448.1, forward strand.
GATTCGCAGTCCAATTGCAATGCCAATAGTCTGCTGACCAGTACCAGGGTGGTGGTGCCCAGAGACCGGAGCCAGCGGTATCTCCACATAGGATCTCCAAGATAGGTGACAGGCAGAAGCACTTGGATTAGATTTGACAGATACCACTAAGCGTTGTCAGAGAGGCATGGTGCTGAAAACCAGAAACCAACACCCAGGCGTAGTAGACTGGTAAGTGTTTACCATGCTGAATCCTGACAGTTCCAAGGGATGCTGAGGTATGGATGGGTCCCAAAAACTCAGGAGATGCCAACTGCTGGTATATACAGTACTGTAGGTACAATAGGAACAAATTTATATAGCCTTAAGTACAGGGCCATAGAGAGCAATGTAAGGCTCTCTGGCATGGGGGTGTACCTTAAAAGGGGGCATGTCCACGCTTCCTAAAATAAACAATATTAAAAAAAGATATTCATGGGAGGCACCATTAAAATCCAGGACGGGCCCGTGGGGAGGGCAACTGCTTCCTACCTTGCTTGCTCTGGGAGGAGGATCCCCCTCCTTGGCCAGGTGTGATGACATGCTGGCTGCAGCACTTCTCCCTTATCATTACACCTAGGAGCAAGTGCTGCACCATCAGATTCACTGCAGCCAGAGGCCATCAACCATCAGAATTCGACAAAGAACTGCCCAGTTTTTATATCCCTCCAGCATTATTAAGGTCAAATATGACATTATATTAAACCAAGTTAGTAATTTATGATTGGGGGTCCATCAGTGTACCGGGCCCCAAGATTTCTGTTGCCAGTCCTGCTTATGGAAGGCAATTTACTACTATAATAATAAATACATAGTGGCCATTTTTCATTTGGAACACTTTGCCATAGATTGTGTCTGCAAATTGTCAAAACAAGTTTCTGTTTTCAAATCGAAGTGATAATCATTATCAATGTAATACTAAACAAAAAGAAGTATCCCCTCAAGTTACAAAACAAATTAAAGCCTTACCTCATTTCTATCCTTGGCATTTGTTTAGTTGTCAGAAAATCTTTAGTCACCAAGGAGCTAATTATCAAAATGTACATCTCATAATATAAACTACTGTACAACAGTAAGCAACTTTACATGATTATTTTCTCTCAGTGTCAATATGCTGTTCTCCCATTTACAGAAACTCCATAAAAGAACTCTGAAAACCTATTTATTGACAATACACTTTATATGAAGTTGTAACCCCTTATTAATTAGAGATGTGCACCGGAAATTTTTCGGGTTTTGTGTTCTGGTTTTGGATTCGGTTCCGCTGCCGTATTGTGGATTCGGACGCGTTTTGGCAAAACCTCCCTGAAAATATTTTGTCGTATTCGGATGTGTTTTGGATTCGGGTGTTTTTTTTCAAAAAGCCCTCAAAAACAGCTTAAATCATAGAATATGGGGGTCATTTTGATCCTATAGTATTATTAACCTCAATAACCATAATTTCCACTCATTTCCAGTCTATTCTGAACACCTCACACCTCACAATATTATTTTTAGTCCTAAAATTTGCACCGAGGTCGCTGGATGACTAAGCAAAGCGACCCAAGTGGGCGGCACAAACACATGGCCCATCTAGGAGTGGCACTGCAGTGTCAGACAGGATGGCACTTAAAAAAATTGGCCCCAAACATCCCATAATGCACAGATAAATAAATAAAAAAAGAGGTGCAAGATGGAATTGTCCTTGGGCCCTCCCACCCACCCTTATGTTGTATAAACAGGACATGCACACTTTAACAAACCCATCATTTCAGCCACAGGGTCTGCCACACGACTGTGGCTGAAATGACTGGTTGGTTTGGGCCCCCACCAAAAAAAGAAGCAATCAATCTCTCCTTGCTCAAACTGGCTCTACAGAGGCAAGATGCCGACCTCATCACCATCCTCCGATTCCTCATCCCTTTCACTGTGTACATCCCCCTCCTCACAGAGCAGACGACATGTCAGTAATCGTTGGCAGGTCCTTCAGTCCGGACCAGATGTTAGCACTCGCTCCAGACTGCCCTGCATCACCGCCAGCGGGTGGGCTCGGAATTCTTAGCCTTTTCCTCGCAGCCCCAGTTGCGGGAGAATGTGAAGGAGAAGCTGTTGATGGGTCATGTTCCACTTGACTTGACAAGTGTCTCACCAGCAGATCTTTCAACACGTGCAGACTTGTTGATAGAGAGATACAACGTAGGCTTTAAACCTAGGATCGAGCACAGTGGCCAAAATGTAGTGCTCTGATTTCAACAGATTGACCACCCGTGAATCCTGGTTAAGCGAATGAAGGGCTCCATCCACAAGTCCCACATGCCTAGCGGAATTGCTCCATTTTAGCTCCTCCTTCAATCTCTCCAGCTGCTTCTGCAAAAGCCTGATGAGGGGAATGACCTGACTCAGGCTGGCAGTAGCTGAACTGACTTCACGTGTGGCAAATTCAAAGGGTTGCAGAACCTTGCACAACGTTGAAATCATTCTCCACTGCGCTTGAGTCAGGTGCATTCCCCCTCCTTTGCTTATATCGTAGGCAGATGTATAGGCTTGAATGGCCTTTTGCTGCTCCTCCATCCTCTGAAGCATATAGAGGGTTGAATTCCACCTCATTACCACCTCTTGCTTCAGATGATGGCAGGGCAGGTTCAGGAGTGTTTGCTGGTGCTCCAGTCTTCGGCACGTGGTGGCTGAATGCTGAAAGTCACCCGCAATTCTTCTTGCCACCGACAGCATCTCTTGCACGCCCCTGTCGTATTTTTACAAATTCTGCACCACCAAATTCAATGTATGTGCAAAACATGGGACGTGCTGGAATTTGCCCACATGTAATGCACGCACAATATTGGTGGCATTGTCCGATGTCACAAATCCCCAGGAGAGTCCAATTGGGGTAAACCATTCTGCGGTGATATTCCTCAGTTTCCGTAAGAGGTTGTCAGCTGTGTGCCTCTTATGGAAAGCGGTGATACAAAGCGTAGCCTGCCTAGGAACGAGTTGGCATTTGCGAGATGCTGCTACTGGTGCCACCGCTACTGTTCATGCTGCGGGAGGCAATACATCTACCCAGTATGCTGTCACAGTCATATAGTCCTGAGTCTGCCCTGCTCCACTTGTCCACATGTACGTGGTTAAGTGGACATTGGGTACAACTGCATTTTTTAGGACACTGGTGATTCTTTTTCTGATGTCTATGTACATTCTCGGTATCGACTGCCTAGAGAAGTGGAACCTAGTTGGTATTTGGTACTGGAGACACACTAACTCAAGAAATTCTCTAAGTCCCTGTGAACTAACGCCGGATACCGGACGCACATCTAACACCAACACAGCTGCCAAGGCCTGAGTTATCCGCTTTGCAACAGGATGACTGCTGTGATATTTCATCTTCCTCGCAAAGGACTGTTGGACAGTCAATTTGTTACTGGAAGTAGTACAAGTGGTCTTCCGACTTGCCCTCTGGGATGATGATTGACTCCCAGCAGCAACAACAGCAGCACCAGCAGCAGTAGGCGTTACACTTAAGGATCCATCGGAGGAATCCCAGTCAGGAGAGGACTCGTCAGACTTGCCAGTGACATGGCCTGCAGGACTATTGGCGTTCCTGTCTAAGCAGGAGGAAATTGACACTGAGGGAGTTGGTGGTGTGGTTTGCGGGAGCTTGGGTACAAGAGGAAAGGATTTAGTTGTCAGTGGACTGCTTCTGCGGTCACCCAAAGTTTTTGAACTTGTCAATGACTTCTGATGAATGCGCTCCAGGTGACGTATAAGGGAGGATGTTCCTAGGTGGTTAACGTCCTTACCCCTACTTATTACAGCTTGACAAAGGCAACACACGGCTTGACACCTGTTGTCCGCATTTCTGTTAAAATAATTCCACACCGAAAAGGTGATATTTTTTTTTTAATTTGACCAGGCATGTCAATGGCCATATTCATCCTACGGACAACAGGTGTCTCCCTGGGTGCCTGATTTAAACAAACCACCTCACCATCAGAATCCTCCTTGTCAATTTCCTCCTCAGTGCCAGCAACACCCATATCCTCATCCTGGTGTACTTCAAAAGTGACATCTTCAATTTGACTATCAGGAACTAGACTGTGGTTGCTCCTTCCAGCACTTCCAGGGGGCGTGCAAATGGTGGAAGGAGCCACCTCTTCCCATCCAGTGTTGGGAAGGTCAGGCATTGCAACCGACACAATTGGACTCTCCTTGGGGATTTGTGATTTAGAAGAACGCACAGTTCTTTGATTTGCTTTTGCCATCTTAACTCTTTTCATTTTTCTAGCGGGAGGATGAGTGCTTCCATCCTCATGTGAAGCTGAACCACTAGCCATGAACATAGGCCAGGGCCTCAGCCGTTCCTTGCCACTCTGTGTCGTAAATGGCGTATTGGCAAGTTTACGCTTCTCCTCATATGCTTTTAATTTAGATTTTTGGGTCATTTTACTGAACTTTAGTTTTTTTTATTTTACATGCTCTCTACTATGACATTGGGCATCGGCCTTGGCAGACGACGTTGATGGCATTGAATCGTCTCTGCCATGACTAGTGGCAGCAGCTTCAGCTCCACCCTCCACATTTTTGTTCTCCATTTTTTAATGTGTGGAATTATATGCCAGTAAAATTATTATATCAATAGCAATGGCCTACTGTACTGTACAACTATATACTGCGGGTCACCAAAATGCTGCACTGTACTACTATATATACTGCTCACAAAAATGCAGCACAGATATGGAATGGATTCTTGCAGTGACACAGAGTTGCAAGATACAGCAATGGCCTACTGTACTGTACAACTATATACTGTTGGTCACCGAAATGCTGCACTGTACTACTATATATACTGCTCACAAAAATGCAGCACAGATATGGAATGGATACTTGCAGTGACACAGAGCTGCAAGATACAGAAATGGCCTACTGTACGGTACAACTATATACTGTTGGTCACCAAAATGCTGCACTGTACTACTATATATACTGCTCACAAAAATGCAGCCCAGATATGGAATGGATGCTTGCAGTGACACAGAGCTGCAAGATACAGCAATGGCCTACTGTACTGTACAACTATATACTGTTGGTGACCAAAATGCTGCACTGTACTACTTAATATACTGCTCACAAAAATGCAGCACAGATATGGAATGGATACTTGCAGTGACATAGAGCTGCAAGATACAGCAATGGCCTACTGTACTGTACAACTATATACTGTTGGTTAACCAAAATGCTGCACTGTACTACTATATATACTGCTCACAAAAATGCAGCACAGATATGGAATGGATACTTGCAGTGACACGGATCTGCAAGATACAGCAATGGCCTACTGTACTGTACAACTATGTACTGTTGGTCACAAAAATGCTGCACTGTACTACTATATATACTGCTCACAAAAATGCAGCCCAGATATGGAATGGATGCTTGCAGTGACACAGAGCTGCAAGATACAGCAATGGCCTACTGTACTGTACAACTATATACTGTTGGTGACCAAAATGCTGCACTGTACTACTTAATATACTGCTCACAAAAATGCAGCACAGATATGGAATGGATACTTGCAGTGACATAGAGCTGCAAGATACAGCAATGGCCTACTGTACTGTACAACTATATACTGTTGGTTAACCAAAATGCTGCACTGTACTACTATATATACTGCTCACAAAAATGCAGCACAGATATGGAATGGATACTTGCAGTGACACGGATCTGCAAGATACAGCAATGGCCTACTGTACTGTACAACTATGTACTGTTGGTCACAAAAATGCTGCACTGTACTACTATATATACTGCTCACAAAAATGCAGCACAGATATGGAATGGATACTTGCAGTGACACAGAGCTGCAAGATACAGCAATGGCCTACTGTACTGTACAACTATATACTGTTGGTCACCAAAATGCTGCACTGTACTACTATATATACTGCTCACAAAAATGCAGCACAGATATGGAATGGATACTTGCAGTGACACAGAGCTGCAAGATACATCAATGGCCTACTGTACTGTATGACTATATACTGTTGGTCACCAAAATGCTGCACTGTACTACTAAATATACTGCTCACAAAAATGCAGCACAGATATGGAATAAATACTTGCAGTGACACAGAGCTGCAAGATACAGCAATGGCCTACTGTACTGTACAACTATATACTGTTGGTCACCAAAATGCAGCACACTGAGCACAGATATTTGCAGCACACTGAGCACAGATATGGAGCTTTTCAGGCAGAGAACGTAGATATTTACAGCACACTGAGCACAGATATTTGCAGAACACTGAGCACAGATATGGAGCTTTTCAGGCAGAGAACGTAGCCACGTCCTCTCCGTTCAATCTCCTATGCACAAGTGAAAATGGCTGCGACGCTCGGCTCTTTTTATAGAATACGAGTCTCGCGAGAATCCGATAGCAGGATGATGACATTCGGCCGCGTTCGGGTTAACTGAGCAAGGCGGGAAGATCCGAGGCTGACTTGGAACCGTGTAAAATAGGTGAAGTTTGGGGGGTGTCAGATCTCAACGAACCAAACCCGCTCATCTCTATTATTAATAGACACTTCCAGTTGGTAATACCTAAATTCAGCCTCGTATTTCAAGAATAAACTATTTTAACTATTTATTTACATTAGGATTTGAGTTACTAAGAAATAAAGCTGGCTAAAATCTGACAAGAGTTGTTGTGAGACACAAAGGGCCAGAATCAATTAGGCTTGATACTTACCGCACAAGCAGTGGTGTATCTATAATGTGTGCAAGGTCTGCTGTGCACATGGGCCCACACTGCACATCCTGCCCCATTTTTTTAATACTTACATCCAGTGGTCGAAGTGGAAATTTTGAAGTGGGGGTATGCAAAAGTCAAGGATGTAATTCTGCGAGCGCCAAAGGAGCGCACGCTCCAGAAAAGGGGGTGTGGTCACCCAAAAGGGGGCGTGGTCACCCAAAAGGGGGCGTGTCCCATGTAGTAGAAACCCTTATACTATCTAGTACTGGTGCCCCTTTCACATTATAGTACACTGAATGAGCTGAAATTCACATTATAGCACACTGAATGAGCCGCAATTCACATTGTAGCACAGTGAATGAGCCAAAATTCACCTTGTAGCACACGGTATGAGCTGAAATTCACTTTGTAGCACATGGTATGAGCCGAAATTCACCTTGTAGTACACTGAATGAGCCAAAATTCACATTGTAGAACACTGAATGAGCCGAAATTCACATTGTAGCCCACTGAATGAGCCGAAATTCACATTGTAGCACACTGAATGAGCCGAAATTCACATTGTAGCACACTGAATGAGCCGAAATTCACATTGTAGCACACTGAATGAGCCGAAATACACATTATAGCACATTGAATGAGCCAAAATTCACCTTGTAGCACACGGTATGAGCCGAAATTCACCTTGTAGCACACGGTATGAGCCGAAATTCACATTATAGCACACTGAATGAGCCAAAATTCACATTGTAGCACACTGAATGAGCTGGAATTCACATTATAGCACACTGAATGAGCCAAAATTCACCTTGTAGCACACTGAATGAGCCGAAATTCACCTTGTAGTACACTGAATGAGCCGAAATTCACCTCGTAGTACACGGTATGAGCCAAAATTCACATTATAGCACACTGAATGAGCCAAAATTCACATTGCAGCACAATGAATAAGCTGGAATTCACATTATAGCACACTGAATGAGCCAAAATTCACCTTGTAGCACACTGAATGAGCCGAAATTAACCTTGTAGCACACGGTATGAGCCTAAATTCACCTTGTAGCACACTGAATGAGCCTAAATTCACATTATAGCACACTGAATGAGCCGAAATTCACATTGTAGCACACTGAATGAGCCGAAATTCACATTGTACCACACTGAATGAGCCGAAATTCACATTGTAGCACACTGAATAAGCCGAAATTCACATTGTAGCACACTGAATGAGCCGAAATTCACATTATAGCACACGGTATGAGCCGAAATTCACATTGTAGCACACTGAATGAGCCGAAATTCACATTGTAGCACACTGAATGAGCCAAAATTCACATTGTAGCACACTGAATGAGCCGAAATTCACATTGTAGCACACTGAATTAGCCGATATTCACATTGTAGCACACTGAATGAGCCAAAATTCACCTTGTAGCACACTGAATGAGCCGAAATTCACATTGTAGCACACTGATTGAGCCAAAATTCACATTGTAGCACACTGAATGAGCCGAAATTCCCCTTGTAGCACACTAAATGAGCCGAAATTCACATTGTAGCACACTGAATGAGCCGAAATTCACCTTGTAGCACACTAAATGAGCCGAAAATCACATTGTAGCACAGTGAATGAGCCGAAATTCACCTTGTAGCACACTGAATGAGCCGAAATTCATCTTGTAGCACACTGAATGAGCCGAAATTCACATTGTAGCACACTGAATGAGCCGAAATTCACCTTGTAGCACACTGAATGAGCCGATATTCACATTGTAGCACACTGAATGAGCCGGAATTCACCTTGTAGCACACTGAATGAGCCGAAATTCCCCTTGTAGCACACTGAATGAGCCGATATTCACCTTGTAGCACACTGAATGAGCCGAAATTCACATTGTAGCACACTGAATGAGCCGAAATTCACATTGTAGCACACTGAATGAGCTGAAATTGTGACAGCAGGGACAGCCAGAGTGACAACAGGGAGAGAGACAGTGACGACAGGGAGAGAGACAGTGACAACAGGGAGAGAGACAGTGATGACAGGGAGAGAGACAGGGAGAGAAAGTGATGACAGGGAGAGAGAGACAGTGACGACAGGGAGAGTGACGATGGAGAGACAGTGACGACAGGGGGAGAGACAGGGGGAGAGGGTGACAACAGGGAGAGAGTGACGACAGGGAGAGAGTGACGACAGTGACGACAGGGAGAGTGACGACAGTGAGAGTGACGACAGGGAGAGTGTCGACAGGGGGAGTGACAACAGTGATGACAGGGAGAGTGACAACAGTGACGACGGGGAGAGAGAGTGACGACAGTGAGAGTGATGACAGTGAGAGTGACGACAGTGAGAGTGACGAGAGTGACGACAGGGAGAGAGAGTGACGACAGAGAGAGAGTGACAACAGAGAGAGACAGGGGGAGAGAGAGAGACAGGGGGAGAGAGAGTGACGACAGGGAGAGAGTGACAACAGGGAGAGAGTGACGACAGGGAGAGAGTGACGACAGTGACGACAGGGAGAGAGTGACGACAGGGAGAGAGTGATGACAGGGAGAGAGCGACGACAAGGAGAGTGACGACAGGGAGAGGACAGGGGGAGAGAGAGTGACGACAGGGAGAAAGACCGGGGAGAGAGAGTGACGACAGGGAGAGAGTGACGACAGTGAGAGTGACGACAGTAACGACAGGGAGAGTGACGACAGTGATGACAGGGAGAGTGAAGACAGTGTTGACAGGGAGAGTGACGACAGGGAGAGTGACGACAGTGACAACAAGGAGAGTGACGACAGTGATGACAGGGAGAGTGACGACAGTGACGACAGGGAGAGTGACGACAGGGAGAGTGACGACAGAGAGAGACAGTAATGACAGAGAAAGACAGTGACAACAGGGAGAGAGGCAGGGGGAGAGATAGGGGGAGAGAGAGTGATGACAGGGAGAATGACGACAGTGACGACAGGGAGAGTCACGACAGTGATGACAGGGAGATTGACGACAGTGGTGACAGGGAGAGTGATGACAGCGATGACAGGGAGAGTGACGACAGGGAGAGAGAGTGACGACAGAGAGAGAGTGACAACAGAGAGAGACAGGGGGAGAGAGAGAGACAGGGGGAGAGAGAGTGACGACAGGGAGAGAGTGACAACAGGGAGAGAGTGACGACAGGGAGAGAGTGACGACAGTGACGACAGGGAGAGAGTGACGACAGGGAGAGAGTGATGACAGGGAGAGAGCGACGACAGGGAGAGTGACGACAGGGAGAGGACAGGGGGAGAGAGAGTGACGACAGGGAGAAAGACCGGGGAGAGAGAGTGACGACAGGGAGAGAGTGACGACAGTGAGAGTGACGACAGTAACGACAGGGAGAGTGACGACAGTGATGACAGGGAGAGTGAAGACAGTGTTGACAGGGAGAGTGACGACAGGGAGAGTGACGACAGTGACGACAGGGAGAGTGACGACAGTGATGACAGGGAGAGTGACGACAGTGACGACAGGGAGAGTGACGACAGGGAGAGTGACGACAGAGAGAGACAGTAATGACAGAGAAAGACAGTGACAACAGGGAGAGAGGCAGGGGGAGAGATAGGGGGAGAGAGAGTGATGACAGGGAGAATGACGACTGTGACGACAGGGAGAGTCACGACAGTGATGACAGGGAGAGTGACGACAGTGGTGACAGGGAGAGTGATGACAGTGATGACAGGGAGAGTGACGACAGGGAGAGACAGTGATGACAGGGAGGGTGACGACAGGGACAGTGACGACAGGGACAGGGACAGCAGGGAGAGAGGTGACAGCAAGGGGAACATTACCTTATTTGTTGCTGGCAGCAGTGAGCTGGCGCGGCGGCTGGCTGGTGAGCGGGAGCGGCGGGCGGCTGGTGAGCGGCGTGCGCGGGCGGCTGGCAGCGGTGAGCGGCTGTAAGCTAATATAGCACTCTACATAGCCGCCGGCCACCGCGCAGGGACTGGGAGCACCATGTGCAGCAGGATGCCACTTCCCTCGCCTCCTGCTGCACTTTCATGGGCTCATTTCCAGGTCAGTGGAAGAAGTGGCGGTATACCATACCGCCGTATGCCGCCCCACTTTGACCACTGCTTACATCACCAGAGTCCCTCGCCATCATGTGCATGCACAGTAGGAAAATCAACAGGAAAATGGCCGCTGTGCCATTTCCCTGGAGACCTGCACATGTGCACTTTGACTGGGACAGACAGGACAAAAACAAACGTTGGCAAACCATAGTTACCCTTGTCACTTTGCGGATAATCTCTTCCGAACCTGTAATTACAAGAACTCACAGAAAACATAACATTGACCTATAAGTCTGGATAGGAGAACACAGTAGAAAAATTAAAAAAGGTCTAGAGACCAATCCTTATCATCTCGTTTTAAAAAAAAGTACACAATTGTTCAGTGAAAGTAGTAAAGGTTTTTTTGGGGAATCAAACTGGTTAAAATACAGAAATAACAAAAGGCATCACAAGTCTGTTAGCCAGAACAGAAATGAAATATATTTATATATATTAATCCTCATACCAACAGGACATAATTCAGACTTTGAACTTAAATGGTTCATATTATTTCAATCTATTACATACTAATATATTACATACTAATCAATGTTTTTTCGATGTTTTCTCGCTGCTAATATAGATATTCCCCTGTTTTCATTTATTTTAATCTAATTATGGATCTTACTATATTCATTATATGCATCATTTTATTATGTTTAATATAGACTGGTGCTGCTAAAAATGTATTTTTTCATTTAGAATTTTTTATACTAGGGATCCTATGGAATCCCTAGGACATAGGTTCTCAAACTCGGTCCTCAGGACCCCACACAGTGCATGTTTTGCAGGTCTCCTCACAGAATCGCAAGTGAAATAATTAGCTCCACCTGCAGACCTTTAAAAATGTGTCAGTGAGTGGACTTCCGCTTCCGGTTGCATGAAGAGCACAGCGTGATCCCGTCCCTCTGCTCTATACCTAGCCTCATTTACCTTCTAAAGGCTTATATAGCCTCCAGTGCCTCGATACTTATACAACCTAATCTATCAACACCCTGATGGAGAAGTTCCTTGCCTCGCCGCCCGCCGTTAATCCGCCGCAGACCCGCCAGGAGAAGCGACGCGCTGACCCCATCATGGCGCCTGACACAGAAGCGGCCCATAACATCCCAGCTTCAAAGAAAGCTGCTGCCGAGGCGCTTGCAGATGAAAACTCTCCACAGGTACGACGTTCCCCAGACTCTCCTGCCACATATCAAGACATAGTAGATGCTATAAAGAACACTATGACCCCCCTGCTGACACAAGCGGTGACAGACATTACACAGCAGCTGCATCACCTGCAGGGGAAAGTCACTGACACTGAGCATCGTGTAGCCTCTGCATTTCACGATTTATCTGAAGCACAGCGTGCTATTCTAAAGCTCCAAAAAGAAAACCACCAACTGTGGAACAAGGTGGATGATATAGAAAACTGTTCTAGGAGATCGAATATAAGACTGGTAGGGATACCGGAATCTGTGAACGGCCCTGCCCTTTTAAATATTGTGTCTGTTACGCTACCACAACTACTGAAAATTGAAGCAGAATGTAGAGATTTAATAATAGAAAGAGTCCACAGAGTCGGTCCTCCCCCTAAACCACACGATAAAAGACCGCGTGTTGTCATTTTTAAATGCCTTAACTACCTCCATAAGTTAGCTATATGGAAGGCATCCAGACAGATCCAAGACCTTTCCTGGGAAGGCAAACGCATCCATTTATGCCAAGATTTTTCAGTTGAGCTCACCAGAGCAAGAAAAGCCTTCTCCCCAATATGTTCAACATTGGTGTCTTCTAAGCAGAAATTTGCTCTGATGTACCCGGCGCGTCTGCGCATATTCTATGCAGATAAACATTATGACTTCAACACACCTGAAGATGCGCAAGCTTTTCTCAACGAGGATCGACAAACCCATGCTCAAGCTGAAGATATAACCGATATATTCCCTAACCACCAGTAAATCTTTATCTCCACCCCGCCTACAACATGTATCTCAACACATCGAACGCTACCTTCAAATCTCCCCCCCCTTCCCCCCCCTTGGTCCACACAGTTTTATGTCTCTTACAGCTTATACACTGTTATATATTTGTTGATATATCCTCATAGACTCCGGTTTTTATACCTACCAATGCTTTATCTTATGTTTGAATAATTATGTTCGCAATGTACTAACATATATATGGAATGTCTAAAACTTGTACTATCCGTCATGTATGCCCCAGAGGCTTAATTTCTATTCCGCTAGGGTAATAGATCGCTTGCTATGCTCCGTTATGTTACTATGCCATGTTTAAGCACTGTGATTAGTGTTTTGTTCTCATCCCCTTTTTTCTCTCTTTTGCGAAAGTCATTTGCATGTTTTCATGCTAACTCATTTCTCTATATGAGATTTACAACCCTGATGTTCTCTTGTACTTTGCTACTCTTGTTGTCTTGTCTCCCCCATCCCTCTTGTGTCCTCCCCTTTTGTCTCCATTTCCACTACAGGTATTACTACATTCTCTTTGATATGTCATCCCACTCATGGAATCTCCTATGCCAAGTGCAAAAGTGACTACATTGAGGGTTGGATCTGTGAATGTCGGGGGTTTTGGCACACCAGCCAAGAGACGCAAGGTATTAACCTATTTAAACAGACAAAAACTGGATATTGTCTTCATCCAGGAGACACACCTTACCCCCCCTGAATCACTTAAGCTTCAAATGCTAAACTGGCGTTTACTCGCCTCCTCTTCATTCAATTCAAAATCAAGAGGAGTTGTGATCTTAACCACTAAGTCGCTTCCAATTGAGATTATATCAACCGATAGTGATCCAGAGGGTAGGTATATTATCGCCACTATTAAACTATACTCTAATTCCTACACTCTATGCTCACTCTACGCCCCTAATTCTTATTCCAAACCTTTCTTCCAGTCTATTCTACAAAAACTACTACCTTATGCTTCTAACAAACTAATCTTGGGAGGGGATTTTAATCTAATCTCACATCCACACCTGGATAGATCCCATTCCAGAAAAACCCCTCAATCACTACCCAAATTAGGAGTCCCCTCGATTTTATCTATGCTGCAACTAATCGATGTATGGAGGGCTTTTCACCCTACTGAAAGGGGATACACTTGTATATCCTCAGCACATCACATATTATCCCGCATAGATTACGTCACTCTATCTAATAATCTATTTACACAAGTCATTGACTCAGGTATTGAACCTATCACTATATCAGACCATGCCATGGTATAGTTTACAGTCAAAACCCAAAACGAAAGATCTACACATAAGTCTTGGAGATTTCCAGTGCACCTGATTAATACTCCCAGATTCATTAAGCATATAGAACACTCATGGGACGACTTCCATGAACATAATAGACAATATCTTGCCACTAATCCAGCGCTATATTGGCTGTCGGCTAAGGCAGTTTTAAGAGGCTCCATCTTGACCTTTGAATATAAAGAAAAAAAAAACTCACTCCCAGTCCTATTTGATATTACAACAATCCCTTTCTGAAGCTTATTCAAATTATAGTTTACACCCTACCTCTACCAACAAATCCATATACCTAGTAGCTAAAGAAAAATTTGAAGAGATGCTTCAGGCCCTAACTGACAAATCACAATTTTACGCAAACTACCGCTTCCATAGATATGGTAACAAGACCGGTAAATTATTAACCAATATCCTTAATGGAACCAGACTCCCAATGACAGTACATCCCCTACTCCAAGCAGATGGTACACATACTACATCCAATAAACAGATCTCCCAAACTATGCAACACTACTATGCAAACATATATTCCCACCCTCAAATTTCCTCGAATAATGATCCAACCACGCCTTCCTCTACCCTCAACGCCCCCCATTCCTTTTGGTCCTCAATATCTTATCCTCAAATTCAAGTGACCATTTTCATTCATTGACACAACCGATCACACTTAATGAAATTACATGAGCCATTAAATCGCTAAAAACAGCTAAAGCCCCAGGTCCAGACGGTTTTAGTGGCGATTTTTATAAATTATTTGAACATCGTCTTGCCCCAATATTAGTATCTGTTTTCAACTCTATCCTCTCCAATGCAGAACTACCCACCCACTTTAATTCGGCAATCATCAAACTAATACTCAAACCTGGCAGAGATCCTGCTCTCTCTGCTTCATATAGGCCCATCTCCTTATTAAACTCAGACTACAAACTCCTTACAAAAATCTTAGCCACACGTCTCAATCCTATACTTCCTTCAGTCATTCATCCCGACCAAACAGGCTTCATTAAGGGCAGACATTCACTTACTAATATACGTAAGGTCCTGGCAGCAGTTCAAGCGTGTGATGAGAGAACAAGTGAGTCCAGTGGAAAAATTATTCTCTCTATTGATGCTGAAAAAGATTTTGATTTAGTACACTGGACTCATTTGTTCCTCACCATGGAAAGATTTGGTTTTCCTCCCACATTTATATCATTTATTAGAACAATATATGCCTCATCATCCTCACAAGTCTCATGTAACGGTTTTCTATCCCCCCCCTTCCCAATCCAAAAGGGTACGAGACAGGGTTGCCCCCTGTCACCACTCCTCTTCGCCCTGGCAATTGAGCCTTTAGCAATAGCCCTCCGCGCCTCGTCCAACTTCATAGGCATTAACATTTCCTCACTAGAACTAAAAGTCTCCCTTTTTGCAGACGACATGCTGCTCTTTATCTCAGATCCCGCTAAATCCCTCCCAGTAATACTACAAATAATTACATCATTCAGCCTGATAGCAGGATACAAAATTAATGTCTCTAAATCCGAATTTCTCCCAGTATCTAGACAGACCCCTGATTTACATTCTTTACCGGTCCTATCCCAATTCCGTATACAATCCTCGCAACTCAAATACTTAGGCGTACAGGTCACTAATAACCCTCACACTTTGTATTCAGCTAACTTCGCCCCTCTCTTTGCAAAAATCTTCTCACAATTAGACGCTTGGGCTAAACTCCCCTTATCTTTACTAGGCAGAACAGCTATATTGAAAAGTGTTATCTTCCCTAAGATCTATTACCCTCTACAAATGTTACCTTGCAAACTATCCAAACAAGACCTCACTACCCTTGAAAAAAGAATATCAAAGTTTTTGTGGCAGGGCAAACGACCTAGACTTGCTCTAAAGAAGCTATACAAAGCAAAGAAATCCGGAGGTCTTAGTATCCCAAACTTTGCATTGTACGCAATCACAACACAATTTAGAATAATTGCAGATTGGCTAACAGAATCTTCGACAGTCACAGATAAATCCCTCGAACAATCCCTGTTTTATCCATTCTCACCTGGAGCACTACTGCATACACCGATCCACTTAATTCCTCAACGCCTTCTCAACCATTCCTTATTCAGATATACCTATAGCAGCTGGATTTGGCTGAGTAAAACCCTAAAATTTCCGCATACATCCTCCTCCTTTCCTCCACTATGGGGTAACCACAATTTTGAACCCTCTCTCACTAACCCAGCTTTTCGTCTATGGTCTCAGAAAGGCCTTAATCTAGCAACGAAACTTTTCGACCCTGGTGGACATATACTCCCATTCTCTTCTCTAAGGATCACCTATGACCTTCCTAATTCTCATTTTTATCTATATTTGCAAGCTAGACATTATGCACAATCAATACCATCTTTAAACTCTCCAACTAAGTCCCCTCACCCTCTGGATCCTATCTTCAAATCTAAAAGTCTATCCAAAACAACAACCAAAATACTCTACTCCATACTTATGGAACCATTAAACAACACAGGTTTAAGCAACCTTGCGTCTGCCTGGAGTGCTGATATTCCTGGGATTACAGAAGCTGACCTTATAATCACTTCACAGCTCCAGAAAATAATGAGTGTACTCCACTCATCTTATCTTCAAGAAGTACACTTTAAAACTATTCATAGAATCTATATATCTCCTGCGCAAAGGAAATATATGATTACTTCAGAATCTGGTTCTTGTTATAAATGCTCAATGGCTAACGCCAAATTTTTCCATTGTTTCTGGTCCTGCACTAAGATACTGAAATTTTGGCGTAAAACTATAGCCTTCCTCAACTCGGCATTACAATTAAATCTAGATCTCAATCCTCTGGCATGTCTTTGCCTAAACTTTAAAGATTGGAACTCTTCCCCGGCACAGACCTTGCCCTCAGAATTTCTTATAACAGTACTCACTATGGCGAAGAAACTCATCCTGATACACTGGATACAAAAATCTGCCCCGACTATCCGAGAACTACAGAACAGGATACTGCAATTAATATATTTTGATAAAATAACTCTATCGCTCAACCCGAACAGTTCATATATTAAATTTACCCGAAAATGGGGAAAATATATCTCTACTTTAGACCATACTACTCGCACTGACATATGGAGAAATCTTGGGTAAAACTAGTAATCGCAGTGAAAGAATTTACTCATGATCTCATATCCTCTCATCAGATCTACTATACCTTACCTTCCTAACCTCACCCCTCTGTCTCGTCTTGATCGTATTGTCTTAACCCCCTATGCTTCTTCCCCCCATCCCCCCCCTCCCCTCCCCATTTTACATGTTTAAGATCTAATATGTTATACGAAATCAATACTTATCCATCTTGATAGATTCTTAATGTAATAATCATCAGTAATCACATACCCTCAAATAATCACTCTACTTTTGTTAAGTTCTATACATATTTGTCTTGTATGTATTGTTCTTATTAGTTATAGTAATTCTCATGATCACTTAATGTTAACATTTATTATGCTATCATAACTCTTTATGTGTTGTATTACACATTCGAAAAAAAAAAAAAAAAAATCTTTAAACCAAAAAATGTGTCAGTGAGTAATTAATACACCTGTGCACTTGCTGGGTTACCTGCAAAACATACACTGTGTGGGGTCCTGAGGACCGAGTTTGAGAACCACTGCCCTAGGATAAAGAAGGAGGATGCTATATGGAAACTAGACCAGGTTGCTATAATTACAGCTGGACCAGAAGTTCTAATTTCACCATCTTGGACAAGGGCATACAGGAGTCTAAAGGAATGTCAAGCGGAAGTAGCGCCAAGCCGGAAGATCAGGAGCTGAAAGAGCACAGCTTCCGGACACATGATTGAGAAGATCGGAAGTGCAGCCATCTTGGTTGGGGACCTTGACCGGAAGTCACCCCCGGGACGGCTGGCCATGGCCAGAAATCGGAGTAACGGAACTCCTATAACTTTGGACTAATAAGGATTTATTCTGCATGCACATTTCAGGTTTACCAATTTATGAAACACACCTGCACTAGGTTTCATTATTGTTAAGGGTATTTAATGCACACCATATGAACTACTCCCCACATGTTGACAAAGATCCTTTGCAGATTGAAACGCGGACGTGTTGGAGTCAATTGGACTAAGGGCATTTTAAGAGAGGAGGGGGCCCGTGTTCAGACACCAGGTGGGCCCCCTCCTCTCCATGGCGCTGCAGGCCCCGGCAATGTGCAGGAGTCTTCAGGACATGTGCAGATCTCTGGAAACATCACACTCGCCATAGTCTGGAGATCTACTGCACATGCACGGCGGCTATTTTTTATGTGATTTTTTTGCCGCAGCTGCTACGGCTGCAGTTCACATCGTGGGACTCTGGAAAGGTGAGTATTAAAACAAAGACAAAGACCCACCTGATGACAAGTCATTGCTTATGAGTTTATGGGGGGGGGTGCATCCCCGAACCATGGCTTTATGGTGAAGGCGTACACACTATCTGGGGTTGAGGGGTGATATGTTTGCTTTAAGATTCACACTTGTGAGTTTTCTGTAGAGGGGGCATCCCCACCACACTATACAACTCAAATTGATAGAGTGGATGTGGGTACCGCACATGTTGATCTATATATATTGTGCATTACCCTAACACGAAGATCTTTTTGTGTTTATGTTCTCTCTCACTACCCATTTATGGATGAAACAGAGATGGAGGACGATTTGACACCAATGAAATAACCAGGGGAGTGTTAGTTTGCTTTCTTTCAAGTGCCTATGTGTACTATAGATGTTTTTTGTTTGGATAATGATGTGGATGCCCGAGTCTGCAGTCCCCAGCTGCTACTACTCTCTTCTCCCGGTAAGAAGTATTCAAATGTAGGCAAGTATGTGATAGTATAAGTAAGGGAAGCCAAAGCACATGAGGGAAGAGGGCCCTTCTTGTGAGAGCTTACACTCTAAAGCAGAGGGCAAACAGACAGCGGTGATATAGATGATGTAGAAAGTAAACATGAAACACAGGGTTAGGATGAGAGATGGCTGGGTTTGATAAAGAAGTGGGTCTTGCAAACAAAATACAAAGTATATGTGACATCCAGTCACAGTAATCTGTTTGAGTATTACAGTATTAGGTGGTATTCCTTCAATCAATGCAAGTTATACAGTATACTGAACTTTGTGGAGTTACATAAACTCCTTAAAAAGAACAAATAATGAAGACATGGCTTAAAGGATTTTTTTCTGTATTTTTGGCACTTTTTCTCCTGAAATATACAAATTACACCTAGGTATTCCAGTGGGGAAAATGGTTCTGAAGGTTAAATGTTATTTGTGTACAGTTTATGCACTCATATGGTTTATACTACATTACAAGATGTAATTGCTTTTTAGATTATAATCAAAGAAAAGGTCAAGGGAGATTAAAAAGGTACAATATCTGAAAACAAATCTCCTACTATGAGGCATTAGTAATGTATGAAATAAATATACAGTGCTTTATCTTTCAGTGTGCGTGTCATTCAGCTTGGAATACTTAGCATTGATTGTACAGCTTGCATAAAATTATATTTAACACATATTATTCTTGAGATAATCTATAAATTTAAAGGGCAAATACCATTGACTCATCACAAAATCTCCTGAACCATAAGGACTAGGAAGCTTGCTTTTGTGACGTACTGTAGGGCGACCACTAAGAAGAGATTTTTTTAAATTTCCAGCCACAAAGGGGATAAAAGGGGTGAGATAATTACCCCCTCACAGAGGAGAGTTAAGACAGCCCACCCAGTCCCCTTAGCCTAATTCCATGACAGTGATGCTGCACTGACTCCGCAGGCCGCACCCGCTGCATTCACAGTGTAACTTCATATTTGTCAGCAAAAAAGCTACAAAAACAAAAAAAGTTTAAAAAGAAAAATTGTGGTATTTGTTTGTACTGTACACTGCACCCCAGTATGTTGTAGTACCCCAGTGCACGTGCGTAAAAGCAGTTTGACTCAACGCAGTGTGAGCCAAGCAGCTGGTTAAAACAATTAATAAAAATATATATTGTTTTACAATTTGTACTGTTCGGCACACTGCAACCCAGTACGCTCTACCCCAGTGCTCGTGCATAAAAGTGGTCTCACTCCACTCAGTGTGAGCTGAGCTACCAGTTAAAAAATGGATAAGATCAGTTTAGAGCAGAGCAGAAGCAGCACACAAATACTGTTGCTGCAGCTGCTACAACCAGTCAAGATGACCATACTGGTTATTCAGCATCATCTAAAGCCAATGCTCAAGGGTGTAGAGAGTTTAGAAAATCAGGGCACCTGTAATTAAAAAATCAATATTTTACAGGGATAAAAACAAAAACTCAAGCACCTTTATTAAAGATAAAGTTTAGTGCAGAAAAAGAAAAACATAAAATTGACCTTGGCCATTATTTATGGTGGTTCTGAAACGGTCAGTAAGGCACCCTTTTCTGCCTCTCATGATGATGAAAGACCTTTTCCCTCAGAGACTAGAAGAGGTGTAAAAAAGAAAAAGAAAAACCACTAAGACAATAGAACAAACTGTGCGTTCAGATACAGAAATGTCACAAATCCCTGAGGGAAGTCTAAGTGTGTCCTCAAGTGATATCTGTGAGTTTGACCTTTCAGAGACGCTGCCTTCCACCATTTCTGCTCCCTCTGCAAATATGGGGGTGAGCAGCAGAAGTATAGCTGATGACATAGAAATTGAGAATACCACCATGGAAGTACAAGAGGATGAGGGAAATATTTGTGTAGCAGATGCTCGCACTAATGATGTTGAGGATGAGGATGAGGTTGTTGTTTGTGTAAGTCAGGCACCAAAGGAAGCAGCTCTTGGCCATGATAAAAAGAAGCCCATTGCCATCTTAAGTGTGGAATTACTTTTACTGAAATTCTAATAACAATTCTAAAGCCATTTGTAGCATTTGTAAAACCACAGCAAGTAGAGGTAGGGACCTTAACTATCTATTAACTTCCTCCCTGTTACGTCATTTGCAGTGAGCTCATGTTTTTGACATCAGAAACTTGTGCTTAAAAAATAACAAGCAGTCCAGCTATTCCCTCAACTAGATCCCAGCACATGCAATCTTAAGTGCCAACACATTCATCCTCAGTAATGATCGGAGGTAGTCCTGCATCCAATTTGTTACAGCTAGGTGACACCTCCCCTATCCAGGATTCCGCTAAAGAATCCTTCAGTGCTAGGTCTACTGCTGCTGCTACAGGGGATGGATCTTCTTCCCAGAAAGGGACCAAGACTATTGGTAGTATTGTAAAAAAATCTATTGACTGTGAAACAATCCTTTGCGAGGGGAAGCAAGTATAACATCTCTCACCCAGTCGCACAACAGATCACTGACGACATCATATCTATGCAAGTATTAGATCTGCGTACAACATGTCTACCATTAATGCAGTGAGTTTTACACAGTTATTTGAGGTCCTGGGTCCCTTCTACCAAATTCCATCTTTGTTCCATTTTACCTGAAAGCCATTCCTCTGCTGTACCAGGACATAAAAAAATCTAATTATTGGCCTACATAATACTACTCTACCCACTCTCCACTTAACCACAGACATGTGAACAAGTGGTAGTGGGCAAACTAAAGATTACATGACTGTGACAGCCCTCTGGGCAGCTGCAGTATCTAACAAACAATGCCAGATCATTCAGAAGGCTACTCTGTGTATCATCAGCTTTACCAAGAGGTATACCACTGACAACCTTTTAGAAAAACTATTAGTTGTCTTAGCAAAATGGCTTACCCTACTTGGACACTCCCCAGGATTTAAACAAAGGATTTATTCTGGTTCTCTGCGCTCCCGAACACCATAGATGCAGCTGGTGGATGTAAAAGCAGGAGGGCACCTTACTCCAACAATCAAATCTTTAGGAATAAAAGGAACCATCCACCTGCGCCAAATGATTTCTTTAACAGTGTTGATATGAATACTTCTATCGCATGAGGTGTTAACATGACATCTACTGTGCAATGTATCAGCTCACACCACAGCTAGACAGAACACACAGGAATCTCTGGATATATACTGTAGGCGTTACCCGACTATTACCTTCATCCGGGAGTTCATAAAGTGCCTCTGGTGCTGACACTTTATGAACCCCCGGATGAAGGTAACAGTTGGGTAACGCCTACAGTATATATCCGGCGATTCCTGTACCACGCCGGGTCCCGTATCTGAATCTGTGTTTGCTGACAACTGTATTTTTAAAAAGGAACAATTCCATATGCTGTATCTTTTTAAAATTAAAAGAACTTGCTACATTTATTGGTGGTGAGGACTTTATTCAGCGCTGATTGTAAAGAAACCTTTGATATGAACTTGAGACAGAATCTAAACGTAAGTTTGTCTCCAATTAGCCTGAAGTTGTGACTGTGTTTCAGTTAAAGAAATTGTTACGTGAATGTGAGACAGAACTAGAAAGTAAGTGTGTTCTGTCTAGCTGTGGTGTGAGCTGATACATTGCAAAGTAGATGTCGTATTAACCCCACATGAGATAGAGGTATTCATATCAACACTCCTCAGGATTTGTCATTTCTGATATTACCACAAATATTGTGAGAGCATTACAGCTGGGTGAATTCCAACTGGTCCCATGGTTTGCTCACACAATCAATTCAGTGGTACAGCATTTAAAAAAAAATGTCAGGGACATGCAGGACATGCTGACTGTTGCCTGAAGTTTGCCCTGCCATCAACTGAAGCAAAAGGTGGTAACTAGTTGGAATTCAACCCTTTATATGCTTCAGCAGATGCAGAAACAGCAAAAAGTGATCAACAGCTATACAACAAGCAATGACATTGAGAAAGTAGGGGGAGTGTACCTTAGCCCAGCACAGTGGAGAGTAATTTTTGTCTTGTGCTATTTGCTGAAGCCATTCGAAGTAGCCACCTGCGAAGTGAGTTCAGACACTGCTAGCTTGAATCAGGAGATTTCCCTAATTAGACTTTTGGAAAATCAGCTGGAGAAATTGAAGGAGAAGAAACCAAGTGAATCTACAAAGAATGTTGGACTTGTAGATCAAGTCCTTTATTTGCTTCATCAAGATACAAGGGTTACCAATATCTTTAAATCGGATCACTACATTTTGGTGACCTTGCTTGATCCTAAGATTAAGTCGTACATTGGGGGTCATTCCGAGTTGATCGCACGTAGCAACTTTTTGCTGCTCATGCAATCAACTAGGCGCCGCCTATGGTGGAGTGTATTTTAGCATAGCAGGGCTGCGATCGCTTGTGCAGCCCTGCTATGCTAAAAAAGTTTTGTGCAGAATAAGACTACCCCTGCAGTTACTTACCCTGTGCGATGGATCCAGCGAAGAAGGTCCCAGAATTTATGTCAGACAACCACCCTCCAAACACCTGGACATGCCTGCGTTTGGATCTCCATGCCCGGAAAACGGTGAGTATCTGCCCTGGAACGCCTCCCTGCTGTCAATCTTGTTGCGATCGCGCTAGCGATCACTTTATTCTTTTTTCTGGTCATTGCCCGGCGACGGCTGTTGCTGGGCAACGATGTGCGTGCGCATTGCAAGCGCCGCGCATGCACATTTCTGACCTGTTCACACTGCAGCGATGAACCGCAAAATGCGAATGGGTCGGAATGATCCCCATTGTGTCTTTTTTTTTCCAACTGACTCAGATCTTAAGAGATGCAAAGAGCTTCCAGTGAGCAATTTGGCAGCTCAAGTGCTACACAACACAACAACATCTCCTCTTTCAATTTCTCTGGCAGCTGCCAGGAAAAAACTCAGCTTCCCAAAAAAACCAGTATTGATGCAGAGAATTCAACACAACATTTTGACATCTGGTCAGGTCTAAAAGAATTGCCTAACATTAGTGACACTTCTACCATTACTCCATCTGATATGGTCACCATCTAATGGATGGTGGAGGATTAATTTCATGACGCCATTCAAATAGGCATGTCACAGGATCAATTTGTCTACTGGAAAGAAAGAAAAGGCAATTTGGGGTCCCTGGTTTGCATTACTTAAGCTGCATGCCCTCCAGTGTGTATTCAGAAAGAGTTTTCAGCACAGCTGGGAACCTTATCAGCGATCAGCGTAGGAGGCTACTTCCTTGAAATGTGAAAAAGATGATGTTCATCAAAATTAACTACAAATTCCATGAGGAAGACCTTTACCTATTATATCTAAGTGCAGGTATTTCTATAATGACATCTTGCCACTGCAGAGCTGTTAGCTTAGCTGCCTTAAGCCCATCTGTAGCTTGTTTTGTGGAGGCCCAAACCATCCAAGCACTTCTGTCACAAAAGTGGCAGCCTCCGTCACTGAAATGCTTGGTTTGTTAAACTGTGCATATCCTTTTTAATATCCAACATAAGGATGGGTAACCAGCCAGCTCACCGCAGCCTTTAATCTAAAGAGAATGAAAACAATATTGTGAGCTGTGAGGTGGCCAACAAATTAGTGGAAATTAATGTTATTGAATTTAATAATACTTTAGGAACAAAAAAGACCCAAATTATGTAAATTTCGCTTGTTTGTAAATTTTGGAAAAAAATCCAAAACCAGAATCAGGCACGGCCAAAATCCAAAACCAGATGACAAATTAGAACCAGAACCAGTAAAAATGGTCCAGTGCACATCTCTAGTGAAAAATTATTGCTCTTTATAATTTAGTTTTATATTTTGACTTTTAAGATTTTAATTTTGTTTTGTTTTAAATGCATGCTTTCATTTTTTTCTGTTTAAACTCATCATGCAATTCTCATGATATGTCACATACTCATCATACTTTTTTAAATGATAAATTATGATGTCCACGGTGACCTGTCATTTAATTATGAATAATGATGTTGCCCTACAATAAATACTGTATATTGCAACACAGCGAGTTTTTCCTCTTTAAGTAGAATATTGCAAAGAAAAAAAATATATATATCTAAAGTGTTAATATTCCTTCTTGATCTAAGCCACAATTCAAACTATTTAGCTATTACCAAATACAGTATTTACAATTTAAACAGTACAATAGCACATGACTATATAATCAAATCTTCACATACAGTAGAAGACTATGTCTGCTATTCATCATGACATCCAATTTGATTAGCTATCTTAATATTGCTTTCCTGCATCATGCATTGTGTTTCCAGTTTTAGCATGTTCTCAAGGTTTATATGACAAATTATGAGACCGTAATAATAATTATAGTTTTTGTATTATTGTTTTATAATTGCATTCAAGTTGAAACCTCATTTTAGAATAAGAAAGTTTATAGAATGTTTTAGAAACTATTTAATGTCAGAGTTAAACATACCGATAAATCTTTTGCAATAATGTGGTCATCACTAATAATTGAAATTCCATAATAACTGCAAATAGATGCAATGTGACCAATTTAATTAGTGTGTGTATATATGTATATATATATATATATATATATTGTACATATACAATAATAAGAACATATATATATATATATATATATACATATATATATATATATATATATATATATATTCTGTATACACACACACACACACACAATTGCAGCACCAACTCACTCCACATCTTAACTTACCAGGCAGTTGCAGCAGCCATCCAAGTCAATCACTAATGGAGGCAAGAGACAGGTACATAGCATCATTGTGAGGGCTAGGCCTTAAAAATAAATAAAATTATAATTATTAAATTGCAGAAAGAAGCTCCATTAATGAACAAAAAAAGTTTTTTTTCAGGCTGGGTTCTGGGTACTCAGAAACCTCACTGCATGCAATTCTGAAACTACAGCCAATAAACCAAAATCAAAATACACATAGATTTTTCTTATACCTATTTTTACAACTGCATATTATATTACATAAGTAGGCCGACAAAACTGTTACTTGAAGTCAATGGTATCCCTATGGAAGCAACAGTAATGTAGAAAAGGTTAGTCCTCTTAACTATAAAGGTTGGAACTCTAGATAAGTGAAATTTAATTATTGATGAGTATACACTCCTGGAAATCACAGGCCTCAAAGAAAGTAAACCTTAGTGGAACCTTATAAAAGCCCTTTCACGTTTTATTATATATCATATGCA
This sequence comes from Pseudophryne corroboree, assembly GCF_028390025.1. Taxonomy (NCBI): domain Eukaryota; kingdom Metazoa; phylum Chordata; class Amphibia; order Anura; family Myobatrachidae; genus Pseudophryne; species Pseudophryne corroboree. The sequence continues at coordinate 574,898,651 of NC_086448.1, forward strand.
CTGTTCAGAATGAGAATTATTATGTTGCTATAGCAACTTGTCAAGTAGGAGTAAGTTGCATCATGTTGCTGCAGCACACAATTGACAGTACCTCACAGCAAAACAAGACTGTTTGCAACTAAACTAGGACAGATAACATTTTTGCATTTAAAAAATAATAATAGTTTGTAAGACTTTTACACAATAATACTTAGTAATATTTATTTTTAAAAAACTATATTTTTTATGTAAGTAAAGTAAGGTTTTTTGTTTTTTTTAAGTGACTATGGTCCTGATCCAGAGACGAATACAGTAAGACCATCAGCTGCAACCTTATACGCAGCTGCTGTGCAATACTGTACATGCTAATGCTGCAGGAGGCATCTTGTATTAAAAGATGCCTCTTGCATGATTGTGTGATCTGCTGCCGCATACTAATATGCAGAATTTGCATGAACATAGGCCATTTGAGTAACCCTCCTGTTACTAAGGATGGCCAGGAAATTCATACTATAGAGGGCAGACAATACTCCTGTTTTTAATTTTCCACCCCTATTTACCTTATCGAAACTATGTCCAGGATGACAGCAACACCCCCCATCACTCCTTGTTTACCTAATCCTTTATTCTGACCCCTGGTACCACCTTTATCCTTCTCTCCTAATTGTCAGGCCCGGGTGTTTTTGTGAATCCGTTAACCCGGAACCAACCACAGGTGTAGGTGCTGGGGTATGAAGAAAGCAGGGAGGACGAAGAAAGTTCCGCTTCATATATTTATTAAATAACAATTCAGTAAGGAGTTAAATGACTAGTTGTTAATCATCATTATACTGAAATATTGCAAGAATGGCAGAAATAATATGCAAGAGAAAACTCAAAAATAAATAAAAGAAATGTTCATGGAAACATATGCAAAAACAAGCTGAAGAATAAATGTTGAATTGTCCAAATATAAACAAGCTTTGATGCTGAACTGCAGATTGTGTTTAACTGGTTAATGCAGACATGGTGAATTAACTGTAAGAATTTGCAATGGAGTTTTGAGGGTTAACTGAGAAACTGTGATGAATTATCCTTGTAATGACAACATAGCAAATAAAAAGTACTGAATTGGGTTATTTGCGGGTTCCGGAGATCACTGTGAAACTGTAGTAGAAGACAAGGTGATGAATGGGTTAAATGCAGAGTTGAACAATCGAACAGCTGAGAGAAACAGAATCCACCAGACTTTGAATGATAGGCAGACTGACAAGGTAACCTCATGCCGGACACTGGGAATCCAACTATTTCCAATAGGAGTGCAATTAACTGACAGCACAGCAGAGAGCCGGTGGATCTTTCAGCAGTGAAGGCTGCAGACGGACCTCTGGGAACGGAGGCGATATCTGGACCACGGGAATCACACAGGAATGCACGGAGAGAGCTCAGAGCTAGAGCACAGCTTTGATACAACAAAGCACTGGCCCAGAGTAACATAATCCCAGCCTACTTAAAGGCAGCACAAGCACGGGATTGGTTTACACCTGCCCACAGGTGTTTTCACAAGTGCTCAGTATTAGCTATTTGGTCTCCAACATGGCCACCTCCTATACAGCAGACACACCGCAGTGCCTTAGGCCATTTGGTCCCCGCAGTCACAGTTCCCAGACTCTGCATTACCTGTGCCATTGATCACGCCGTGTCCCCACACGGGCGCACAGCACCGCGAGCAACCACACTGGCAACGGATGAACCCCAGAACCCGCATAGGTGAGAGACCGGTTCGTGACTGTACCCCCTCTTCTACGGGTGGTCTCCGAACACCTTTGAACCTTGTCAGGATTTTTGGAGAAGTATTTCTGTACCAGTCTTGGAGCATGAACATCTTCAGAGAAAACCCAGGATCTCTCCTCCGGACCGTAACCCTTCCAGTCGACCAGAAACTGTAAACGTCCATATCGGGAACGTGAGTCCACAATCTCTTTAACTTCAAATTCCTCATTCTGCAAAGAGTGAACTTTAGGAGATTTGGACTGGGTAGTACGGAACTTATTGAGAATCAAAGGCTTCAGTAAAGATGTATGAAAGGCGTTAGGAATTCTCAAAGACGGTGGCAACTTGACTTTGTATGACACAGGGTTGAGTACCTTTACAATGGGAAATGGACCAATAAACCTGGGAGCAAATTTCTTAGAAGGAACTTTGAACTTGAGATTGCGCGTAGAAATCCAAACTTGGTCTCCCACTTTGTAATTCGGTACAGCTTTACGTTTTCTATCTGCAAAAGATTTATAACGAGCGGAAGTTTTGACCAAGGACTTACGTACACAACTCCAGATGCTAGATAGACGTTGAAGCTCTTGATCTGCCGCTGGGACCTCTAGGGCTGGCAATGGATGAAACTCTGGCACACGAGGATGAAAGCCGAAGTTAATATAAAAGGGCGTAGATTCTGAAGATGAATGGAAGAGATTATTATGAGCAAATTCTGCCAATGGAAGGTAGTCAACCCAGTCATCCTGTGAGGACGATATATATAGCCGGAGAAATGTTTCAAGGTCTTGGTTGACTCTCTCAGTTTGTCCATCTGTCTGAGGATGATATGCAGAAGAAAAGTTCAACTTGACATTTAAAGATGAACAAAGCGACCTCCAAAACTTGGCCACAAACTGTGTTCCCCGATCAGAGATAATTTCTCGAGGAAGGCCATGCAACTTGAAGATTTCAGAGATGAACAATCTGGCTAGTAAAGGGGCTGATGGTAACCCAGTTAATGGAATGAAATGTGCCATTTTCGAAAATCGATCCACTATCACCCAAATGGTATTTCGCCCTTTTGATGTAGGTAGATCGGTCACGAAATCCATTGAGATATGAGTCCATGGTTGTTTGGGTATGGATAGTGGATGTAATAGACCTGGTGGAGAACTTCTTGGACTCTTATGTTGGGCACATTTAAGACATGCTGCTATAAACTCTTGGACATCGGCTTTGAGACGTGGCCACCAATAAGACTGTTGAATAAATTTGAGAGTCTTTAGAACCCCAGGATGACCCATGAAGGAAGAGGAGTGAGCCCAGGTAAGCAGCCGTTTTCGAAGACTTGTGGCGACAAAGGTCTTGCCAAGCGGAGGAACTGGAGAGGTTCGAGTCATTAAAAAGGACGTAGGATTCACAATGGCTTGATTCGTGGTAGCATCATTTAATTCAGAAGAAGCAAAGGACCGGGAAAGGGCATCTGCCTTTTTGTTCTGAGACCCTGGACGATAGGTGAGTTTGAAATCAAATCGTGAGAAGTAAAGCGCCCATCGAGCTTGTCGTGGATTCAAACACTGAGCTGACTGCAGATACAGAAGATTCTTATGATCAGTATAAACTGTAATGCGATGTTGTGCTCCTTCTAGAAGGTATCTCCACTCCTCAAATGCCAACTTGATGGCAAGTAACTCTTGCTCACCGATTGCATAATTACGTTCTGCCGGGAGGAACTTACGGGAGAAATATCCACAGGGATGGACCTTTTTATCTTCAAAGACTTGTGACAACACAGCTCCTACTGCTTCTGTAGATGCATCCACCTCTAGTAGAAAGGGACGATTCAAATCAGGCTGTCGAAGAATGGGGGCTGACACAAAGGCTTGCTTTAAATCAGAGAAGGCTTTGATTGCTTCAGAAGACCAGTTCATAGGATTTGCTCCCTTGCGAGTTAAGGCTGTGATGGGAGCAGCTAACGTAGAATAATTATTGATGAATCTCCTATAGAAATTCGCAAAGCCAAGAAATCGCTGAATCCCCTTGAGAGTTGAAGGAGTGGACCAATCTCGGATAGCTTGTACCTTACCTGGATCCATACATAGCTCTGATCCAGAAATGATGTAACCAAGGAACGGTATGGAAGATACTTCAAAAGTGCACTTCTCTAACTTACAATAAAGTTGATTTTTCCTCAGACGTGTCAGTACCTCTTTAACTTGGTGACGGTGAGACTTTAGATCCTTAGAGAATATTAGGATATCATCCAGGTACACTACTAGACACTTGTAGAGAAGATCTCGAAAAAGTTCATTCACATAGCTTTGAAAAACTGCAGGTGCATTACAAAGACCAAAGGGCATTACGAGGTATTCGTAATGCCCATCCCGGGTATTAAAAGCAGTCTTCCACTCGTCCCCTGCACGGATGCGGATTAAATTGTAGGCCCCTCGGAGATCCAGTTTTGTAAACACAGTAGCTCCCTTTACCCGGTCAAATAATTCTGGAATTAAGGGTAATGGATACTTGTTTTTCACAGTGATCTCATTGAGTCCACGGTAATCTATGCATGGTCGTAACCCACCGTCCTTCTTCTTAACGAAAAAGAATCCGGCTCCTGCAGGTGAAGAAGATGGTCTGATAAATCCTTTGATTAGATGTTCCTGTATATAGTCAGACATAGCTTGCGTCTCTGGGATGGATAGCGGATAAATTCGTCCCCTAGGAGGGGTTTTGCCTGGAACCAGGACGATTGGGCAGTCCCATTCGCGGTGAGGAGGTAGAGAGTCTGCTGCTTGTTTACTGAAAACATCTGCAAAAGATTGATACACCGGAGGTATGTCGGGAAGGCTAATTGACCGGAGAGGTACAATGGAGGCTAAACAGTCCTTGGTACAAGATTTACCCCACGAAAGGACTTCCATGGTTTGCCAATTGAGTTGAGGATTATGTTTCTGCAGCCAAGGTAAACCAAGTATCACATCTTGAGAGGCTTTGGGAATCACGTAGAAGGAGAGGTATTCGGAATGGAGCACACCAACTTTCATCTTGAGACATACGGTTCGATGAGTAATTATACCATCTGGAATTCGACTACCATCCACTGCTGTAATGGCAACTGCTGCTTCCAGAGGCATGGTTTGAACTTTAGACCGCATGACAAAGGCTGAGGAGATGAAGTTCTCGGCTGCCCCGGAATCTAGGAGAGCTGAAACTTTCACTGTAGAACTTGGAACTTCTAATTGAATAGACAAGGTCGGCTCTTTCCCAGAACGTGATTCTAGAGTAACTCCTAGCTTAACCTCTCTTGAATAAGCTAGGAGCGAGAGTTTCCCGGTCGGAGTTTGCAGAATTTAACTAAGTGTTCGGAGGACCCACAGTACATGCAGAGGTTACCCTGTCGACGACGAAGTCGTTCCTCTTCTGTGAGGCGAGAGCGCCCAATCTGCATAGGTTCTTCTGTCGTTACCGGAGACTGTGAAGAAGAGTCTTGTCGAGGCCTAGGATGATAACGTGGACTGGATCGCTCTGCCCTGGATTTCTCTAAACATCGCTCCCTGTAGCGTAGGTCAAGTTTGTTACAGAGAGAAATCAATTCATCCAGTTTAGTTGGCACGTCCCGGATAGTTAAATCATCCTTGATTCTCTCTGAAAGTCCATTCCAAAACGCGGCGATCAGGGCCTCCTCATTCCAGTTTAACTCTGAAGACAACGTGCGAAACTGAATAATATATTGACTGACAGGATGTAAACCTTGACGTAGACGGAGAATCTCCAAGGATGCTGAGGTGGTCCTGCCTGGTTCGTCAAAGATTCTCCGGAAGGAAGATACGAACTCTTTGTAATTAGAGAGGGTAGGATCACCTCTCTCCCATAATGGTGATGCCCACTCCAGAGCCTGACCAGAGAGGAGGGCAATAATATATGCGACCTTAGAACGAGCTGATGGGAAACTGGCGGACATCAGTTCGAACTGGATCTCGCATTGATTCAGGAATCCTCTGCAAAGTTTTGGAGTCCCGTCAAACTTACTTGGAGAGGGTAACTGCAAGCGGGACGTAGGCAGCATCACAGGAGAAGCTGTAGTGGTAAATGGGACAACCGGAGTTGGAATCTGAACTTGAGACGTTTTAATAGCTGTATGAAGAGTCTCTAAACGGTCTGCCATAGTTTGCATAAACTGCACTATTTGTGTCTGTATAGACTCCTGGTTTTCCAGACGGGAAAGGATATCTGACGTAGCACCGCCTCCTGCCAATTGGTCACTTGACGGATCCATGTGGCCAGTGCTTACTGTCAGGCCCGGGTGTTTTTGTGAATCCGTTAACCCGGAACCAACCACAGGTGTAGGTGCTGGGGTATGAAGAAAGCAGGGAGGACGAAGAAAGTTCCGCTTCATATATTTATTAAATAACAATTCAGTAAGGAGTTAAATGACTAGTTGTTAATCATCATTATACTGAAATATTGCAAGAATGGCAGAAATAATATGCAAGAGAAAACTCAAAAATAAATAAAAGAAATGTTCATGGAAACATATGCAAAAACAAGCTGAAGAATAAATGTTGAATTGTCCAAATATAAACAAGCTTTGATGCTGAACTGCAGATTGTGTTTAACTGGTTAATGCAGACATGGTGAATTAACTGTAAGAATTTGCAATGGAGTTTTGAGGGTTAACTGAGAAACTGTGATGAATTATCCTTGTAATGACAACATAGCAAATAAAAAGTACTGAATTGGGTTACTTGCGGGTTCCGGAGATCACTGTGAAACTGTAGTAGAAGACAAGGTGATGAATGGGTTAAATGCAGAGTTGAACAAACGAACAGCTGAGAGAAACAGAATCCTCCAGACTTTGAATGATAGGCAGACTGACAAGGTAACCTCATGCAGGACACTGGGAATCCAACTATTTCCAATAGGAGTGCAATTAACTGACAGCACAGCAGAGAGCCGGTGGATCTTTCAGCAGTGAAGGCTGCAGACGGACCTCTGGGAACGGAGGCGATATCTGGACCACGGGAATCACACAGGAATGCACGGAGAGAGCTCAGAGCTAGAGCACAGCTTTGATACAACAAAGCACTGGCCCAGAGTAACATAATCCCAGCCTACTTAAAGGCAGCACAAGCACGGGATTGGCTTACACCTGCCCACAGGTGTTTTCACAAGTGCTCAGTATTAGCTATTTGGTCTCCAACATGGCCACCTCCTATACAGCAGACACACCGCAGTGCCTTAGGCCATTTGGTCCCCGCAGTCACAGTTCCCAGACTCTGCATTACCTGTGCCATTGATCACGCCGTGTCCCCACACGGGCGCACAGCACCGCGAGCAACCGCACTGGCAACGGATGAACCCCAGAACCCGCAAAGGTGAGAGACCGGTTCGTGACACTAATCTCCTACTTGTCCTCCTCTCTCCTCTGTTTCCCATCAACCCCTCTGCTTCCATTCCCATCCTTCACTGTCATTCACTTCTGCCCCACCATGGGCCCTCTACTCCATGACTCAGTCCTGCTCCCTCCCTCTTCTCCCTGTCCCCTCACCTCACTTTCATCAGTATCACACTATACTCTCTCTGTTCCTACAACACTGCAGTTTCCCTTTATAGCTCCGAAGCCAGCACCTGCCCGAATTCACCAGTCTGAATTCCTGTCTTCCAAAATAATCTCACCTCAATGCTACAGCAACCCTAATAATCTCATGCCCTCTGGAATGCCAGATCTGTTTGTAATAAACTGGTCAACACCCATAACGTTTTTATTTCCCTGCATCCCTGCATCTCCTAGACAAAGAAAAGGAATACTGTATATTCACCAAGTGGTATATTTACAATCCACAAGATAAAGACAAATGAAGTAGTATAAGTAACAGTGCTAAGAACTTAATTTGCAGACTGGTGTTTAAAATCAGTAAATTTCGTAATTTATTAAAAAATAATTAAACTAATGCATGCATTTGGCTTATAGAATACACTTCATAACATCAAAGCAGCATTGCATAGTAAGATCAAAAAGAGCACAGTTTTTCAGTTTCTGGTGACTGATAACATAAATATTGTTTGGTCAGGAATAGTTCTTACGTCCCAGACTATAGTGGGCACTTTGCACACAAATCACCAACTATAGAAATGAAGGGACTTTCTCCTCCTTTGTGGCATCCCTGACAAATGTCTCTATATACTTTAATTTATCCTCAGTGCTGCAGCCAGGCTCATCATCCTCACCAAACCTACTACATCCACCTCACCTCTTACAAGCCCTTCACTGGCTCCCCTTCCCTTTTAGAATCAAATTCAAGCTTCTCACACTCATTTCCAATGCCCTCACCCGTTCATCTCTCATTTGCATCTCAGACCTTATCTCCCTTTGCACTCCCATACAATCCTCTTTGCTCTGCTAATGCATGCTGCCTCTCCTACCTACTGTTTTCCTCCTCCCACTCCTACCTTTAAGATTTTTCACGTGCTATTCCCTATTTCTGGAACGCTCTACCGTTCCTATCAGACTCTCTACCTCTTTACAAAACTTTAAACGGGCTCTCAAGAACCACTTCTTCACCAAACCCAGCCTAAACTCATCCCAACACTCTGCTCCACTCTCACTGTCTAACCCAACTCTGTCACCTCTCTCTGCCTGCTCCTCCCTTTTAGAATGTAAGCTCTCAAAAGCAGAGCCCCCTTCCCCCATATGCCTTTCCTTCTCTTACTTGAACCATCTTCTACTTAATACTCCCTTTGATGGCATCAAATACCTTGGTTTTCTGGCACCCTAATACTCATTTCACTGTTGTCTGCTGATGCAACTGGGTTTATATACCCTGCACTTGTCCTATACTTTCTTCAACTGTAAGTCACTGTTTTCGTGCTTTGCTTATTTCTTTATGTACTCTGTAACCTGGCACTGTGGATCCCTTGTGGCACTATATAAATAAGGGATAATAATAATAATAATAATAATAATAATAATAATAATATACTTTGGAAGATACAGACACTGACCTCAGCATTTCAACAAAATTGAGGCATGCACAGGATACAAAACATTTTATGATTCAGATCCTACTGTATATCACTGGAAAGCCACAATACTGCATTATTATTATTATTATTATTATTATCCTTTATTTATATGGTGCCACAAGAGTTAGGCAGCACCTTACAAAATACACAAACAGGAAAAGTGATAACAAAATAAGGAAGTAAATGTGATAGACTTACACTACAAAACATTGCAGAACATGACACAAGCTATGTAAACATGGGGTCTGATTCAGAGATGGACACAATATTGATGTTGTACACTGTGGATCGATTTTTTTATGCGCTGCGCATGTGCAAAGTGAGTCACCGTCAGGAAGCATTTGTTGGAGGTAACTGGGAGTGGTGACTCAAATAAAGGCATGTCGCAAGCACTTTGGGTGCATGTCACAGTTTGCATTGGCTCCGGTTCATTAAATCTTGAGGCCATGCTTTGCATCCATAGGGTTACTCTGAAAGTCAATTATTGACTAATGTGCATCCAATGTCTGCGCCTTCATGCACAAGCCAGTGATCTGAGATGCCTCCAGTGGGTGGCTCAATTCAAATCCAGATGGTTGCAACATTGCATGTTTTTGCATAGCCGCTATGTACTAAATTGGCAAAATTAGGTGCCCTTTTAAAGCTTTCGAGAGATATGCATAGTCTGATTTTGGTGGGTAGCAGCATGGGCAAAATCTTGAAAGCAGGAGTGGGAGGAGGTAATCATATGGAAGGAGAGGCAGCAGTCATTGGCTGAGCGGCTGTGCTGACAGGAGTCTTGATGGCGGGGTATAGAAACATAGAAGCATAGAATTTGATGGCAGATGGCAGTGAAGAAATTACAGAGCTGGAGGAGACTGTTCCATCTAGCAACCGGAGGAGCAGTCCCTCCGGCACAGATGGTATAAAAGAAAGCGAGGTACCTAGTCAGATTGTGGTGGTAGGGGATTTTATTATCAGGAAGACAGACAGGGCAATCTGCTACCTGGACCGTGATCGCCATAAAGTCTGTTGTCTCCCGGATGCTCGGGTACGACTCATTGTGGACCGGTTAGAAAGATTGTTGGGAGGGGCTGGGAACAACCCAGTGGTCTTGCTGCATTTTGGCACTAACAACAAAGTTAGTGGTAGGTGGGATGTCCTTAAGAAAGACTATAGGGACTTAAGCCAGAAACTTAAGGCAAGGACATCTAAGGTAATATTGTCTGAAAAGGGAGGCAGAGGGAGATTAGGGCTGTGAATGTGTGGCTTAGAGACTGGTGTAGGAAAGAGGGGTTTGTGTTTCTGGAACACTGGGTGGACTTCTCAGTCAGGCGCCATCTTTTTTGTCACAATGGATTGCACCTGAATGAGGAGGGGGCAGCCGTGCTGGAAGAGATTTACAACTAGGTGCCTGGGGAGAGGGTTTAGCTAGAAACTACGGGTGAAGTAGTGAGAATAGTAAGGATGGAGGTAGTGAGCTGAATGTGGGTGGATTAGGGGGGAAGGAAAGAGCAGCCAGCAAGGGTATTACCAAAACACTAATTAATGATAAATATGGATCACCAATAATGCATATAGAAAATTATGTTCATAGCATAAGAGAGAACTCTTAATTGTATGTATGTAAATGCTAGAAGCCTTACAGGAAAAAAGGAGGAACTAAAAGTCCACAAACAGTATGATAGTAAAGGTGTTACTGAAACTTGGTGGGATAAATCTCATGATTGGACAGTTAATCTGGAGGGTTATACGCTGTTCAGGAAAGACAGATTAAATAAACGGGGTGGAGGGGTATGTCTATGTAAAGCCGCTTTTAAAACCTGATATACGGGAAGACATTTGTGAGGGGACTGTAAATACTGTGGAGACTTTATGGGTAGAACTTGCATGCAGGGGTAAGGGAACTAAAAAGATACTAATAGGAATATGCTACAAGCCGTCTGATATCAATGTGTCTGATGAGGAATTGTTACTGAAGCAAATTGAAAAAGTGGCAGGATTTGGAGATATAATAGTGATGGGGAATTTTTATAGAGATGAGCGGATTCGGTTTTACTCGGTTTTACTCGGTTCTCAAAACGACATCTTATTGGCTCACGGATGTCACGTGTTTTGGATAGCCAATAAGATTCGGTTTTGAGAACCGAGTAAAACCGAGTAAAACCGAATCCGCTCATCTCTAGAATTTTAACTATCCAGAGATTGACTGGACAAATGTTTCATGTGATACTGCTAGGGGTAATAGGTTTTTAAACACACTAAATGATCACTACTTACTTCAACTAATCGAGGTACCAACTATGTACAATGCAATCTTAGACCTGGTTTAACAAACAATGGGGAAATCATAATAAATATTATGGTAGGGGAGCCCATGGGAAACAGCGACCACATTATGATCACTTTCAATATCAGTTTTCACAAGCAGCCCTATATAGGCTCAAAAAGGACTCTAAACTTTAGCAAAGCCAACTTTGCCATGATGAGGGAAGTTGGGAAATTTTGTTTCTAGGCAAGAATACTACAGAGAAATGGGAAGTATTAAAAACATTACTCGCTAGTTATACTCGTAAATTCATTCCCATGGGCAGCAAATGAAGGAGTAATAATTCCAAACCAAAGTGGCTTAACAAAAAGATTAAGGAGCTAATGGCCAAAAAGAGCCGAGCATTACATATAGTTGTTACATAGTTGTTGAGGTTGAAAAAAGACAAATTTCCATCGAGTTGTGTTATAATTTTGATATTAATTAAATGATGTATCCTTGGATATTTTTTTTCAGCTAGGAATTTATCTAATCCATTTTTAAACTTATTGATTGAGTCACCATTACTACCTTCTCTGGCAGAGAATTCCAAATCCTTACTGTTCTTACTGTGAAGAACCCTTTTCTCCGTTGTGTATGGAATTATTTTTCTTCTAACCTCAGGGGGTGTCCTCGTGTCCTATGTAATGTTTTATTGATAAACAAATCGTTTGATAAATCCTTGTATTGTCCCTTAATGTATTTCAAAATATTAATAGTCTCCTCTCAATCGCCTCTTTTCCAGTGTAAACATTTCTAACCTTTTAAGTCTTTCCTCATAATCCAGAGCCGCTAACCCCTTAACCAGTTTAGTGGCTCGTCTCTGAACCCTTTCGAGTTCCAGGATATCTTTTTTATAGTGAGGTGCCCAGAACTGTACACAATATTACAGATGTGGCCGCATTAATGATTTATGCAGTGGCAGGATTGCACTCTCATCCCTTGTCACCATACCCCGTTTTATGCATGCTAACACCTTATTAGCTTTTGTTGCTGCATTTTGACATTGTGTACTGCTACTAAGTTTATTATCGATGAGCACTCCCAAATCTTTTTCAACTACTGTTATTCCTACATTTTCCCCATTTAGTTGACAGGCTGCCTGATTGTTCTTATTCCCAAAGTGCATAACTTTACATTTGTCTATATTGAACCTCATTCTCCATTTATCCACCCAGACCTCAAGTCTAGATGAGTCATTCTGTAGAGACTCAACATCCTTGTCTGAATTAATTACTCCACATAGGCCCTCATTCCGAGTTGTTCGCTCGTTGCCGAGTTTCGCTATATTGCGATTAGTCGCTTACTGCGCATGCGCAAGGTTCGCAGAGCGCATGCGGGTAGTTATTTTACTCAAAAGTTAGGTATTTTACTCACGGCATAACAAGGATTTTTCATCGTTCTGGTGATCGGAGTGTGATTGACAGGAAGTGGGTGTTTCTGGGCGGAAACTGGTCGTTTTATGGGTGTGTGCGGAAAAACGCTGTCGTTTCTGGGAAAAACGCGGGAGTGGCTGGAGAAACGGGGGAGTGTCTGGGCAAACGCTGGGTGTGTTTGTGACATCAAACCAGGAACGAAACTGACTGAACTGATCGCAGTGGCAGAGTAAGTCCCGAGCTACTCAGAAACTGCAAAGAAATTTCTATTCGCAATTATGCGAATCTTTCGTTCGCAATTCTGCTATGCTAAGATACACTCCCAGAGGGCGGCGGCTTAGCGTGTGCAATGCTGCTAAAAGCAGCTAGCGAGCGAACAACTCGGAATGAGGGCCATAGTTTAGTATAATCTGCGAAAATTGACACTCTGCTTTCCAGTCCATCTCCTAGGTCATTAATGAATATGTTAAACAACAATGGTCCGAGTACTGAACCCTGCGGTATTCCACTGAGCACTTAAGCCCATTCAGAGTACATCCCATTAATCCCCACTCGCTGTTCCCTATTGAACAGCCAATTACTCACCCATGTACAAATAGTGTTTCCTACCCCAAGCTCTCTTAATTTGAGAATTAGTCTCTTACGTGGAACTTTGTCAAAGGCCTTAGCGAAGTCCAAAAAGATCACATTCACTGCTTGACCCTGATCAATACTATCACTTACTTTCTCGTAGAAGCTTATTTAGTTAGTTTGACATGACCTGTCCTTCACAAGACCATACTGATTCCTAGTAATAACCTTGGAGGTATCCAAGTACTCTAGTATGCTATCCCTTAATATACCTTCTAGTATTTTCCCCACTAAACATGTCAAACTTACTGCTCTATAGTTACCGGGGTGAGTTTTAATACCCTTTTTAAATATTGGGACTACCTCTGCTATACGCCAGTTCTTTAGTATCATTCCTGATCTAATTCAAAAAGTATAAATCAGCGTGGAAGGCAGAGTCATTCCAGTACTATAAGGATTGCAACAAAATATGCAAAAAAGAAATCAGAGCGTTTAAAATAGAAACAGAAACGCTAATAGCAACGGAAAGTAAATCAAACCTCAAAAAGTTTTTTTAAATACTGTACATCAACAGCAAAAGATTAAAGAAGGAGAGTATAGGCTCTTTAAAAGGCAATTTGGGCACCCTAATCAGAGACGACAATGACATAGTGGAAAAATGAAATGAGTTTTTCTCAGCTGTATTCACAAGAGAGGACTAGATGGCGGGATTGACAAATAACCTCAGAAATGATAATGTCCCACTGCTAAGTGCTTATTTATGTGAGGAAGTAGTCTGTGACTGATTAAAAAAATTAAGATTAATAAGTTACCTGGTCCTGACGGAATTCAACAAAGGATTCTCATGGAGCTACACTCCAAAAGACTTGCGTATAGCGGAAGTAGTTGTGAAATTTAAAAAGGGAAGTAAATCTGAACTAGGTAATTATAGACCAGTGAGTCTTACATCTATAGTAGGGAAAGTACTGGGAGGTATTTTAAGGGAGAGAATACAGGAGTTCCTTGAAGCCAATAAGGTTTTTAATAGGAAACAACATGGATTTGTGAAGGATAGATCATGTCAAACCAACTTAATAGGCTTTTACGAAGCATTTATTGTCTTAACCTAGACCAGGGTAAGGAGGTGGATGTAATCTTTTTAGACTTTGCTAAAGCTTTCAATACAGTACTTAATTTGAGACATATCTATAAAACAGAAAGAACTGGGTCTAGGAAACACATTATGCACTTGGGTTAGAAATTGGTTGGATAATAGGGAGCAGCGAGTGGTGGTAAATGGAACTTTTTCTAAATGGACTGAAGTACTAAGTGGTGTGTCACAGGGGTCTGTACTTGGACCACTATTGTTTAACATTTTCACAAATGATCTAGAAGTAGGTCTAGACAGCATGGTGTAAATTTTTCCATACAATACCAAACTGTGTAAGATTAGAAATTCAGAGGGCGATGCTGAGTCTCCTCAGAAAGACTTATTTAAACTGGAATCACGGGCAGCAAAATGGAGAATGAGGTTCAATATAGACAAATGTGAAGTAATGCACTTTGGTAGCAAGAATAATACTACTAAATGGGGAAAACTAAGGGATTGTGCAACTGGAAAAAGATGTAGGTGTTCACATTGATAACAAACTGAGCAGTAGTACTCAAAGTAGGAATGCAGCAAATAAGGCATTATTAGCATGCATACATTAGCAAGGTATTAGCATGCATGAAGCGGGGAATTGATGCAAGGGATGAGAGTGTTATACTCCCATTATATAAATCACTAGTAAGGCCACATCTTGAATACTGTGCACAATTATGGGCACCATACTACAAAAAGGTTCTCCTGGAACTAGAAAAGGTTCAGAGATGGGCAACCAAATTGATTAAGGGAATGTAGATGCTCAAATATGATGAAAGGCTTGCTAGGGCAGGCATGTTTACACTGGAAAAAAGGAGATTAAGAGGGGACATGATTAACATTTACAAATATATAAGAGGACAATACACTGAGCTAGCGGAGAATTTGTTTTTGGTAAGATCAACACAAAGGACATGTGGACACCTGCTTAGGTTAGCAGATAGGAGATTTCGCACACAGAGACGAAAAGGTTTCTTCACAGTAAGGACAATACGTATTTGGAATTCACTGCCTGAGAGAGTAGTATTGGCAGACTCAATCATTGCTTTTAAGAATGGGCTGGATAAATTCCTACTGGATAAGACTATACAGGGTTATGGTTGGTAAATCATGTATTAAAAATATTAAAGTATATGAGATCACTAACAGGTTGAACTTGATGAACAAATTGTCTTTTTTCAACATCAGGTACTATGTTACTATGGGCTTAATTAAGACCTGATCGCTATGGTGCATTTTTTGCATCCCTGCGATCAGGTAGTCGCCGCCTACAGGGGGAGGGGGCAAGCGCTGGGCAGGTGTGCGATAGCATGTGCAGGAGAGCTAAACAAACAGAAGTTTGTGCAGTCTCTGCACAGACCAGGACTTACTCTTCCAGTGCAATGATCAGGGCTAGAGCTGACGTCAGAAACCCTCCCTTCAAATGCCTGGTCCCTCCTGCGTTTCTCCGGACACTCCTTAAAAACAGTCAGTTGCCACCCACAAATGGCCTCTTCCTATCAGTCACCTTGCGGTCGCCTGTGCGATCGCTTTTCTCACACCATCCCGTCGTTGCTCGGCGCTCACCGGTGCTGTGGGCCGCCGCATCTCTGCATTGCTGTGAATTCGCATGTGCAGTTTAGACCTAATCGCAGGCTGTACGAAAACGCAGCCTAGCGATCAGGTCTGAATTTTGCTCAGGAGTATATGCATTGGCCAATTTATGCTCTATTCAATATTTTCTTGAGAATTGTTCCAACTCTCTGTTTCTATAATCTCCACTATTATCAGATCTCAGGGGCTTGAGTCTGTGAACAGTTTGATTTTCTACAAGACTCCTGTATTTTGCACTCTTATTCGCCACTTCAGATTTCTCTCTGATGAAGTACAAATGTGACATTCTTATGAAGTTATCTATAAAAAATCACAAAGTATCTGTATCCACTTAAACACTGTACTTCCATTGGACCACACACATCTGAATGTACTATCTTGAGTGGATGATTTTGTTTTCCTACAATACAACTCTAACATATGGGTTTCTCTATATTAGGGCCTAATTCAGTGTGAAATGCATCAGCGATGCGTTCACATACTGAAGCCCCTGTGAGGTGTGCGCACGCACTGGAGCTGCACTGCACATGCAGATACAGTGAGATGCGAGGGCATCTCACTTATGCAAATGACTCTGCCAGATAGGCAGAGGAGTTTTTCAGTGTGGGCGGAGGCGTCAATGAAGTGGTTTGGGGGTAGCATAGCAGCATTGGGGCGGCGCAGTCCGGACAACGCAGGTGTGTCCAGACCATTTGCGGGGCGTGGTGGCTGCAAGATGTCACACACAGCCACTGCGACCCAAATCATGGCAGCCCAGCCACTGCCTTCGCAGCTAGGCTGCGGAGGTAGGGGGCTACCCTAAACATGCAAGCGCTGCGCTGTTTAGAGAAGCACTCGCATTTTAATTCGGGGGGCAGGACCCGTCATGTGAGGTGACCTTGCCCTGTGCTGGGCAGCCTTTCCCCCCCCCCCCCGCATGTTAGTGGAAGTTGTAGTTTTACAAATTTTTGCAACACTACAACTCATGCTGAATTAGGCCCTTACAAATGTATCCTCATACATCGTTGCTTATAGCGCGCTATTTAGGGTCCTATATCGCGAGTTGTAAATAACGTTATGGCGTGCGTTGTGTACCACGCCATATAATACACAGTTTAACCGCTGGATGGTGAATACTCCACGTTAAGACTACAGTGCTGAATACAATGATGTGGCCGTAGGCAGTGAATACAACACATCACAATACATCATATATTTACCAGGAGTGCCTATTCATACCATGGTCAGCCGTGGCATAACTGTTACAGTGTCCGCCTGCAATGCATGCACCCCATGTTTGTTTCCCAGTTGGCTCGGAAATTTTTTTGTGTGGATTTATTTATTTATTTTTAATAAAATAAAGTTATTTGGTGCGTTTATACTTTCCTAACAAAGCACCCACCCCAACCACGGTGCAGCCCTTCCTGTATTGTTGAAGCATAAACAGTATGTATATTTTGGACAGCATTTCCGGTTCAGTTTCTTCAAATGGCCCAAAATATTTAATGCACAATGCCACTGGGTTAAAATGACTTCAAGGAGGGCTCCATTAGGTTTTGTACACAGACAGGGGATAAAATCCGTTAAGGGTACAACACATTGCGGGTGGTGGGGAAGTGAATTCAGGGTGCATGCATTGTGGGCAGTGACTGTATTCCTCATCCTGCGGACCTCACTGTCAAAATGGCGCACAGGGCAAGGTGGTTTTCTAAGAAGGAGCTCCTCATCCTGGTGCGCCATCTTGACAGGCCCCTGGCCAATGATAGGGAGAGATCCCAGGCATATGCCGGGGCCAGACAGGAGATCCTGGCTATGGTAAACAGGGAGAGGACTATACCAGCTCTGGAGAGGAGATGGAGGGACCTGGTTAGACGGGAACCGCAGAGGCTGCAAATGCTTAGGGCCAAGGTCAATAGAGGTACAGTACAGTATTTTATTTATTTCTGTCATTACATTTTTATGTAGTAATGAAATTCCTGTGACCATTCTGCTTTTTGACCTCTGAACACTATCATATTCAAGATGACCAAATCCTCTATGCCAGAGTTCTAGTATCGTTGACTCAGTTGTATCATCGCGCAACAGTGCTGTACATCAAGGATGTCCAGTTGCTGGCACCTTGTGCCTGTCAGTGACGTGCAGTGGGGTGAGGCAGGTGAGGCAGAGCCTTTCCTGTCATACTTACGTTTAAACCAGAGTTTTGACTGAATAAAATATATGAAAAATATCTTCTTTGCATTATTCTAATAATTTTTATAGCCCAAACTGTGGAGTAAAAAGTCTATGGCAGGTGAGGCAGTACCTCACCTGTGTATCATTTCCACCCATCTCTAATCAAAACTCACCAGATTTCCAGGAGTTTATAATGCTGCACCTGTGTATAATGCCCAGATGTACACTTTGGCTCATATATTGCATGTAAATCTGACTCTGGGGTTAGCCAGTGCCTCCTGAGCCATTTAGCTCACTGCACATCCCTGGTGCCTGTAGCTATCATGGTCACTTTTCTGTTTCTCACAATGCACTTTTCTTTAGCGAAGTGATCTCTGTGACCTCTCTAATCTAGGACACTTATGGTGATAAGATTTTTTTCCATCTCTGATACACAAAGCATGTTTTGGATTTCTGTGACTTTTGCACTTGTTCCAATTTCAAGCAAGCTTTAATCTAACAGTTTAGTGGTTGCCAATCCCTTTTATTGTGATAGGGCCACATTTGGTTAATGTGGTGAACCACTCCTCTTGAAATGCCACGTTGTGCCCGACTTTATATACAGAAATCTTTTCTGTGCTATCTGTAACACTCAGGGCTGATTCAGGGGCAGTACGGAAGGTGTAATGGTTAGCATTACTGCCTCACAGCACTGAGGTCATGGGTTAGATTCCCATCATGGCCCTAACTGTTTGAAGTTTGTATATTCGACCCATGTTTGAGTGGATTTCCTACAGGTTCTCCATTTACCTTCCACAATCCATAAATATACTGGTAGGTTAATTGGTTTGGCAAAAAAATAACCCGTGTGTGTGTGTGTGTGTGTGTGTGTGTGTGTGTGTGTGTGTGTGTGTACATGGGCAGACTAGATGGGCCAAGTGCTACTTATCTGCCATCAAATTCTATGTTTCTATCTTTGCTGTTGCATTTCTTGCCTTGAATATGATTAACACATTTCTGTTTGCACTCAAATGCTTTGTGACCTATCTTGTGAAAGTTATAGTACTTGAACTTGAATTTTCTGAATATTTCACTCTTTTTTGTGTAACACCTACAAATCCAGTGCCGGAACTTAAAACTGAGTGTGGGGTGTAAAATTAACCAGGTTCGGTTAAGATCAGAGAGGCAGACCTGACAATGGCCCTCATTCCGAGTTGATCGGTCGCAAGGCGAATTTAGCAGAGTTACACACGCTAAGCCGCCGCCTACTGGGAGTGAATCTTAGCTTCTTAAAATTGCGACCGATGTATTCGCAATAATGCGATTACTAACTACTTAGCAGTTTCAGAGTAGCTTCAGACTTACTCTGCCTGTGCGATCATTTCAGTGCTTGTCGTTCCTGGTTGACGTCACAAACACACCCAGCGTTCGCCCAGGCACTCCCACCGTTTCCCCGGCCACTCCTGCGTTTTTTCCGGAAACGGTAGCGTTTTCAGCCACACGCCCCTGAAACGCCGTGTTTCCGCCCAGTAACACCCATTTCCTGTCAATCACATTACGATCGCCGGAGCGATGAAAAAGCCGTGAGTAAAATTACTTTCTTCATAGTAAAGTTACTTGGCGCAGTCGCAGTGCGAACATTGCGCATGCGTACTAAGCGGATTTTCACTGCGATGCGATGAAAAATACCGAGCGAACAACTCGGAATGAGGGCCAATACCCATTAGACACAATGACCACACCGGATGCAGAATCCAACTCCATTTTATTTTAAATATTAAACAGTAACGCATGAGATATTCTTACATTGTTACAATTCCACTTCCAAAATAGATTTGTTTTGATACTCGCTATGCAGTAACAGTTTCAATTACCTAAAACTCAAAAAGGCAACTAACAGGCCTTGTTCAGTGAAGTATGCAGATTAGCAGAGGCATCAAGAAACCAACACAGCTGAATGGCTTTAGCATCACAGTCTCGGTATAAGCATGTAGTAATGAGGCCCTTTTTAGTGATGTATGTAGATTAACAGAGGCAGCAAGAAACAAACAGAGCTGAACGGCTTTAGCAACTCAGTCTTGATATCAGCATGTAACCATACAGCATTAAATATCACAAACATCAACATATGTATTGCATATCATACTTATAATATCTCAATGAAATGGCATAAACTTTTTGTAAACGGCACTAGGGAAAGAGCGGAGCTTACACTCTATTTCCGGTACCTCTATCAATAGTGCAGCAATAACCACAGAGGGAAATCCTCCACTATATTACTTTTACAATACTTCAGCAGTAATAACCAAGGGAATACACACCTCTACCTGACCCCTAGAATATGGAATAACACTACCAACAGATGGGTAGCCTACCCCTTTATTTTTCACTGGGACAGGGTACCCAAGAGGTAAGCCTATCCCCTAATATCCAATGGGGCACCAAGGAGGAAGTGGAGCCTACCCCTTAATTTTTCACTGAGACAGGGCAACCAAGAGGGAGACTATGCCTGTTTATCCAACAGGCACCAAGGAGGAAGGAGAGCCTACAGTTGATTCTATATCGGAGTGGGAGAAGGAACCTTCTGACGTACCTAGGGGAGGAGACACGTCACCAGGGGGAGGAGCTACGGCCGGACAGGGTACCCGCCATCTGGTTTGCGCCCATATAGATACACACACACTGTATTTATGCTATTGTTAAATGGTCGGTTAGGAAGGATCGGTATCTAAGGTAGCAGTAATAACCCTGCATATATTCATCTAGATAACGGAGTGCAATACCCCAATTCCAGAGTTTAGATTCACCAATTAGAATTTATGGAGTGTAAACATGAAGCACCTGTGCCTTTATCAACCTTAATATGTTAACCCTAGCCAATATTCCCCAAAGAAGGGGGTATAAAACTCCTTTTTATTTACAAAACATGAGAGAACAATTATTATATTGTTACCTAATGTGCTGACCAATAAACTGCTTCCAATATAAAAATTATAACAATACTCTTGCAAAGTGTCCCTTTAACTGGAGCATTTGCTCGAATCAGACATCCATTTTATTCTCAGATTTTATCTCCTGACTGTCTCTAAGCAGGCAGGGAGAGAACAACATGTAACCAATAAAACCATCAAAATGTTTACAGCAGAATCAAGTGTTTGAAGAGCTGAATCTGTATGAGAGATATTGGTAAGTAGGGAGAAGCAGTGACTTGTCCATTTACGCAATTGTGTGATGAAACAGAGGAATGTGACAGGGGAAGTGTCATGAAATTAAATAAAGAATTTAAGGCTACTGTAAAACTGATGTTAATTGCTTGTCAGGCATACATCTATGTGAATTAATTTAATATATCCAAATATAATATGTGACTGTGCTACCTACTAATGACCACAGAGACAGATAAAGCTAACTGAGTTTATTCTGAGCAATTACTTTTGACATGTCTGACATTTCTACTCAAATGTTTGTTCCTGTAAGTAATTTGTTAGTTTGTTAGTTCTTAGTCCATGTTGTTACCTGCAGTGTGGGAAAAGATATTCAGATTCAGGGCACTTAAGCAAAATACATCCACACAACAGGTTTTTATCAATCCATGTGGTTCTTTTCTTTGGTACATACAGTGTAAGACCCTTATTAGAACTTTGGTGAAGACACTGGGGGTTATTCCGAGTTGTTCGCTCGCTAGCAGTTTTTAGCAGCCGCCCACTGGGAATGTATTTTAGCTGAGCAGAAGTGCGAACTAAAGGATCGCAGAGCGGCTACAAAATAATTTTGTGCAGTTTCAGAGTAGCTTCAAACCTACTCAGCGCTTGCGATCACTTCAGCCCATTCTGTTCCGGATTTAACATCACAAACACGCCCTGCATTCGCCCAGCCACGCCTGCGTTTTTCCTGGCATGCCTGCGTTTTTTTCGAACACTCCCTGAAAACGGTTAGTTGACACCCAGAAACGCCCACTTCATGTCAATCACTCTGCGGCAGCCAGTGCGACTGAAAAGCATCGCTAGACCCTGTGTGAAATACATCGTTCATTGTAATAGTACGTGTCGCGCGTGCGCATTGCACCACGTACGCATGCACAGAAGTGCAATTTTTTAGCCTCATCGCTGCACAGCGAATGAATGCAGCTAGCGAACAACTCGGAATGACCACCACTGTTCCTGCATCTCTCATGTCTCTCTATTTTATACTGTAAGTAGTATCATTGCAATTTTTTATCTTCCTGATATGTGCAATTTTGTACATCTTTCTCGTTTACTCTCCATTAAAGGAAAATGATTACACATACACGGGCATATTTATCAAAATTATTTTTACTAGTTTTCACATCCTTTTCACTTTATTTTAGTATCACATGAATGTATCAAAGGGCTGTTTGAGCAATTTTCCTGAAAAACTACTCCAAGCCTTTTAATTAAGTAAGCAGATCACATTTCCAATTCTTGTAATGGGAAATACGATTTGTGAATTTACTAAGGGGAATATGGTAAAAATACCAGGGGGAGCCCTGCGACAACAATGCTGTCTGGAGATAGCATTAAGCAGGCATTCCTCCCACCCCAACTACTCTGTTTCCCTTGCTTCTGCTCTGCTCTGACAGGCAGAGCAGAGCTGGAAGTTGGCCTCTGTGATCAGCTTTGTAGTATAAATAGAACTCAAGCTGATCACAGTAAAAAAAAAAAAACAATAAATTGCTCCACAGTGTCTATTAAAATTTATCAAGAAATTATTTCTTTCCTGTGTTGTAAATGTAAAATATTACAGTCTGGATTGGTAATTAGTATGCTAAATCTTTCTGTTTGCATGAAGGCAGAAATTCTGATTGCTCCAGAAGTAATTGCTATTTTTTATCAAGAAAAGCTGAGATTTATAGTAAACATTTACCAAGGTAAAACATGTATAAGCTATCAGAGTGTAATCATGGAAGAATTCAAGCTAATGAAGTATAAAACATTTTATTGAGAAAATCAGAAGCCATTTCAATACATAAAACTAATACACAAGCCAAATAAGTAAAGTAATAAATACTTGTGTTGTCAGTTATTTGCTACAAATCTTGTTGCAATTTATATTTTTCATATTTACCTACTCTAGTAGAATGTCAAAGAGACCACAGCCCTGGCCCCTGCCTATCCGTTCCCACCCTTAAGCAAAAACTCCTTCAAATACTCTATTTTGATAGAAGACGCACCTATCACAACATAACCAAAGGTGCAAAAAAGTTTTACATGAAATGGAGTCCATATACTTTATAACTCCCCTCGACTCTAACATGTAAAACCAAAATTTTAAGGTATTCGAAAATTCAGATTGGTTCCTACTTAGGGAATAACAATTAGCTACCTAGTGTTGTTGGAGTTCCAATACCAGGAGTGCCTAGCTTAATGCCTTTTGATCAATTTTATTTCTCTTTTTCACTAGACACCCATAGCAGCCAGTAGCCAGGACATCTTGCTGTCAAACATACCCTCCCATCCCCCTACCTGTCTTTCTATTCCCCTTACTAATCTATGTTTTACCTTGTCTCTTATATTCATTACATCCCTTTTGATTATTGTATCATTTTGTAGACATGGAAACCATATTACGCTTCTATTCCTATATACCGGTATGCAGTGGTGGATTTACCACTAGGCACATGAGGCACGTGCCTAGGGCTGGCACTTGCTGAGGGGCAGCACACCAGACTAAATAGGGCAGGTGATTCTTTTTTTGTCTTTACAACTAATTTGTTTAAATATTTCATCTTGCAACTGACGGGCATGGGACAAAGGGTAAGAAATTGTTGTCCAAAAGAGGGTAGTGGGGTTAGGTACGGTTACTTTGGTGGTCGCAAGGCATCTGGACTGGCCCCGAAAAGAAGTGGGCAGTGATGTGAATGGGGGTGGCCAATAATGTGCCTTGGGGTGGTCTGTCCCCTAAATCCGTCCCTGCAATTATGTTGTATTTACAGATGTGTCCACATACATCTAGCATCCTGGCACAATAAACAGCCCTTCTAGTCACGCCATACCATGTCATGACTCGGTAGTGCTGAGTGCCTTTCCGTGCAACTTTTTCTTTTAAATGCATCTTATTTGCAAAACAATGCAAATATGGTACACAAGCAGCTTATGCCAACTAAAATGATATGCGGCATGCCTATATTCTATGTGCCACCACGACTGTATCTACGAAATACTAGAAAACACTGTAACACTGTAACATTTCATTATATATGCAGATTCAGCTGCAGTCCCATACAGAATATAGGCATGCTACATATAATTTTAATCACTAGAGTCTGCTTGTGTGTGCAACTATCACTACCATCACAATGTTCATCCTGTCTTGACAAAGGGTCCTGCGTGACCCGAAATGTCGACACACCTTACAGCCATGTTGTGGGTAATAAAACGTTTGCTTTAATAAGAAGAAGCCTGGTGAGTGCTCTCCTATTTTTGTCTGTATATACAGCTGCTGATATGAACTACAGTACAACTGTGGCTTGAGACTGCGCACCCCAGCATTATATCACTTGGAAGATTGTGAGTGCCACTCCTGCATAAAAAAATTATATATATATATATATATATATATATATATATATCCATACAGCGTAACGCCGGCACTCTGGATGCCCCCTAGGGCTTGCTTACTCTGGTGCCCTCCATCTGGGTTTGGCAACCCCCATATGTAGATCAAAAAATGAGGCGGCACTCAGAGATTTGTTGAAAAGCAAACAGGTATGTATTCAAATCATCACATCACATCAACGTTTCGGGGAACAAATCCCCTTCATCGGGATGAACAAACAGTGCAGAAAGTGAAATATATAGACAGACTCACCCAAGGAGACTTCCCACTGCACATCACCGCAGTCCCAGCATACCTGGCTCCGCCTCCCTCACTTCCGGGTATGTCACTTCCTGCGGAAGTGACAAAACGGGTCCCTGGCTGGTAACCACGGTGATGCTGTAAACAAAACAGAGGATCATCAATGGGACCAATAATCAGCACTCCGTGACAGAAATTTCCAAGTCATTATGTCTTATTCTATATTATAATTCATCAAAAAAGCTTATTTAGAGTAAGACCCACTCTGGGGATAGAATATATATATAGAAAGTAAACAGCGACACTCAGAGATCTTAGTTAATTGAAAAGTATATTAAATAAACATCAAATGTGACACCAACGTTTCGGGGCCGCAGCGCCCCTTTGTCAAGGTGAAAGAACAGAAACTAAATACAAAACATACCTTAAATACCTTTTAGAAGCCCGCCAACGTGACCCACCACCGGTGACCCTCTTCTCCTGTCTCCAGACGCGGCACATTCCATGCACGTCATGGGAGCCGCACAGTCAGTAGTCAAGGTTGACGCTGCCCAGCGTTCCCATCGTGCGCTGGAATAAAAATAAAAGTGAAAAGACAGTGTTCCACTGTATAGTCCACGTAATACCATTAGATAAAAGTCATGGAGACGAAGACACATAGATAAAATTAACAAGCTACAGTTTTTGCTAATAAGGGGAACAAGACTTTAGTAAATGCAGGGAAGATCTAAAAATATATCAATGTAGACACTATTTTTGCAATCGCTTGAGGACATACATGAAAGGGGACCCATATCCACTAATGTACCTGCCGTGATAAATCTGTGTGTCAAACATTAACTAAGACAATATATAAGAGTATATAATTTTCTATATCAAAACGCAGGTCTCTACGAGCCTTACATGTGTAAATATAGCACATGAATAATTTGTCCTGGAGAAACATATCCCGTTGGTGCTAAATATGTGTCCACTACGTTTTAGTGACATGACAACTTTGTAGAATTGTCTGTGTCTATCTAAATGATTTGTGTGCTAATATTAATGGTAACTAATATGTTACCAATTTCGGTAACATTGTAGTATTTTCTACTGTGTATCCTGTGAAAAATATAAAAATGAAGTGAATGTGAAAAAAATGTGACAACCAAAATTAAAATACTTAACCAAAATAAGTGAATAGAAATTAAAGCAAATATGAATAAAAATGCAATGTGGCAAATGCGGCCTCTCCATCTAAATCGAATATAGTGTGTCAATGACGGACTGAATTGGCTTAGGTTCCCTCTAGAGGTTCTGTCCCCTAAGACGAGGCAAAAGTGAGTGCAGCTAACACGTTAGCACTAAACTAACCACTATGGAATCTTCTCTAAGACTGCTGGTTTAGAAATGGACCTGTCATGTGTGATATAAAAGAACCAAACTCTAAGAACTTAAATGATACATATACGGTAATATCTAAATTAATATAGAGATCCTGGTTAGGTTGAGTGCAGTTCATGCTGTACATGCTATAGAAAAACTCCAATCTTGTGTCGAAGCCGGACTCTATTCTGACTATCTTCTTAGATTCAGATGGATAACAAATCACAGAAACAGGTGCCAAGGCATGGTCTCATTAAGCCCTCCAGGGTTAATCGTTCCTAGTTCGAAAATCCATCTTGCTTCAGTCCTGAGGAGTTTGCCCTCCCTGTCGCCTCTGAGGTCCTTGAGGATATAATCTATGATCAAATGTTTTAGATCTCCAATAGAATGTCCTTGATCCATAAAATGTTTAGCTACCGGTTGATCAGAGCCCTTGCCGGTGATCGCTTGTTTAATAGCAGACCTGTGGAAAGCCATTCTTTCCCTCACCGACTTGATGGTTTTCCCCACGTAGTACATATTACAGGGGTATATAAGGAGGTATACCACGTGTGTTGATGTACAAGAAAGTACATGCTTGATCTCATATCTCCGTTCCTTATGTGGATGTTTGAAGCTGGTGCCTGTTATCATATGGCCACAGGTCATACATTTGGGGCATTTGTAGCACCCTGGTGGTCTAGTTAAGAAATTGCTGGATTGTATTTGAGGTGGTTTAAAGCCCGTTATATCAGAGTGCACCACCATGTCATTAATGCTTCTGCCACGGGTAAAACACATCATGGGGTGCCTTTGTTTGAAGCAAGGTAACGCTTTATCCATAGCTACCACTGGCCATAATGCTCGCGTCGCTCTTGGTAGCACGGTGCTTGAGGTACTGAATTTGCTGGTGAATGGGATGACTGGCTCCTGTTCCCTCTTTTTGGATGTCATGAGGTCATTTCTTGGGATCCGCAAAACCTCCTTCTGTTGATCTCTCAGAGTTTTCACATCATACCCTCTTTCAATTAATTTTAAAATAAGAGAGTCCAACTCTGATTCCAGTGTTGAGCGATCACTCATGATGCGTGATAATCTGATCATCTGGGATCTGGGCAGCCCTTTCTTCAATGTTCTTGGATGGTGGCTGTTGGCTAAGAGGAATGTGTTCTTATCGGTGGGCTTAGTGAATAATCCAGTCTTAATTAATCCATTGGAAATGGTTACTCGTACGCCTAAGTAATTCACACTGAGTGCACTGATCGAATAAGTGAACTTAATAGTGGAAGCACTCACATTCGTCGCCGCCATAAGTTGGACAAAGGATTCCTCAGGTCTCGACCACAAAATGAAACCATAAAAACCACCATCAAAGAGAAAAACATTTCTGGTGTGTGTAAGTTCCGGTATCCAGACTCCAGGTCGACAACAAAAAGGTCGACACACCTTAGGTCGACGCCAATTGGTCGACACACCTTAGGTCGACATGGTCAAAATGTCGACATGGACAGAAGGTCGACAGGAACAAGGTTGACATGGAAAAAGTTCGACATGAGTTTTTCACAATTTATTTCTTTTTTGGAACTTTTTCATACTTAACGATCCATGTGGACTACGATTGGAACAGTAATCTGTGCTGAGCGAAGCGAAGGCACCATGCCTAAAGCATGGCGAGCGAAGCGAGCCATGCGAGGGGACGCGGTGCACTAATTGGGGTTCCCGGTCACTCTACGAAGAAAACGACACCAAATAGTTTCATAAACAGATCCAGATTCAGTGCTTCCATCTTTTCTGATATAAGGAACTCCCTCATGGCTTGGAAGCCTTCTTTGTGTGTATACTGGTGTACAGGCTGCACACGTCTACAACACACATCAGTGTGTTAGGTGGTACCGGGTTGATGGTTTCCAATCTCTTTAAGAAACACGTGGAGCCCTTAATAAAGCTCTTCTGTTTCATGATCAAGAGTTGCAGGATGTTGTCTAGGAACATCGAACTAGGTTGATATATTGAATTTCTAGCAGCTATTATCGGGTGTCCTGGAGGTGATATCAAGTCCTTATGAATTTTAGGGATGGTGAAAAAGACTGGCACCACAGGATGTTCTTGTTTGAGCGATTTACATAGTTTTGAAGTAATCAAGCCATCTTTATATGCCTCATCCAACAGTTGATCCACTTACAATTTATAGGATCTTGTAGGGTCCTGTCGAAAGTACTTCATATGTGGATTCATCAGCCAAGTGGGAGTAAATTTCTTGTCTACAGTCACAAAGATTTTATACGACTATCCCACCCCCCTTATCAGCGGGGCGGATGATGATGTCTTGATATGACCACAAAGCGTCCAGGGCTTTCTTCTCCATTCTAGTCATGTTATAGTTGAACGCGGTTTAGCATTACTATATTTGTTTACTGATTCATCTAATAGTCGAATATAGGACTTTATTGATGGATTTGTGTATTGTGGATCAAAAACTGAAGTTTGTCTAGTATTTAAAATGTTTTGATGTATAACGTCCAGAGGTGAACTTGGTGGTTCTGAGTGATGGGCTTGAAAATGTTCTTGTAATCTTAATTTATGGGCATGGCAGTGTAGAACCACCTGCCAATTAAAGGCATTATGATTGTTGGTGGGCACAAAGGAAAGGCCTTTTTCTAGGACCCCTAGTTCAGCCTCAGACAAACTCCTCTCGGATAGATTGTAGACTACTGATCCCTTCTTGCTGAGGGCCTTCTGGTTCCTTGTGCACTGCTTCCCCTGCGGGTGGGCGTCCGCATCTTCCTTTTGGCTTGATTACTGGAGTAGTTGGAGGGGTCCCTAAAGAGACAATGGAGGCACCTGTAGGACTGTCAGAGTCTATCTGGCTATACTCGCTGTCACTATTGGAGGTAGCAGACATGGCTCGTTGTTGCTCCTTCCTTTTACGCCAGCTGTGTTTGTCTCTACTATTGTATGCCTTGAGAGTCCCGGGCTCACCTCCCATTAACCACCAATAGACTCTATTAGAGTCATAGTCCTCCTTTACGATAGCCTGTTTATTGCGTTTGAATTTTAATTAAATCCTTGTGCTAATTTTCGCATTGGTTTTAAGTTTTTGGAGCCAATCTTGGTTGGTGTCCTTAACCAAGGTGGATTTATGTGTAGCTTCAAACTCAATGATTTTCTCACGGGTTAATGTGAGCTCCTTCCCTGCTTCCTCCACCACCAGCAACATCAGGTCTAGGCTACATTTGTTTAAGATACCGATCCATTTTCTGCAAAATTCAGGGTTAAAAGGCCCTATGGTCGGTACATTCCTTACTCTGAAGCCTCTTGGGACCATTCTGTCCCTGTAGTAGTCAGATAACGATATCCTGTGGAGTAGGAAATCTACTGTATTTCCCTGCGTTTTAGTTTCCATAACTGGTGGTGGATGTCCTCACAGGTCCCGGATTTTTCCACCCCATCCAGATGTTTCTTAAACAGTAGACGCTACGCGACGTCATCTGTGAAGCTGTACTGTTCACCAAGCGCCCCTTGCATACCTCTGCAGCCATGTTCTCCGTCGGGTTGTACATCACTTGAGGCAGTATCCATAGTGGAAATATGAAAAGAATCTTTGTGCCAAATATGTGAACCGAAGAAAAGTGCTCGTGTTGGATGAACTTCACCAATGGCAACAGGCGATGTAGGAATAACAATGATTAAGGGTATGAGTGACTTGTCCCTTGCTGAACTGGTATAGTAGTTTCCCACTAGTTCAAGATATGATATGAGAGTTTTAGGATTGGCACTTTCTCATGATAAATACATTGCTCCGGTGCCCTCTGGAATGAATGGCTACACGTGGAAAGTAAACAGTGGCACTAGGAGATCTTAATTAATTGAAAAGTATATTAACTAAACATCAAATGTGACACCAATGTTTCGGGGCTGCAGCGCCCTTTTGTCAAGGTGAAAGAACAGAAACTAAATACAAAACATACCTTAAATACCTTTAAGAAGCCTGCCAATGTGATCCGCCGGCGGTGACCCACTTCTCCTGTCTCCAGACGCGGCGCCTTCCATGTGCGTCATGGGAGCCACACGGTCAGTAGTCAAGGTTACCATAGACGCTGCCCAGTGTTCCCATCTCGTGCTGGAATAAAGATAAAGATATATATATATATATATATATATATATAGTAACAAATAAGCAATCCAGCACTCTTTCAATAAGCCAGGTGAAAAGATGTCCCGGTGCCCTCCAAATCCAAATCAGGTTTACACATGCAATACAGAGGCGGCACTCAGCAGACTTGTAACAGTCATGTCTGTTACAAGTCCACGGAGTGCCACCTTTGTATTGTCAAATCACATCAATACATTTCCAATGTTTCGGGCAAAGCGCCCCTTTGTTAAGGCGTGATGAACTAACAAGTGAAGAAAGCTTACCAACGCGTTTCATCAATAGCGACTTCATCAGAGGTGTTTAACTCTAGTTCCAGCGTATCCTGCTGGTTATGTCTGACGGAGAAGGTTTATTTGAGCCAAATGATGGTCAAGCAGTTCCTGTTTATCTTACCTTTGTTAGTCTTTACCGTTTTGGTGGAAGGACTTTCCTTAGTGTGTTTTTCAAGAGGACACCACTTGAGGTTTGAATTATAGTATTAGATACAATAATCTTTGTGTAGGTCTGTGCCTTCTGAAGGGTCAGTCAAAATGAAGACCTTAATAGATTGGATGATGTACAAAGTTTAGATGAGCAATTGCAAATTTTTATTTTTTCTAAGTACCTATGGTAGAAGTCTCTCTCCTGTTCCCTCTGCTCCAGAAGTCCTTTAGACAGTCCAGATGTACATTTTATATATATATATATATATATATACTAATCTGCTAAGATTTTATATTTAATATGTTAGCATGAAACATTATGTACAAAAGTAAGCACAATAGTTTTAATGTCTGAAACTATTAGAAATACTATAGTTATTTAGAATTACTACTACAAAAACTGAACTGACTTTTAAAAACCAGATGGTAGATCATAAATTTTATTTCTTATCATAATATAGTTTGTCAGAAGGCGAGAACCTTCACAACGACTGTTATATATGAAATACTGTAGAACGTCAATCAAACTTAATATACAAAACAATGTAATTCTATGAAAATAATATTTTTCTAATTAGGTAATTTTTTTTATTTCTTTAGAAAAAAACATTCAGCCACACATTACAAAATAACCCTTAGTACATTAATAACCACCACAACATTAGATAATTAGCCCCATTAAATAATGTTAATACTTCATCGGAATCGACGTTATTGGCCTTGTATACTCAGGAATTGTTTGCGGTTTACAATGCTTTGCCAAATATCAACATAAAAAGAATAAACATTACATAGTACATAGCATAACATACATACACATACACCGTTAACAATTATATAGCAGTTCGCTGTGCCAGACTTGTTAGGCATAATTTAGTAAGTGGACAGCTAACGGAAAGAAGCTGTTTTTGCTTCTGGTCAACTTGACGAGAATGAACCTGTAACGTCTGCCTGATGGAGAGTTTCAAACAGGACGTGACCAGGGTGCACCTTGTCTGCTACGATTTTCCCTGTCTGCTTCTCGACTCTGGACAGGTAGAGGTCCTGAACAGAGGGGAGAATGGCTCCAACGATCTTTTCTGCGGTCCTTACAACCCTCTGCAGCCTCTGTCTGTCACACTTATTGGAAGTTCCATACCAGACTGTGATTGAAGACCATAAAACAGACTCCACAATGGATGTATAGAAGATAATCAGCAATTTCTGTGAAATATTGCATTTCCTGAGTTGCCTCAGAAAGAACAACCGCTGTTGCGCCTTCTTGACAATGGAGCCTATGTTCGGACCCCATTTAACAAATAGGTTTACATGTTTAATAAATAGGTTTACTTACCTGCAACCAGGTCTATATTAAATAAATAACACCCACCTACTCATAAATTATGTTGGATCTCCACAATCGATGACAAAATCTACAACAATAGGTGTCAAATCAGCTACAGGTGTTAATCATCAATGGTCAATGGCCATCCTTAGTGATAATTGATTTATTCTGCTCATAGAATAAAGGACGCCTGGTATAGCTTTCCTCGCTGAGCAGCAAGTTATGTGTAGAGTAAGCATAAGGCCTAAAGGTGCCCATACACTACTGTGATTTGGGCCGATTTCATCCAATTCCAAAGTTTCGGGCCAAAGTATCAGATGAAAAGTGACCAATCGCATGTGTTTTGCCTCCGATCAGATGCACGGTTCTCTGAGCATCGGATCAGAGTCCCTTGGTTGCAAGTACATTATTATAGATATATCGGAATCGTATGCTAAACTGTGTGTTTTTGTACCTGTGATATATTGCATGCGATGTATAGCAGTAGTTTGACTGGCATTTCTCAGGACACTCCCACCCACCATCACAGTAGCAGCATCAGCAGCAGCACTATGCAGCCAGGAGCACCTCGTCATCGGCAGAATTTAGAATATTGCAAGTAGGTGCACACTGTCCACCAATGTATACACTGTACACCAATGATTTAATACTCACACTGTCCACCAATGTATACACTGTCCACCAATGTATGAATAATCACACTGTCCACCAATGTATGAATAATCACACTGTCCACCAATATATTAATAATCACACTGTCAACCAATGTATTAATACTGTTTGTAAAAACTCACACAGTCCACCAATGTATGCCCGCTAATGGCCATGTGTTTTCTCTGCCACTGTACCCCAATGCTGTACCATTCATTTCTGTGGGCCCAAAGTGTTTTTTCCCTGCTAATGGCCATGTGTTTTCTACGGCACTGTACCCCAATGCTGTACCATTCATTTCTGTGGGCCCAAAGAGTTTTTTCCCTGCTAATGGCCATGTGTTTTCTCTGCCACTGTACCCCAATGCTGTACCATTAATTTCTGTGGGCCCAAAGTGTTTTTCCCTGCTAATAGCCATGTGTTTTCTACGCCACTGTATCCCAATGCTGTACTATTAATTTCTGTGGGCCCAAAGTGTTTTTTTCCTGCTAATGGCCATGTGTTTTCTCTGCCACTGTACCCCAATGCTGTACCATTAATTTCTGTGGGCCCAAAGTGTTTTTCCCTGCTAATGGCTATGTGTTTTCTACTCCACTGTACCCCAATGCTGTACCATTAATTTCTGTGGGCCCAAAGTGTTTTTTCCCTACTAATGGCCATGTGTTTTCTCCACCACTATAGAGGGGAAAAAAAACCTTTATTGTAAAACCATTTTTTAACCATAATTAACCATAAATAAAACCATTTCTTTAACCATAATTAAACCTAAATAAATCAAATTTTTAACCCTAAATAAATAAAAAATTTAAACCATAATTACTGTAACCCTAAATAAAAAAACATTTTCCAAACATTTTCCAAACATAATTAACCATAAATAAAAACATTTTCCAAACATAATTTACCCTAACTAAAACCATTTTTAAACATAAAATATACATGCATTAACATTTTATGCTCAACCATTTTTTTTTCAAAGGTACAGTATGTCTCTGGATAAAGACATTGACTTTGTCATGGGGCTCTTAGCTATGTACCACAGCCACGAGTGTCTTTGATGAGTTAAAGCGAAGGGCTACTCCGACAAGGTGAGGCAGAATGTGGCCTTGTAGGAGTTGGTTAACTTCTTCTGCCCCTTTTGTGCTCTAGCTGATAAGGAGTGGGTGAAGAAAAAACTCCAGAACTTCAGGACTGTGTTCATCAAGGAGCACGAAAAGTTAAAGCAATCCATGATGTCTAGAGCTTTGGCGGAACAGATATACAAAACAAGTCTGTGATACTACCAGGGCCGGACTGGCCATCTGGCACATGCCAGAAGGGACGATGGGCAGGTGGGCTGAATCGGTTCCTCAGAGAGCCGGCTCTCTGGGTCAGCCGACACCACCGGTCTCCATGAAAATGGGGGCCTGCCGTGAGTCCACACCCCCAGAATTGCGGCGCACCCCTGCCCCCAGAAAGCATCGCCATGGTAGTGGGGGCGTGCCACGAGTCCACTCCCCCATGACTTGTGGCACGCCCTCGTACATTGTGGCAGTGCACCCACGAGATGTACGCATGCGCCCCCATGATGAGCGCTCACGAATGCCCGGGCCGATTTACAGCCCCAGTCCGTTGCTGGTTACTACCCTTTGCTGAAGTTAATATTGAACCAAGAGCCAGCCAGAACAGGGTTCTCCTCCTCCCAATGACTACCACAGCAGAGCCTGAAGAGAGTGAAACATCTCAGCTGGCATATGTAAGTATAATTTTATGAATAGTTTTTTAAAGGTCCACAATCGTTTTTTTAAAAGCACAACAGTACAGTCCAACACACTCCACTTCACCAAATAGCATCCTCCTGCCAGGGGACTGCAACTATTCCATTAAAATAGGCCAGGTTCTCCTCAGTAACCTCTTTTGTGCATGTAGTTGCCCTGGACTGGAGTGGAGGTGGGTCCACAGAGGAAAACTGTGCAATCTCATCTAGATGGTCCTGGTCTTCTGTCCCTGCTGTGCCCAGTGTCCTATGCTGGGTGGCTTTGTGGTGCAAATAGTTATGTAGTACACAACATGCAGACACCACCCAGTCAATTTTCTCCACCTGCAAACTGATAGCCATATGGAATATCCAGAAGCGGTTACACAGTATCCCGAAAGCATTCTGTACAATACGGCATGCCCTGAATAGCCTGTAATTATAAATCTGCTTCTCCTTTTTCAGGTGCCTTTGCAGATATAGCTTCATAATGTTCTCTGTAGTGCAGAATGCCTCATCAGCCATGAAAACAAAATTGAGGCCGTGTTTTGTTTCTTCCCTTCAAGGCAACTTCAGGGTTTTTGTGGTGAGACAATTGTAGAATGTTGTATTCTTTAGGGACCCACTGTCTGAAGCACGTCCATTTTTCCCAACATCTATAAATATGAATTGATAGTTGCCATTCACCAACGCCATCAGCACTATACTGAAGTACCATATCCATGTTTAGAAAGATTGTTGATGAACCTGGCAGAAAAAGATATGCATTAGCAGAGATCTTGCTTCTCAGAAAAGGTTCCAGAACTCTAGGAAAGCATGTAATCCAGTACCAAACTGTAGCCCCAGAACTAAAATGGAACAAAAAGGCTTTATATGCTGTGTTTTGGAATGGTCTGTCTGACTGTATTAAATATGCATTATATATCCAAGAGTTACCAGCAAAGTTGGATAGTCTGATCTCATTATGCACCATGGTTGATCCTCATTTCCATGAATTTCATCTTGAAAAAGGGAGAGTTGAGAAGCAAAAAGTACAGAGATATACTGGTGCCAGCTGTGATTACAATAAAGGGACAATAAGACAATTTGGGTAAAAAGTTAATACAAGAATGTATTATACATTCGTTAAAAATGAGAGGTATCACAACTCCCGGACTCTACTAGATTACTATCAAAGAAAATGACCACTGAAATCTCACTCAGAATGTAAGCTGTGTACAATTACTTTTTTTTTTTGTATAAAGAGTTGAGAAGCACCATATCAAAGACCACCTTCTACCAGTAAAGAGCAACCCATGCCAATCAATCGCTCTTATCTCAAAACAGAATAGCAGCAAAAACATATTTCTGAAATACTTTGTATTTTATTGCGCCCGGCCATCTCAAAGGAACATTCTCCAGACATCCGGGAACCTTCCAAGCTTGACTGGTATCAAAGAGACCAGGTTTGGTATAGCAACAAAATTCTCCATATGTACCAGATTGTACAAACTTTGTGGCACTCAAGCATGGACAGAAATCAAAATATTTATCAGCTCTAATTGATTCTGAAGTTTCTGCAAATTTTGTCATAAGTAAGTAAAAAGAATGGAGGTATCATTACCCATCAAATCACTCCACTAGAGCTGCTAGTGGGAGTTCTACATTTAAAGACTATGAGAATCCTTGCTATTTCTAAAACTTCCAATGCCTTGCTTCTGGGCCTTCCATGGTTATAGAGACACAGGGGGTCATTCCGAGTTGATCGCACGTAGCAACTTTTTGCTGCTCGTGCGATCAACTAGACGCCGCCTATGGGGGAGCGATCGCTTGTGCAGGACAGCTAAAAGAACATTAGCCCTGTGTAAAAGAAGATTAGCCCTGCAGTTACTTACCCTGTGCAATGAATGCAGCGATGAAGGTCCCGGAATTGACGTCAGCCATCCACCCTCCAAACCCCTCGACACGCTTGCGTTCGGATCTCCACGACTGGAAAACGGTGAGTAAATGCCCGATCCACCTCCTGCCTGTCAATCTTCTTGCGATTCGCGCAAAGACCACTTTCTTCGTTCCCGGCTTCGTTGCCCAGCAACTTCCGTCACTGAGCAACGTTGCGCCTGCGCATTGCATCCGCCGCGCTTGCACAGAACCAACCCATTCGCACCGCTGTGATGAACCACAGCGTGCAAATGGGTCAAACTGACCCCCACAATCCCCAGTTTCACTGGTGTTCCCTATAAATAACATCCTAGGGTAACACCTGCAAGAATTCTTGTCTTAAAAAGGTACTTCCCACTCTATCCTGTGAGATTCCCCATCCATCCAGTGTAACCCCTGAAGTTAATACATTTCCCATTCCTTAAAGACACTTTGTTGATCTATTCAACCCTCTTCTTCAGAAGCAGGAGCAGCTGAAGGGGTTCACTACGATATGCCGGCGGTCGGGCTCCCGGCGACCAGCATACCGGCGCCGGGAGCCCGACCGCCGGCTTACCGACAGTGTGGCGAGCGCAAATGAGCCCCTTGCGGGCTCGCTGCACTCGCCACGCTATGGGCACTTTGGCATGCTACGCGTGCCACACTATTTTATTCTCCCTCCAGGGGGATCGTGGACCCCCGCAAGGGAGAATAAGTGTCAGTATGCCGGCTGTCGGGATCCCGGCGCCGGTATACTGTGCGCCGGGATCCCGTCAGTCGGCATACTGAAGACCACCCAGCTGAAGAATATGTAAAAAAGAAAGATGGTGGACTGAGACCATGCATCGATTATTGCAGTCTGAACAAGATTACCGTGAAAAAATAATTTTCCATTACCACTATCCTATGAATTATTTGATTGCATAAAAGAACTAGTCATCTTCCCTGAATTAGATCTAAGAGGAGCTTACAACTTGATACATATCTGAGCCAGGGATGAACGGAAGACCACCTTTAATACAGTACATGTGGGTGGAGAGGGAGGATGTAATAGGGTGTGAGAATCAGAAAGGGAGAGATTCTGTGAGCGGTCTCCTGTTTTTTTTTTAAAGTGGCAATCATTTACATGGCCAAATCAACCTGGTTTTGACATGTAAATGATTGCCACTTTAAAAAAAAAACAGGAGATGGTCATTATGAATGCCTTGTCAGCAGTTTTCCAAACTAATTTAAATTAAATTTTCAGATAACTATTGTATATATACATAGTCTTTACTTAGCTGATACCCTGATTTTCTCTCCAGATCTCAAGACTCATCGCACCCATGTGAGGGAAGTGCAAAACCATTAAAGTGGTCTGAGGAGGAAAATACTGCATTCCTAGAGTTAAAGCAAGACTTTACTTCTGTTCCAGCCTGACTCAGCCAAACCATTCACCCTTGAAGTTGATGCCTCAGCAGTGGGGGTTAGGCAGTTATGTCACAAAGATCCAACAATGGTCAGTTCCACCCATGTGGTTATTTTTCACAAAAATTTCTACCCACTGATATTAACTACACCATCAGAGAGAAATAATTGTTAACTATGAAATTAGCATTGAAGAAGTGGAAACATCTTCTTGAATGAGTTAAGTTACCTGTGATGATTATTACTGATCATAGAAATGTGTTGTATTTAAAGACTGTGCCCTGTTTAAACCCAAGACAAGTCTGCTGGGATTTATTCTTTTCCAGGTTTAACTTCCAAGTAACATTTTGACCATGGTCATGCAATCACAAAGTTGATGCCCTTTCTAGATCTCTAGCTATCAAAGAAGATTCTGACAATACCAAAGACAACCCCATCATTGATCCGCCATCCTTTGCATCTACGAATGTAAAAATCATGCCTCACGTGGGATAAACGCTTGTAACTGAACCTCTCCATAAGAAACTCCTTCAGTGGGCTTGTGCTTCCCACTTTGCTGGTCATAAGGGTTCGAAACACTTTTGTGTGTTCATTTAGCTAAGCTATTGGCCTATATTGTCCCAAGTGTGGAAGTCTCCTCATCAGATTCCAGCTGGTCAACGTCTGCATTTGCCGATTCCACTTGTGCCATGGACCTATTTATCCATAGATTTCATCACAAATTTACCATCATTCAAGAAATTCAACACTATATGGGTGGGTGTGGGCCAGCTCTTAAATATAGCTCACTTAATTTCTCTATAGGGCTTGCCATCTGCACAGATTCTGGCAACCTTTATGTGCTGTTTTGTGGATGAAGTTACATTTCTTATCAGCTTATCATTAGCAATCCAATGGACAAACACAGCAAGTCAACTAAAGGGGGGTACACACGGAGAGATCCGTGCTTAAAATCTAAGCAATCTTGCTAGATTGCTTAGATTTTAAGCACGGATCTGCCGTGTGTATGCCCTCCAGCGATAGCGATGCGCGGCCCCGCGCATCGCTATCGCCGATGCTAGATTGAGCTGCATGCAGGCTCAATCTAGCGGGTCGCTCACTTCACCGTTGTGTGAAGTGAGCGGCCCCCCCGTCGGCTTTCCCCCTAGCTCAGCACATCGCGCTGTGCTGAGCGGGGTGAGAGATGTGTGCTGAGCGGTCTGTGTTAAGATCGCTCAGCACACATCTCTCCCGTGAGTACCCGCTAGATTGAGCCTGCATGCAGCTCAATCTAGCATCGGCGATAGCGATGCGCGGTGCCGCGCATCGCTATCGCTGGAGGGCATACACACGGCAGATCCGTGCTTAAAATCTAAGCAATCTAGCAAGATTGCTTAGATTTTAAGCACAGATCTCTCCGTGTGTACCCCCCTTAAGACTTAGAAACTTTCTTGCATCTGTATATATCAACATCACAAGATGATTGGGCAGATACCATGGGCAGAGATGCTTTTAAAGAGAAACCTTTGAAAAGCATAAAGTCTGCCTGTCTACCCCCCTGTTGTGGAACTGCTAGATAGGACTCTCGGACAATTTCAAACAAACAGGACTCCTGGTGACTGGGAAGTTGATGCTCCTCTGTGTGCCTAACACCATCTGGGAATGGGTATGCATCTTAAGATCCACAGAGAGTCCATCGGGTGATATCCACTATATGTTCTTTACGTTTTAAATGTGAGTGCATTGGAATAATAAAACCTTTTAATCTTTTAAGGTGTTGCTCTACTGTTCTGTCTTATCTCTATTATATCCCACCTGACCATGGTGTGATGTGAGCAAAGAGTTCCATAAGATCCCTCTACAGATTTAAATTCACTATCACCCTGTATGTAAATTAAGGAAATTGATAGTTGTCGACATTTCATAAAAATGCATTAAAGATTTGGGAAGAGCCGATGACAATTGAACTTTGCCATTGCCATTTCCTTAGAAGTAAGGAATATTACTGTTTATGTCAAAGGGTGTGGTCTTATTGAATCACGGATTGGTTTCTACAATGCAATCCATTCTTAGTGTCTGAGTGGACTATCTTATTGACTTTACATTGTTTTAAGTAGTGATGAGCGGGTTCGGTTCCTCGGAAACCGAACCCCCCCGAACTTCACCCATTGTACACGGGTCCGAGGCATACTCGGATTCTCCCGTATGGCTCGGTTAACCCGAGCGCACCCGAACGTCATCATCCCGCTGTCGGATTCTCGCGAGATTCGGATTCTATATAAGCAGCCGCGCGTCGCCACCATTTTCACTCGTGCATTGGAAATGTTAGGGAGAGGACGTGATTGGCATCCTCTCCGTTTATTAATCTTGAATTCTTGATGCAAAAATATTTGTGCTTTATATATAGGAGGAGTACAGTGCAGAGTTTTGCTGACAGTGACCACCAGACCAGACCGTTGTCTGCCTGAAAAACACTCCATATCTGTGCTCAGTGTGCTGCATATATCTGTGCTCACACTGCTTTATTGTGGGGACTGGGGACCACCAGTATATTATATAGGAGGAGTACAGTGCAGAGTTTTGCTGACAGTGACCACCAGTATACGTTGTCTGCCTGAAAAACACTCCATATCTGTGCTCAGTGTGCTGCATATATCTGTGCTCACACTGCTTAATTGTGGGGACTGGGGAGCAGCTGTATTATATAGGAGGAGTACAGTGCAGAGTTTTGCTGACAGTGACCACCAGTATACGTTGTCTGCCTGAAAAACACTCTATATCTGTGCTCAGTGTGCTGCATATATCTGTGCTCACACTGCTTTATTGTGGGGACTGGGGACCAGCAGTATTATATAGGAGGAGTACAGTGCAGAGTTTTGCTGACCAGGGAACACCAGAATTATACGTTGTCTGCCTAAAAAACACTTCATATCTGTGCTCAGTGTGCTGCATATATCTGTGCTCACACTGCTTTATTGTGGGGACTGGGGACCACCAGTATATTATATAGGAGGAGTACAGTGCAGAGTTTTGCTGACCAGTGACCACCAGTATACGTTGTCTGCCTGAAAAACACTCCATATCTGTGCTCAGTGTGCTGCATATATCTGTGCTCACACTGCTTTATTGTGGGGACTGGGGACCAGCAGTATTATATAGGAGTAGTACAGTGCAGAGTTTTGCTGACAGTGACCACCAGTATATATAGCAGTACAGTACGGAAGGCCACTGCTCTACCTACCTCTGTGTCGTCAAGTATACTATCCATCTAGATTCTATACCTGTGGTGCATTTTAGTTTTGCAGTTTGCTGACAGTGACCACCAGTATATATAGCAGTACAGTACGGAAGGCCACTGTTCTACCTACCTCTGTGTCGTCAAGTATACTATCCATCCATACCTGTGGTGCATTTCAGTTGTGCGCAGCATATATAGTAGTAGGCCATTGCTATTGATACTGGCATATAATTCCACACATTAAAAAATGGAGAACAAAAATGTGGAGGTTAAAATAGGGAAAGATCAAGATCCGCTTCCACCTCGTGCTGAAGCTGCTGCCACTAGTAATGGCCGAGATGATGAAATGCCATCAACGTCGTCTGCCAAGGCCGATGCCCAATGTCATAGTAGAGAGCATGTAAAATCCAAAAAACAAAAGTTCAGTAAAATGACCCAAAAATCAAAATTGAAAGCGTCTGATGAGAAGCGTAAACTTGCCAATATGCCATTTACGACACGGAGTGGCAAGTAATGGCTGAGGCCCTGGCCTATGTTCATGGCTAGTGGTTCAGATTCACATGAGGATGGAAGCACTCATCCTCTCGCTAGAAAAATGAAAAGACTTAAGCTGGCAAAAGCACAGCAAAGAATTGTGCGTTCTTCTAAATCACAAATCCCCAAGGAGAGTCCAATTGTGTCGGTTGCGATGCCTGACCTTCCCAACACTGGACGAGAAGAGCTTGCGCCTTCCACCATTTGCACGCCCCCTGCAAGTGCTTGAAGGAGCACCCGCAGTCCAGTTCCTGATAGTCAAATTGAAGATGTCACTGTTGAAGTAAACCAGGATGAGGATATGGGTGTTGCTGGCGCTGGGGAGGAAATTGACAAGGAGGATTCTGATGGTGAGGTGGTTTGTTTAAGTCAGGCACCCGGGGAGACACCTGTTGTCCATGGGACGAATATGGCCATTGACATGCCTGGTCAAAATACAAAAAAAATCCCCTCTTCGGTGTGGAATTATTTCAACAAAAATGCGGACAACAGGTGTCAAGCCATGTGTTGCCTTTGTCAAGCTGTAATAAGTAGGGGTAAGGACGTTAACCACCTAGGAACATCCTCCCCTATACGTCACCTGGTCCGCATTCATCAGAAGTCAGTGACAAGTTCAAAAACTTTGGATGACAGCGGAAGCAGTCCACTGACCACTAAATCCCTTCCTCTTGTAACCAAGCTCCTGCAAACCACACCACCAACTCCCTCAGTGTCAATTTCCACCTTACACGGGAAAGCCAATAGTCCTGCAGGCCATGTCACTGGCAAGTCTGACGAGTCCTCTCCTGCCTGGGATTCCTCCGATGCATCCTTGAGTGTAACGCCTACTGCTGCTGGCGCTGCTGTTGTTACTGCTGGGAGTCGATCGGCATTCCAGAGGGGAAGTCGGAAGACCACTTGTACTACTTCCAGTAAGAAATTGACTGTCCAACAGTCCTTTGCGAGGAAGATGAAATATCACAGCAGTCATCCTGCTGCAAAGCGGATAACTCAGTTCTTGTCAGCCTGGGTGGTGAGAAACGTGGTTCCAGTATCCACCGTTAATTCACAGGCAACTAGAGACTTGATTGAGGTACTGTGTCCCCGGTACCAAATACCATCTAGGTTCCATCTAGGCAGGCGATACCGAAAATGTACACAGACCTCAGAAAAAGAGTCACCAGTGTCCTAAAAAATGCAGTTGTACCCAATGTCCACTTAACCACGGACATGTGGACAAGTGGAGCAGGGCAGACTCAGGACTATATGACTGTGACAGCCCACTGGGTAGATGTATTGCCTCCCGCAGCAAGAACAGCAGCGGCGGCACCAGTAGCAGCATCTCGCAAATGCCAACTCGTTCCTAGGCAGGCTACGCTTTGTATCACCGCTTTCCAGAAGAGGCACACAGCTGACAACCTCTTACGGAAACTGAGGAACATCATCGCAGAATGGCTTACCCCAATTGGACTCTCCTGGGGATTTGTGACATCGGACAACGCCACCAATATTGTACGTGCATTACATGTGGGCAAATTCCAGCACGTCCCATGTTTTGCACATACATTGAATTTGGTGGGGCAGAATTATTTAAAAAATGACAGGGGCATGCAAGAGATGCTGTCGGAGGCCTGAAGAATTGCGGGCCACTTTCGGCATTCAGCCACCGCGTGCCGAAGACTGGAGCACCAGCAAACACTCCTGAACCTGCCCTGCCATCATCTGAAGCAAGAGGTGGTAACGAGGTGGAATTCAACCCTCTATATGCTTCAGAGGATGGAGGAGCAGCAAAAGGCCATTCAAGCCTATACATCTGCCCACAAAATAGGCAAAGGAGGGGGAATGCACCTGACTCAAGCGCAGTGGAGAATGATTTCAACGTTGTGCAAGGTTCTGCAACCCTTTGAACTTGCCACACATGAAGTCAGTTCAGACACTGCCAGCCTGAGTCAGGTCATTCCCCTCATCAGGCTTTTGCAGAAGAAGCTGGAGACAT
Organism: Pseudophryne corroboree; assembly: GCF_028390025.1. Classification (NCBI taxonomy): domain Eukaryota; kingdom Metazoa; phylum Chordata; class Amphibia; order Anura; family Myobatrachidae; genus Pseudophryne; species Pseudophryne corroboree. The sequence continues at coordinate 574,941,940 of NC_086448.1, forward strand.
TGAAGGAGGAGCTAAAACAGAGCGATTCCGCTAGGCATGTGGGACTTGTGGATGGAGCTCTTAATTCGCTTAACCAGGATTCATGGGTGGTCAATCTGTTGAAATCAGAGCACTACATTTTGGCCACCGTGCTCGATCCTAGATTTAAAACCTACGTTGTATCTCTCTTTCCGGCAGACACAAGTCTGCAGAGGTTCAAAGACCTGCTGGTGAGAAAATTGTCAAGTCAAGCGGAACGTGACCCGTCAACAGCTCCTCCTTCACATTCTCCCGCAACTGGAGGTGCGAGGAAAAGGCTAAGAATTCCGAACCCACCCGCTGGCGGTGATGCAGGGCAGTCTGGAGCGAGTGCTGACATCTGGTCCGGACTGAAGGACCTGCCAATGATTACTGACATGTCGTCTACTGTCACTGCATATGATTCTCTCACCATTGAAAGAATGGTGGAGGATTATATGAGTGACCGCATCCAAGTAGGCACGTCAGACAGTCCGTACGTATACTGGCAGGAAAAAGAGGCAATTTGGAGGCCCTTGCACAAACTGGCTTTATTCTACCTAAGTTGCCCTCCCTCCAGTGTGTACTCCGAAAGAGTGTTTAGTGCAGCCGCTCACCTTGTCAGCAATCGGCGTACGAGGTTACTTCCAGAAAATGTGGAGAAGATGATGTTCATCAAAATGAATTATAATCAATTCCTCCGTGGAGACATTCACCAGCAATTGCCTCCAGAAAGTACACAGGGACCTGAGATGGTGGATTCCAGTGGGGACGAAGTAATAATCTGTGAGGAGGGGGATGTACACAGTGAAAGGGGTGAGGAATCGGAGGATGATGATGAGGTGGACATCTTGCCTCTGTAGAGCCAGTTTGTGCAAGGAGAGATTGATTGCTTCTTTTTTGGTGGGTGCACAAACTAACCAGTCATTTCAGTCACAGTCGTGTGGCAGACCCTGTCGCTGAAATGATGGGTTCGTTAAAGTGTGCATGTCCTGTTTATACAACATAAGGGTGGGTGGGAGGGCCCAAGGACAATTCCATCTTGCACCTCTTTTTTCTTTCATTTTTCTTTGCATCATGTGCTGTTTGGGGACAATTTTTTTGAAGTGCCATCCTGCCTGACACTGCAGTGCCACTCCTAGATGGGCCAGGTGTTTGTGTCGGCCACTTGTGTCGCTTAGCTTAGTCACACAGCGACCTTGGTGCGCCTCTTTTTTTCTTTGCATCATGTGCTGTTTGGGGACTATTTTTTTGAAGTGCCATCCTGTCTGACACTGCAGTGCCACTCCTAGATGGGCCAGGTGTTTGTGTCGGCCATTTCTGTCACTTAGCTTAGTCACACAGCGACCTTGGTGCACCTCTTTTTTTCTTTGCATCATGTGCTGTTTGGGGACAATTTTTTTGAAGTGCCATCCTGCCTGACACTGCAGTGCCACTCCTAGATGGGCCAGGTGTTTGTGTCGGCCACTTGTGTCGCTTAGCTTAGCCATCCAGCAACCTCGGTCAAATTTTAGGACTAAAAATAATATTGTGAGGTGTGAGGTGTTCAGAATAGACTGAAAATGAGTGGAAATTATGGTTATTGAGGTTAATAATACTATGGGATCAAAATGACCCCCAAATTCTATGATTTAAGCTGTTTTTGAGGGGTTTTTGTAAAAAAACACCCGAATCCAACGAAAAATTTCCAGGGAGGTTTTGCCAAAACGCGTCCGAATCCAAAACACGGCCGCGGAACCGAATCCAAAACCAAAACACAAAACCCAAAAAATGTCCGGTGCACATCACTAGTTTTAAGTATGTTGGGGAATTTTACCTTTTTTGTTCCACTAGCAGCTGATGTGGGTGTATTGCGCATATTTTAGGTGTCCGTTTTATGCTGTTAGAATAAAGGAACCTCACCATAAATAAGTGCTCTCATCCACCACATTGCCGTTTCCTCCGGCGTGCCTCCTGCCATAACATTCCCTGTTTATAAAGTATAACAGGAGAAACAGTTTGGAGTGTATATAATATGTATGGTGAGTGCAGAGCCTCATCGATTTTAGTGTAAACAATGTGGTAACATGCCACATGAACCCCAGATATAGGAGTGGCGAGTGCTGTGGATAAACGCCTTATGTGTAACAAAATGTAGATAATCTTCAAAATATGCACAGAGTAGACTTAATTACTGTTTCTAAACCAAATGGGTGTCACCCAGTGGCGTCATAAGGGGGATGCGGGCCGCACCCGTGTGTCACCTCGGAGGTGTGACACCAAAATGCTGGCTCCTCTGCAGTGACAGGAGCCAGGTGCAGCAGCGTGACAGTCTCCTGCAGAACCGGCTCCTGTCATAGATGAGGAGCCGACAGTGCAGGAAAACTGTCTGCACAGGCAGCCCAGCATCTCCGGAGATGCTGGGCGTGCCCCTGGAGTGAAGATCTCTGGATCCCCATGAGGCCACACCCCCTTTATGTGTGGCCATGTCCCTTTTTCACCACAAGCGCGCAGGAGCTCAAATAACTCAATAAATAGACTCAATAAAATATATTTACAGCTGATTAGCTGTTTAATAAACGCATGACTTGTATGTTACATTGGGCTTATGGAGGAAATTGAAAATGAGCTGAGTGCTTAGGTGGTACAAAGTATCACTGAAGAATATAGGAAAGAGACTATGTTGCCTATCAGTTCTTGGTGCAGCTGCACAGGTCATTATCTTAAACAGTGAATTTTAAGTAATATTGAAATATAATAGTTTTTTATGCTTCTTATTTTTAATTTTTATTGTATTGCATTGATGCTGGCCGGTATCAACTATAGTGATATGTTAGAAAATATTATATAATAAAATCTACTAACAGATTAAATAGCGCTTCCCTATTGTTTTTCTTGTATCTGGTAAAAAAAAGGGGGTTGAAACCAATTACCCCAGGGAAAGCAGCTCTTTTGTCTGTTTAATAACGGAGCCAGGATTTTTGTTTGTTTTTCTGATTAGCTGAATAGTGATCTTAAAAATTCAATAAATAACACAAACATTAAATCCAAAAGAGAGTATAAATATAAAAATCCCGGCCATTCTGGATACCTGAAATAGTATGTGCATTCCACTGAAGATGTTTGACTGAGGAACAAAATCATATATTTAACAATGCTTAGAATATAAAGATTTGTTAAGAGCAGTGTGCAATCCTTCCTTATCTCATAATTGTGGTGTCTATATTAGACAATCGGAGGTGTAGGATGAAAAGCGATAACCAGAACTCCCGCTATGCGGTTCATCTGCATTCCAACCACCCTCGAATCATTGTCCTGTGACCGGAAGTGACATATGCGTGTCACAGAGCCGTAACTACGTATGTGCCAGGTGTGCTTGGCACACAGTGCAGTCGCCCTGAGGGCTCAACGGCCAGCAATCCATGTCAGCGGCTTGTTATGAGTCAAATTGACTCATTAAAAGCCATCTGTGCTGTGTGCAATCCATGTCAGCGGCTTGTTATGAGTCAAATTGACTCATTAAAAGCCATCTGTGCTGTGTGCATTCCATGTCAGCGGCTTGTTATGAGTCAAATTGACTCATTAAAAGCCGTCTGTGCTGTGTGCGCCGGAGGAAAAGAGAAGCAGCAGCTCCGGGGTCAGGGGAGGAGGAGGAAGGTTGGGGACTGGAGACGCAGCAGTGCTATGTAATTGGTAGCGGTGCCACTGCAGCTGTCCCTCTTCTTCCGCATTGGCTGGCCAGCACTGCTGTGAATGCTGGGATATGCTTCCCTCATCCCAGCATTAACAGTGGCGGCGGCCAGCCAATGCGGAAGGAGAGGGACAGCTGCAGCGGCACCACCACCAATTACACTCCTCCTTCTCCTCTTCCCGGGATCTGACTAACTGCATGCACCGAGGAGCCTGACTGCCTCAGCCAGCAGAGAGAGATGGTAAGTATCTATCTCTCTATCTATCTATCTATCTATCTATCTGTCTCAGTCTATCTCTCTAGCTATCTATTCTGTCTGCCGTAATGTGTAAAAGGGGGACGCTATCTGCCGTAATGTGTAAAAAGGGGGACACTGTCTGCCGTTATGTATAAAAAGGGGACGCTGTCTGGTGTAATGTGTAAAAAGGGGGGGGGCTGTCTGCCATACTGTGTAAAAAGGGGACGCTGTCTGCCGTAATGTGTAAAAAGGGGGATGCTGTCTGCCGTAATGTGTAAAACGGGGGCGCTGTCTGCCGTAATGTGTAAAAAGGGGGATGCTGTCTGCCATAATGTGTAAAAAGGGGGCGCTGTCTGCCATAATGTGTAAAAAGGGGGATGCTGTCTGCCGTAATGTGTAAAACGGGGGTGCTGTCTGCCGTAATGTGTAAAAAGGGGGATGCTGTCTGCCGTAATGTGTAAAAAGGGGGCGCTGTCTTCCGTAATGTGTAAAAATGGGACGCTGTCTGCCGTAATGTGTAAAAAGGGGGCTCTGTCTGCCGTAATGTGTAAAAAGGGAACGCTGTCTGGCCTAATGTATAAAATGGGGGGGGGGATACTGTCTGCCATACTGTGTAAAAAGGGGACAATGTGTGCCGTAATGTGTAAAAAGGGGGCGCTGTCTGCCGTAATGTGTAAAAAGGGGACACTGTCTGCTGTAATGTGTAAAAAAAGGGGACGCTGTCTGCCGTAATGTGTAAAAAGGAACGCTGTCTGGCGTAATGTGTAAAAAGGGGATGCTGTCTGCCATACTGTGTAAAAAGGGGACACTGTCTGCCGTAATGTGTCAAAAAAGGGAACGCTGTCTGGCGTAATATGTAAAAATGGGGGGTCGCTGTCTGCCATACTGTGTAAAAAGGGGACGCTGTCTGCCGTAATGTGTAAAAAGGGGGATACTGTCTGCCATAATGTGTAAAAAGGGGGCGCTGTCTGCCGTAATGTGTAAAAAGGGGACGCTGTCTGCCGTAATGTGTAAAAAGGGGACGCTGTCTGCTGTAATGTGTAAAAAAGGGGACGCTGTCTGCCGTAATGTGTAAAAAGGGAACGCTGTCTGACGTAATGTGTAAAAAGGGGATGCTGTCTGCCATACTGTGTAAAAAGGGGACACTGTCTGCCGTAATGTGTAAAAAGGGGACGCTGTCTGCTGTAATGTGTAAAAAAGGGGACGCTGCCTGCCGTAATGTGTAAAAAGGGAACGCTGTCTGGCGTAATGTGTAAAAAGGGGATGCTGTCTGCCATACTGTGTAAAAAGGGGACACTGTCTGCCGTAATGTGTAAAAAGGGGGACTGTCTGCGTAATGTGTAAAAGGGGCTCTACCTGGTGTAGTGGCACTACTGTGCGGTGTAATTTGAATAATGGAGACTACTCTGCACCGTAGTATGAATTGGTATTATTTTGTGGCCATGCCCCTATATTTTTCGTGCACGCCTAGGGCGCGCACTGCCCCTATTTTACGTAAGGGGAGGTGCCAATGCCACTTCTTGCGCACATCGCTAAAATGCCTAGTTACGGCACTGGTGTGTCACTTGCTGTTTATGGTGGCTTCTGGCTACTGGTAAAAGTCATGGCAATCGGTAGACCCAGCTCTGCACAGATATGTCACTGATCACCATGGGAGGGGCAAGTGTCATCCGAGATTATGACAAAAGTCCCCAAAAAATGCTTAAAAAAAATTATAAATAAAATACATAGTTAAAACACAATATAAAAAAAGATACAAAAAAATGATATATCAACAGTGTAGCGAAACATGATGCCTAACTGATTTGTTCATAATAGTAGCACAGCATGAATCCCTCAACCCAAAATGGGGGAACACATATGTCATCTGGGACCAGATATGTATAATGTCACCCCCAAATGGTCCAGGAAGACATGCGCACCATTCATGCAGAATCACAGGATATTTATCATATAACAATAGAGATCTCCAAAGATATCGTGTTCCATTTGTAAGATGTGGTAGAAGTTTCATGGTACTCACTGTCTTAAATAAAGTCCATAAGTAGATAAACCATTGATTGTCTGGCAAATTTATTCCAAGCAATAGCATGCCATGAACTAAAATTAGCTAAAAAAAGATATTGGGGTAATTCTGAGTTGATCGCAGCAGGAACTTTGTTAGCAGTTGGGCAAAACCATGTGCACTGCAGGGGAGGAAGATATAACATGTGCAGAGAGAGTTAGATTTGGGTGTGGTGTGTTCAATCTGCAATCTAAATTGCAGTATAAAAATAAAGCAGCCAGTATTTACCCTGCACAGAAACAAAATAACCCACCCAAATCTAACTCTCTCTGCACATGTTATATCTGCCTCCCCTGCAGTGCACATGGTTTTGCCCAACTGCTAACAAAGGCCCTCATTCCGAGTTGTTCGCTCGCTAGCTGCTTTTAGCAGCATTGCACATGCTAAGCCGCCGCCCTCTGAGTGTATCTTAGCTTAGCAGAATTGCAAACGAAAGATTTGCAGAATTGCGAATAGAAATTTCTTAGCAGTTTCTGAGTAGCTCCAGACTTACTCAGCCATTGTGATCAGTTCAGTCAGTTTCGTTCCTGGTTTGACGTCACAAACACACCCAGCGTTCGCCCAGACACTCCCCCGTTTCTGCAGACACTCCTGCGTTTTTCCCAGAAACGCCAGCGTTTTTTCGCACACGCCCAGAAAACGGCAAGTTTCCGCCCAGAAACACCCACTTCCTGTCAATCACAGTACGATCACCAGAACGATGAAAAATCCTCGTTATGCCGTGAGTAAAATACCTAACTTTTGTGTAAAATAACTAAGCGCATGCGCTCTGCGAACCTTGCGCATACGCAGTAAGCGACTAATTGCAATATAGCGAAAATCGGCAACGAGCGAACAACTCGGAATGAGGGCCAAAGTTCCTGCTGCGATCAACTCAGAATTACCCCCATTATTCAAAGTGTGATATTGATTTAAAGGCATCTAAAAAGCTATAAAATAGAGAGAGGTTGATATGAAATAAAAACCATTTTAATTAGAAGTTTTATTAAGATCAAGAGGAATGAGAGTTGTATAGAAATAAATACAATTCATCTCAGTTTTAGCAAGTAGCTTAGATGTGCCCTTACAGCTTTTATTTCCTTTAATCATATGGATCCCATAAAAACCTTCAGTCTGCGTACTTGAACAATTATGACACTCCTTAAAGTGAGAGGAAAGTTGAAAGGTGATACGGTCCAGACAGATATCAGAAGCATAGTTGGTTCCAGTCTGATACCAAAGACCATCGGTCTTAGTCTGATGATTCTGCATCACTGGATCCAGTCCGATAATCCTGCATCATCAGTTCCAATCTGATAATTCTGTACCATCGGATCCAGTCCGATAATCCTGCACCATCGGCTCCAGTCCGATTATCCTGTACTCAATTCCAATAATCCTGTGCCATCAGCTCCAGTCTGTTAACTTGTACCATCATTCCTAGCTCTCGTCTAGTAACCTCAGAATCATAGTCATCAGAGGTCCAGAGGCGTTAGTACTGGGAAACCCAGGCAGAGGGCCGCAACCTACTCGTTGGGCACAGCTAAACCCAAATCCCCTTGCAGGGGGTTCCTGGAGAAGACAACTGGCGTTTTAGAGTCCGCACCTAGGTACCAGGTATTTGTCAATTTCCTAGTACTCATCTGTGACCTCACCATCCAGCATCGGTTACCAGGCTGCAAGCATCAAGCTCCAGTTCTCCTATTTCCTGCACACGCACAAGAACTACTAGAAGCCTCCGAGCTTCCACTTCTCAGTATCCACCACTGGCCCACTGAGGTCATAGGCGAGAACACAAAACCTCATAGCTCTGACATCATTTCTGGTCATGGGACCATGATTTGAGTGTGGTTGGAACACAGATAAACTGCAGGCGGGAGTTCCAGTTATTGCTTTTTATCCTACACCTCCGATTGCATTGACCTAATATACACACCGCAATCAGGAGATGAGGAAGTATTGTGCACTGTTCTTAACAAATCTTTATGATCTAAGCTTTGTTTAATATATGTTTTTGTGCCACAGTCAAATCTCTTCAGTGGAATGCACATACCACTTCCAGTATCGGGAACTGCTGGGATTTTCTTATTTACACTCTCTTTTGGATTTAATGTACAGTATATATGTTATTTATCACTTTTCAGTTATTACAGCTGTAATATTTGTTGAGTCTCTTATGTTATTTAGTGTGTGCATGAACATTAATGTAACACTGCAATGTCATAACCTGCTGCCTTATGATTGGATACTTCACAGTTAAATAATATGCACGAGTACAGCGATCAGGTCTAAACTGCACAAGCGTATGCACCGCAATGCGCAGGCGCATTGCACGGGTACAAAGTGGATCGCCGCTCAGCGATGAGCTTGACAGGAAGAAGCCATTTGTGGGTGTTAACTGACCATTTTCTGGGAGTGGTTGGAAAAACGCAGGCGTGTCCATGCGTTTGCAGGAAGGGGTTCCTGACGTCAATTCCAGTCCCAGACAGGCTGAAGTGTTCGCAGCGGCTGAGTAAGTCCTGCGCTACTCAGCAACTGCACAAAATCTGTTTGCACAGCTCTGCTACACATGCGTTCGCACACTTGCAAAGCAAAAATACACTCCACTATGGGCGGCGACTATGCGAACGCAGGACTGCAAAAAAAACCCTAGGGAGTGAACAGGTCTGAATTAGGCCCATATGAGGCACTGTGAAGTTTTTAGTGAATGGAGCATCTGAGGTAAACTTGCTTCAGTTTTTCGTACAAGGATTGGGTATCTGCACACTCAATATATATACTTCTAATAATGTGAGTGTATGTGACTCATCACCATACAGTCACTGGTCTGAACCCCTTTTCCCCTATCTTAGACAATGCTTGGTATAATTCTGAATAGAAGAAGAAATGTATCTGCACACTATACAATCAATGAACCAATTCAATTATATCAACCAGTTGAACCCCATTGGAGTATCTCACTCTGATAATAGAGATAATAGTGTGGGGGTGCAGCCCATATGCAACTCAAATTTAATGCGAAACAAAAAGAGAGACCAAAAGTAGTTGCCTAGTTGGGCGCACACATGAAATTTGTATTGGTTTTAATTTCTTTAAAACTTAGCTTTTATTGCTTCACCTTCTAAAATGCCCCCTTTATGTGGGGGTTACACAGCAAAACATAGAGGTTAAAATTATTACATACAAACATATAAGTGAAAAGAAAAGATATAAGTGTAGATAGATTTAAAAGGCGGTGCTTCCACTATTACTCCAGCAAGGTGTAGGAATAGGATTGCTTATGGAGCCCCTGAGAGTCTGGAATGTGTTAACTAACAAAATCCCCCGATGTAATATGGCTTTGATCATGCAAAGGGTCAATAATGGCAATTCAAAGAATTATTCCATATATTGCATATACTGGTATTATAAATTTAGGATATATGTTGTATTTATGGAAGCCATATGTTAACCAGTTCAGGTGTGGAGACTCATTTATCACAATAAATTACTGCTGTAAATATGATGTGTGTTTTTCTGTGTGTTCACATATACTGCAAATCTTTATTATTCATTACTTTGGTATATTGTACACATTCATCTCATATTCTGTATCACTATTGTTTATTGAAAAAGGCAGGGGTAGATATCCCTATTATGAAAAATTGTTGATCAAGGGATAGATCACCTGGTTGTCTTACAACCTTGAGTTGATATGAGTGGCAGACTAATCAGTCACATGGTTACCAATGTATTTAAACACACTAATACTTTCACTAAGATGCTGTGGCAGCCTGTATTTCCTGTATTATGATGCAGGAATGATATTTGTTACATTAGTATTCTTTCTTGGGCTACAACTATGCTTAAATATAATGTATCAGGATGTATGAGCCAGTTCCCTTCCTTTGCGTATCACTGACTTGTATCACTAAGATACTGTAGCAGCCTGTGTTTACTGTCTTGTAACACAGGATTAGTATTTGCTACTTTAGTATTCTTTCTAAGGCTACATCTATACTTAGATACAATATATCAGGATATGTTAGCCAGTTCCATTCCTTTGCGTGTCACTGACTTATACTCGAGGGCTGGCAGATATACACCTAGTCACTGGTAAAAAGGTGACCGGAACACAACATTCACATATAGGTACTATTAACCAACTTAGCCGGGCAGTACTGCTGTGATATTATTATTCTATTAACAGATTGTGTACTGAGTCTAACACATTGACTGGTGACCATCCGGCGACCACACAATGCTGTTGCTAATGACAACGCCACATGCAGATCAATTATTCACAATGCTATCTGGGTGGATTGTATACATTTCTTTAACACTCTCCGTGCTCCCTAACGACCAACACTGACACTTGAACTTAATTCTAATAACCTCATTATACGAGGGTGCCAGTGGAGGTCTATTCAAACTTTCTTTCTAATTAGAGTCTACACCATTGCAAAAATTAGGAGTGTGGTAGGCCGCCGAAATGCCAACGTGCACGTTTCGCTGTATAGCTTTATGAATTTTTCATAATAGGGATATCTACCCCTGCCTTTTTCAAAAAACAATAGTGATACAGAATATGAGATGAATGTGTACAATATACCAAAGTAATGAATAATAAAGATTTACAGTATATGTGAACACACAGAAAAACACACATCATATTTACAGCAGTAATTTATTGTGATAAATGAGTCTCCACACCTGAACTGGTTAACATATGGCTTCCATAAATACAACATATATCCTAAATTTATAATACCAGTATATGCAATATATGGAATAATTCTTTGAATTGCCATTATTGGCCCTTTGCATGATCAAAGCCATATTACATCGGGGGATTTTGTTAGTTAACACGTTCCAGACTCTCAGGGGCTCCATAAGCAATCCTATTCCTACACCTTGCTGGAGTAATAGTGGAAGCACCGCCTTTTAAATCTATCTACACTTATATCTTTTCTTTTCACTTATATGTTTGTATGTAATAATTTTAACCTCTATGTATTGCTGTGTAACCCCCACATAAAGGGGGCATTTTAGAAGGTGAAGAAATAAAAGCTAAGTTTTAAAGAAATTAAAATCAATACAAATTTCATGTGTGCGCCCAACTAGGCAACTACTTTTGGTTTCTCTTTTTGTTTCACAATGCTTGGTATAGTAAGGGGGTGCCGTCAATTACAGTATGTATACAATAAGCTTGGGAGGAGAAGTGAGAAGAAACTGTATAGTTGACGCACTATGAAAGAAAATTTGTTGTAAAATATAGCCTTTATTAGATATGTATTAAAATATGAACTTTTTGTTTTTTACCCAGACTACAGTGAAACATAAGAGTTAAAATCAAACAGACTGACATATATGTGAAAACCTAAAAGATAGGAAATGGTGAATAAAGAAATTAAAAAGTGTGTCCTGCGTGTGTTCTATATGTATTTACTCGAAAGATTACTATATCTATTCAGATATTACCAATATTTGGTCCATTATAAATATAGTTGTATTTGTCTGATGGCTGTTGCAACGATTAATGATAATTGTCACTCTCCCGGTTGATAATTCCAGAGAGTCAGTTCTATCTCATGTATATCTATTCACTCAACAGAAATATCCCCTGGTAAATCATCCCGAATATGGAGACTGTGAGAATCAGTAGGTATAAATATATGAATTAACTTCACTAGAGAGTTGGCTGAGTAATTTGTGTTGCCAATAGTCGCCGCTATACCTATATATAATAAATTTCTAGACCCAGGTCAGCCGAACAATGGGTATCTATGTCTCCAAAATATTTCTAACATATGGAGATATTGTCTCGCACTCTCTATCTGTATTATTGCACACTCAATAATTGGGCATGTGTATGGGGAGAAGTTGCTTAGGGGATATGGCAGTCCCAAGTTTACTGTGGGTCTTTAAGGGGTATAGCAATCCCAGTTCTTATATCCAGTGACCCACATATATCTGAGTGGATTCTGTGTACTTCGATGTATTAAAGCAACTTAAAATCACTCTCTGTTTGTTTGTTTGTTTATTTCATTCAGAGGTATAGGAATGTATTATTCAGGGAGATGGTACTCCCAATAAAAATATACATCAATCCCATATTTCATATCCCTTTGTATTGTATCATTCTCATACTGTGATTGGGCATATAATATAGAGTGGTTCCCATATAGAGTAGTGCACTGTATCCACTATAATATTATATATTGTAATTTTAGAGATACATTAATTAGATACCCATTATATACTAATGGAGTTTGTAACCTCCACAATTTATACACTCTCCCAGAAATGGCTGTTTCAGTGGTCTATCAACTCATGCAGCTGCCATCTGGTTCTAAGTGTTGCCAAATTATTTGCTACAATATAGGGGTATATTTACTAAGGTCCCGATTTTGACAGAGATGGTGGTTTTTTCTTCAAAGTGTCATCTCGGGAATTTACTAAACTCAAATCTCGGCAGTGATGAGGGCATTCGTATTTTTTTGGAAGTCAAAGAAAAAAAATATGAATGAATACACCATCGGTCAAATACGACTGTTTTTTGATACAACTCGGTAATTTACTAAAAAGTGTATTTCACGAACACTGCCGGCAATAGCAAAACACTGCCATGAAAAAATACAAATCGTAAAAAAAAGCAGATTTAAAACAGACCTGCTTTTTCTTACCGTGTTCTGATAGGCATGCACGGATCCATGAGATCCGTGCATGTTTATCAGTGAGAAGGGGTGGGAAAGTGTTAAATTGTCAGGAAAAAAATGCGTGGGGTCCCCCCTCCTAAGCAAAACCAGCCTCGGGCTCTTTGAGCCGTACCTGGTTGAAAAAATATGGGGGAAAAAATGACAGGGGTTCCCCCATATTTAATCAACCAGCACCGGGCTCTGCGCCTGGTCCTGGTTCCAAAAATACGGGGGACAAAAAGCGTAGGGGTCCCCCGTATTTTTTAAACCAGCACCGGGCTCAACTAGCCAGGTACATAATGCCACAGCGGGGGGACACTTTTATACTGGTCCTGGCGGCCCTGGCATTACATACCCAACTAGTCAACCCTGGCAATGCACTCCATTGTATCCAATGGTGGGAACTTTGCGGTCAGCGGTTGACCGAAAGTAACCTCACCGCTGACCACAAAGTTCCCACCATTGGATACAATGGAGCGCATAGGCGCTACATTATATCTGTGCCGTGTGCTGCCTCACAGACACTACAGGAGCACACAGCCAATCAGGAGGGTGCCACGACGTGGCGCTCCCTGATTGGCAGAAGGGACCCTCTTTGACAGGAGTCAGGGGGGGTCCTGGCAGTCGGGGAAAGGGGTCCCATGTGTAAACATGGGGCCCCTTTCAGTGCGTGGTCGGGTTTCCATTTTTTTGTTTTGCCAAGTACGTGGATTATACAAAGAACAGAAGGTACACTGGATTATGTGAGTATAATTTTTTTTCACAGGTACCCCTAGGATTCTACATGGAGAAGAGGACCGAGCCTCGTGTGAACATAGGTAAGTATGTATGTTTGGAGGTGTGCATGTATGTAATAAACTTATACTGTCACGGTGTGTGTGTCCTGTTTTTTGGGGGGTATTTTTTAGTAGTAGTACTACAGGTACCAGCGGGTCCGGTTTTCCACCGCATGCTGGTACTTGTGGTTCTCCAAGTACCAGCTTGTGAGGGAGGCTTGCTGGGACTTGTAGTACTGCTAATAAAAACAATATTCACATTTTTTTCACAAGGCTATCAGCACCCCATCCGCCGCCCTTGGATGGGGGGGACAGCCTCGGGCTTCACTCCTTGCCCTTGGGTGGCTGGAGGGGGGGGGACCCCTTGATTTAAGGGGTTCCCACTCCTCCAGGGTACCCCGGCCAGGGTTGACTAGTTGGGTATGTAATGCCAGGGCCGCCGGGACCAGTATAAAAGTGTCCCCCGGCTGTGGCATTATGTACCTGGCTAGTGGAACCCAGTGCTGGTTTCAAAAATACGGGGGACCCCTACGCTTTTTGTCCCCCGTATTTTTGGACCCTGGACCAGGTGCAGAGCCCGGTGCTGGTTGATTAAATATGGGGGAACCCCTGTCATTTTTTTTCCTATATTTTGTCAACCAGGACCGGCTCAAAGAGCCCGAGGCTGGTTTAGCTTAGGGGGGGGACCCCACGCATTTTTTTTTTTAGATTTGTAACAATGTTATTTTTTTTACGAAAGGTGCACAATGAAGCCCTGCACGGATCTCACAGATCCGGCCGAGATTCATTGTGTTAATGTCGGCAGTGTTTTACTATTCACTCCCGTAAAACACTGCCAAAAAATACGAATGACATCGACATCGGAAAACACGAAAATGCAGAATACGACAGCTTAGTAAATTAGTCGTAATAAATTCAAAAAGTTGCAAATTTACACTTGCGATGTCATTCGTGTTTGAACTTTAACCTCATTATGAAAAATATGAATTTTAGTAAATATACCCCATAGTATAGTAATATCACACTGTTTCGGTGTTCTATCACACCATGCAGTTGCTCTCTGGTTCTAAGTGTTGCCAAATTAATGCTACAATGTAGTATGTTAATGTTGTTACTATCACTGTCCCTTAATTTCCTGGGAATGTCTCATTGTAGCAACTTAGTATAAAAGTAATACGGCACACACAATGCGGCTGGTATCCAAAACAATTGGCATAAATTACTTCAGATTAATTTGATTAGAGTCACCAACATATATTAATAAGGGTAACTTATTATGATATATACATATATATATGCAATTTTCTGCTGTTCAGTAAGGTTTTCTTATCGACAGGAATCAGCTGCTATCAGTATATAATGTGTAAGCCATCAGCTGCTGTCAGCTTGTACTATTTGGGACATTTGTTACAAATTGTAATACTAAGTATCCTATCCTCAAGCATATAGTATTAAAGATATCAGCTGCTGTCAGGATGTAGTATTTAAACATTTGTAGCAAGTTCTGATATTACGTATCCTATCTCCAAAAGTTGATATCTGTTTATAAACAGCAATCTCACTAGTGATTGAGTCTCACAGCCATAACAGTACAGATATTAATACATTTGGTTTTTTAAAAACATCACAAATTAGAAACACGCAGGCACGCTGTGCCGTACACGCGTGTTTCACTGCACTAACGGCAGCTTCGTCAGGGAGCAACAAACAAACAGAGAGTGATTTTAAGTTGCTTTAATACATCGAAGTACACAGAATCCACTCAGATATATGTGGGTCACTGGATATAAGAACTGGGATTGCTATACCCCTTAAAGACCCACAGTAAACTTGGGACTGCCATATCCCCTAAGCAACTTCTCCCCATACACATGCCCAATTATTGAGTGTGCAATAATACAGATAGAGAGTGCGAGACAATATCTCCATATGTTAGAAATATTTTGGAGACATAGATACCCATTGTTCGACTGACCTGGGTCTAGAAATGTATTATATATAGGTATAGCGGCGACTATTGGCAACACGAATTACTCAGCCAACTCTCTAGTGAAGTTAATTCATATATTTATACCTACTGATTCTCACAGTCTCCATATTCTGGATAATTTACCAGGGGATATTTCTGTTGAGTGAATAGATATACATGAGATAGAACTGACTCTCTGGAATTATCAACCGGGAGAGTGACAATTATCATTAATCGTTGTAACAGCCATCAGATAAATACAACTATATTTATAATGGACCAAATATTGGTAATATCTGAATAGACATAGTAATCTTACGAGTAAATACATATAGAACACACGCAGGACACACTTTTTAATTTCTTTATTCACCATTTCCTATCTTTTAGGTTTTCACATATATGTCAGTCTGTTTGATTTAAACTCTTATGTTTCACTGTAGTCTGGGTAAAAAACAAAAAGTTCATATTTTAATACATATCTAATAAAGGCTATATTTTACATATATTTATATTCTTTCTTAGTGCGTCAACTATACAGTTTCTTCTCACTTCTCCTCCCAAGCTTTCAGTTTTTCGTATACTTACCATTTTGTACTAGTATTTTACCCCAACTATGGGGAATGTATGTAAAATAAACTCTTTGTACCATATACTTTGGATTACACTCCTTTCTTTTTGGTTTGATTTTATGCACCAAATTGAACCTGTTGGGAGTAATCAGTTAACCCTGGTGGTAGTGAAAGAAACCCAGGTAAGAGTGTCTATACATTCATAATTGTGAGTGTGGTATGCCAACATTTGTCTATGTACTTAAAGAAACCTTTATACACCAGTCTCTGCTACTCTTTGAGTGAGTTGCAGTATGCTACCTGTTCTCTATCTCTCCTGGGTTGAGGTTGCATGTGAACTGAAAAAAAAATAAGAAACCTTTATACACTTTATATCAGGTGTCTAATTGTGGGTTGGGTATGCTATTTCACATCATTCTGTGAAGATTCAAGATTTCCACAGAATCATCTTTATTGATTCCCCTTTTAACCTTTTATCTGTTGATATTTAAATGACAATACCACACATTGTGTTTCTTTCTATAGTCTTTATTCCATATATTTGGTGAAAACAATGATTAAATGGAGTCACAAACAATAAGGACAAGTCTACAATATCCAACATCAATACCCCAATAAAATACCTTTTGTGTACTTGATTTATTTTGTTAATAATCTTTTTGTGATCACATCTTCTCATGTACCACAGTGTTTGAACATTAAATCCAATTGTGTCACATAGGTGTCTGTAGCTGACATGCTTGGTGGAGGTCTTACCTTTAAAAGCCTTTGTGCAGGTAAGCCTCAAACCAGGAAGCATCTTTTATGTTTGATGTTATACTAATGTTATAGAAATAGCAATGTCTATAATTGCGAGTGGGATTCGGTAAGAATCCTGACATTACTTGCAATGCCGACACAGGTATCCCAAATAGGGTCACAAGCCAGGATCCCAAATGAGCATCTCCTTTACCATCAGACCTGTAGGGTTAGGGTTAAGCTGCAGGGAGGGGGGGGTTAAGGTTAGACACCCCTGGGGTGGATTATGGTTAGGCTGCCGGGAGGGAGGGTTAGGTATAGGCCAATAAAAGGGACGTGTTAGGGGGCCATTGGGGTAAGGTAAATATACCTACTTTCACCTGTCAAGGATTCTGAATATCAGGATGCCGCAGATGGTATTCTGACCACCGGCATCGCAAACGCCAGCATTTTGATCTCGACCCTTCTAAGTGATAGAGTAGGACTAATTAGATGAGGAAGACTTTGGTACAGCTGGTCAACCTAACAAATGTTGCAACAATTGCAACTAATATTCCCGGTTTATAAAGTATAGAAAAAGAAACAGTTTGAAGGAGTGTTTAAACTGTAATATATTATATCAGGGGCGTCTTCAGAGAGGAAGAGGCCCGTGTGCAGTCTTCTTCTGGGCCCCCTCCTCTCTAGCCAGCAGCGCTAATGACTTTGGGCACTAGGGTCAAATAGGGATTATTAGTCACGAGTCAGACTAATGATTGTAGTTCTCCTCCTCCTTGTAGTTGCTAAGATTCATTGCTGATAACAATGTCATGATATTGCCCCACATTTTTGAGGGCTTGAAATTCCGCCTTGGACAAATTCAGTTTTCCTGTGTAATTGCTGTTTGAGAATTTAATATACTCTTCCATAGAATTGGTACAAAGTTTGATGGTTGTATTGGATGATGGAGGATTGAAAGTAGATTTCTTATGGAAAGGCATGGCTTCCACCAAGCTGTCAGCATCCTTAAAAAAATAATTTAATCTAAGTTGCCTGTTGAATCTAACAAAAATCTACTCTCGCAAAAGGATCCGGCAAGTTAGTTGGCACAAAAGTCAGACCTTAATTTCATCAGTTGTTAAAGTCCGATCACATAGGTTGAACACAAGGTGTCACACCTGAGGGTTGGGTTTGGTTTAGGCAGGCGTTTATAGATGGAGCTGACACAGAGGGAATATGAATAAAGTGAGGAGGCTTTAACCAGGTATGGTGAATATACTTGGAAGAATCGTTGGTGTTCTAGCAGTGACAAGCCCAGAGGCAGATATGATATAGATGAAACTTTATTAAAGAACAACATCCATGATTCACTGCAGATACTGTATGATGACAAAATGATACCAGGTGAGCCACAGAAATGATGACAGGAATGGAACTGGAATGGCAACCGGAATAGAACCGGAATGTACTGAAGACAGAGTTCAAATAATAATAATAACCAGAATGGAACTAGAATGGACTGAAGTACTGACCGGGCTTGATCCTGAATCTTGACACCAGCAGTATTGAAGAAAGACAAATTCAAACAATAATAATATCTGGAATGGGAATGGACTGGAGTGCTGGCCAGGCTTGATCTGGAATCTTGACACTGGCAGTAGTAAAGAAAGACGAAGTTCAAATAACAAAAGTATCCGGAAAGGAACCGGAACGGACTGAAGTGCTGACCCGGCTTGTTCCAGAATCTTGACACTGACAGTACTGAAGTCACTGAAATAAAGGAGATCAGCACAGAGCTGTTAAGGCCCGTATTCACGGGCAGATGTGGGAGAGATGTGTGCTGAGCAAACCGCTCAGCCCACATCTCTCCCCCCACTCAGCAGAGCGCGATTTGTGCTGAGCGTGCGGGGGGAGACGGGGGGGCTGCTCATTTCACCCAGCGGGTGAAATGAGCGACCTGCTAGATTGGCCTGCATGGCACCCCATGCAGCCCCGCGCATCGCTATCGTTGTGGGGTGTACACACGGAGCGATCATGCTTAAAATCTAAGCAATCTAGTCAGATTGCTTAGATTATCGCTCTGTGAGTACCCCCCTTAACTTCCTGTTTAGAGAGATTGAAGGATTTATCTCACTGCACTGGTCAAAGAGAACAATATTCATTCATACATTTTTATCATCACACAGGCTCATATCTATGATAAATAGTATCATTTAACCAATTTATATGGTTCTATCATATAGCTCAAAGTGGTGGTACTCCCACAGAGTAATACATTCTACAACTAAGAAAAGCGCTAAGCTCTTAAAGAGAAGTGCTTAAAAAGACTCTAAAGGTGCTAGAGCACTCTTATTGGTTCAGGGGATCAAAAGAAAAATTCTAAGAAACTTAGCTTTTATTATTAAGGACTTAAAATAGGACGTACATCCCATAAATTGAACATGTGTTCCACAAAGGGCAAAATATAAAGACAATACAAAACATATAAGTAAAATACATATAATTAAAAAGCATACAGGTTTGATATTTGTGAAGATAAATACTCCAAAATTTCTCATATGAGTCTGGTAACCATGTAATGAGGCTGTTTGAAGAGAGAATAGAAAGGATCACTCAGACACTTTCGGAATTCTGCTGTCCCCCATGAGCTTTTCTTTTCTGCTTTTGGCTGTCATGTGCATGACATAGTGCAGCCAATGAGAGAAATACTCAGCTTTCCTTATCAATGATAGAAGTGAGAGTTGTATACAGTGTGTTTAGAAAAACAGAACGGATGTTACTTTAAGTAGAAACAATTGAATCAGTTATATTTGAAAATGAAATCAAGTAACATTCTCTATCTGTGAGTTTCTTAACACACAGGTTCCGTATCTTACATATGCTGTGAATTGAGTTCTTTGTACAATATTGTATTCAGTGTTGGTATTAAAAGGACTAGTTTATGCAATAGCTACACATGGGACGTATCCTTACCAGACTGGCCCATCTGAACTGAACTCGTTATTTATATCTTTGACTATATATATAAGATGACCGCGTAAATGCTCTTACATTCAAAGAGAAACTATTACATTATAATACATTGATTTATTAGTTCATGTGCTTCTATATATATTTTTTGATTTGTCAGTTAAATTACATCTTGCAAGTGACAGCCTTCAAATGTGATTGTTATGCTGTGCACACTGTAAATATATGGTACATAAGTTAAATCACTGTCTTTGTGGAGGTGATTGATATACTTATACCTGTATGATTTATGACTATGATTTAAGGAAAAGTCCATGCTGTGCAACAAAATACATTGTGCCTATATCAATTGCCTGTTAAGAAACTGACAAAAAATCAGACGTAGTGAATGTTATTTTATTTCATTTTCAAATATAACAGATACAATTGTTTCTACTTAAAGCAGCGGTGCAAGTATGCGGGTACGGGTAGGTACGGCATACCCTTAAGAATTTTGCCGTGGGTACGCCGTACCCATACCGACGGGCCGCCGCTTGCTACCGCTGATGTGAGGGGAGGAGAGCGCAGCCTGCGCCTCTTCTGCCCTCAGTGTCTTCGTTCAAATCAGCGCCGCCCGTGAGCCAATCAGAGCTCGCGGTGCTTTGATTTGCTCACGGATCGGAGCTGAATATTGAACTCACCCGCCGGAGACTGAGGGGAAGGAGAGGCGCAGGCTGCACTCTCCTCCCCTCACACACGGGAGACAACACAACAGCAGCAGCGGTGAGCTGGGGAAGGGGGTGGAGGCAGCACTGTGGGGGGCAATGTATATCTGGCACTGTGGGGGGCAATGTATACCTGGCACTGTGGGGGGCAATGTATACCTGGCACTGTGGCGGGCAATGTATATATGGCACTGTTGTGGGCAATGTATATCTGGCACTGTTGTGGGCAATGTATACCTGGCACTGTGGGGGGCAATGTATACCTGGCACTGTGTGGGGCAATGTATATCTGGCACTGTAGGAGGCAATGTATATCTGGCACTGTGGGGGGCAATGTATATCTGGCACTGTGGGGGGCATTCGTGTATCTGGCACTGTGGGGGGCATTCGTGTATCTGGCACTGTGGGGCATTCGTGTATCTGGCACTGTGGGGCATTCGTGTATCTGGCACTGTGGGGCAACATGTATCTGGCACTGTGGGGCAACGTGTATCTGGCACTGTGGGGGTCATATGTGTATCTGCCCCTCCCCCATATGTGTATCACACCCACATTTTCATTGGCCACGCCCCATATGGCATTTGGCCACACCCATTTTTACAGTACCTGTAAGACATTTTTTCTACTTGCACCACTGACTTAAAGTAACATCCGTTCTGTTATTCTAAACACACTGTTTACAAATCTCACTTCTATCATTGATAAGGAAAGCTGAGTATTTCTCTCATTGGCTGCACTATGTCAGGCACAAAACAGCCAAAAGCAGAAAAGAAAAGCTCTCCAAATCTTTGATATCTTTTATTTCTAAGGATTGACACCAATAGGATTCTCTCATCCCTCATTCACTGCTAAGCACATCCCTTTGTGGAACACATGTTCCATTTATGTGATGTTATTCCTATTTTAAGTCCTTAATAATAAAAGCACATTTTTTGAATTTTTCTTTTGATCACCTGAACCAATAAGAGTGCTCTACCACCTTCAGAGTCTTTTCAAGCACTTTCTGTGAAGAGACTGTTGTACTGACGAATTGGTAATCTCAAGAAGTTCCCTTTATACCTTAAAGTGTGGATTCATTGGATGTTGTAGTCAGCTGATGAAAAGAGCTCCAGCATGGACAATGGATGATCAGCTGATGGAATCCAAGATGGCAGCGCCCATGTCCGGACTTGGAGGGAAACTCTGACTAAGCCCAAACACCAGGAAGTGAGTGTAATGAAGAACAACACTAAAACAATGGAAGACAGTAATTTGAAGTGCTATGCACAGAAGCAGCAGCCGCTGCAGGAGCCCTCATTTGGAATCAGCGTCGGTGGACCTCTGGGTGCGATGTGCGCACACAGCGCATATGGACCTCTGCGCCAGCCAGGACAGACACCATATAGGTAAGAAAGTACTTTTAAAAGTCTGGAGTGTAACACAGGGTTATCTATCTTTGTTTCTTGCCTCCTCTTCCTCTCCCACTGGCCACCCCTCCATGTGCATTACCTCTGGGGTTTGCTAATTAAGCTCGAATTTTTACCCCTAAAGGGGGATCTGAGGTGTTTGAGGTATCATCACTCATGTATTCCTGCTCACTTGTGAAGGAAGCAGCACCGCTGGATGTGTCGGTATAAAAACGAGGGTGTCTATACTATTTGAAATGCTGTATTCTAGCTGAATTTACATTCTTGAGTCAACCCAGCTGTAGACCATCTGTTCAGCATAGTCCCTGGTAACAGTCTCCAATTTAGACTTTTTAAACTTGATCAGGTCAGCTATATATTTGTCAATTTGAGATGAAAGTTTCTCAACTCAGTTTACTGAATCATCACTTCTTAGTTTACTTATGTGAAGCAGTTCAAAGAGGGTAATTCAGAGTTGATTGTAGATGTGCTAAATTTAGCACATTAACGATAATTTACTCTGACATGCGGGGGACGCCCAGCATGGGGCTAGTCTGCCCTGCATGTCAGGCCCTACCCCCCCACGTTACAAGTACAAAAGCATCGCACAGCGGCGATGCTTTTGTATTTGTCAAGTAGCTCCCTACCTGTGCAGCTCCTGCGCGCTGGCAGAGAGCTTCTTGTCGCTTCCCAGGTTGCAGCGGCTGCGTGTGATGTCATGTAGCTGCCACGGCCCGCCCCCCCGAATGGTCCGGGCATGCCTGAGTTGCCCGGACCGTGCCCCCAAAATGGCGGCCAATCGCTGTCAGCCTGCCTCCTACCGCCCAGCGAACGCCTCTGCTTGTCAATCAGGCAGAGGCGATCGCTGGGCTGAGATGCCGATAGCATCTCTAGCATGCACATGCGCACTACGGCACATGCGCAGTTCAGACTTGATTGCCCGCTGTGCAAAAACACACAGCTGCGATCAGGTCTGAATTAGCCCCAAAGTCACTGATCTGTTCCTTAATCAGATTCAGTTCTTTAGAGGACTCATCAATCACAAGTAAAATAAGGTTGAACGAGCATTTATTTAAAACGCCGGCCCATTTGCAACAAAAGTGAGGAGTATACCTCCTTATTGTCAGGATGTTTCTGATTCTAAATCCTCTAGGGATCATTTTTTTTCATGAAAATAATCAGAGCGTTTCACGGCAAGAATATTATAATCTACTTCTTGTTTTTTTATTTTGAGTAATGGACTAAAAAGTTGCTCAGAGGAGTCTAACCCAGCTGCAGTAGTGGCTAGTTTCTCTTTCACCAAGATTGCATCCACATCTGAATCTAAAGGGGGGTACACACGGAGCGATAATCTAAGCAATCTGACTAGATTGCTTAGATTTTCAGCAACATCGCTCCGTGTGTAGCCCCCTCAGCGATAGCGTTGCGCGGCCCCACACATCGCTATCGCTGCTGCTAGATTGGCCTGCATGCAGGCCAATCTAGCGGGTCGCTCACTTCACCCGCTGGGTGAAATGAGCGCCCCCCCCCCCCGTCTCCCCTTGCACGCTCAGCACAGATCACGCTGTGCTGAGCGCCGGGAGAGATGTGTGCTGAGCGGTTCGCTCAGCACACATCTCTCCCAAATCGGGCCGTGAGTACTGGCCTTTAGAAGGTGAGGGAGGGAGATGTTGCTAAAGCCACGCCTCTAACAGTCTCTGTATCATCATGTGTAGACATTTTCTGTATCAGTCTGCAAGTATAATTGCAATTCCCAAAAAGTGCTCCGTGCAGTAGCAGCTAATTCCAATTCAAAGTGTCAAGTGTATATAGCAGCCACAGTTAAAAACAAGAAATTAAAGTGCAGAATCATGGTATTAAAAAGTCACAGAACAATGGGAATCAATGTCAGGTGCCTTGACCAATATATATATATTCACAAAGGTGCAAGAATATTACTAAATGTTAATCCAGTAAATGATGTTTGTTTATTGAATTAAAGGTTTGTTACCACTCTACAACATTGGTGAGTGTATCCCTTCATTAAACTATATATATATATATATATATATATAACAGGGGATGGCAGTTAATTTCTATAGGAGGCCACATGAAAAATCTGAACTGTGTTGGAGGGCCGAACCAATGATAACTTGAACTTAATTATGCTCAGTATATAATAAAAGCACAAACCTACTTTTTAATGTCATTTTTTTCAGCTATTGGCTTGTAATGTGCACTGTATGACAGGTTGCTGTCCCATTGCTGCAAGACTCACCCTGGATGCCGGTCTGACGGGATCTCTAAAGCACCCCGAAGTTCAAGCAGGAAGTGACAGGGCAAAGCCGTCTCCTGCAGGATACACGTCATCAGGCGCTGGTTGCTAGGGACCCAGGGGGCGGGGACCGCCGGCAGTGACTGCCCGTGCACTGCGGCTCTGTAGCTTGCGACTGGCGGGCAGTCACTGGGCCTCATTTGTTAAACTGCATCTTTGTGACCTAGCGATACAGCACATAGGGGGACATTTACTAAGCAGTGATAAGAGCGGAGAAGTGAGCCAGTGGAGAAGTTGCCCATGGCAACCAATCAGCACTGAAGTAACATCTATAATTTGCATACTATAAAATGATACAGAGCTGCTGATTGGTTGATGAGGAAATTTCTCCACTGGCTCACTTCTCCGCTCTTATCACTGCTTAGTAAATGTACCCCAGTATGTGGTGCAGGGAGTCTGTGGGCGGAGCGCCGCGGGTGCCGTGTGTGTGAGATTAAGGGGGGGGGGGGGGGGCGTGTGACTGGAATAAATACGTGGGCCGGACAGGGATTTCTAAAGGGCCGTATGTGGCCCGCGGGCTGTACTTTGCCCAGGTCTGATATATAATATTAATGTTTCAATTGTAAATTGTCTTCTGGATACAACATAATACAGAATGTGAGATCTTACCTTATATCCCCATGGACACCACCACTGTGCTTGTGAGCGCATTCTAGCCGATTCCCACCACGCAGCCGCGGCTCCCAGAGGTGATGTCATCGCAGGCAGTGCGATGTACGTCAAGGAGTCCATTCACCATGACAACCCCAATGCAGAGTAAACTACAAACACTAGGAAAGGATGCAAGGTATTTAAAATATAATACTATACACAAGGAAAAATGTTACTTAGAGACAAAAGATGTCACAGTAACAGCTGCATAGGCAAAATGCACATAAGTGTTATCTGAGGGCACAATAATGAAACATACAACAAACTATCATATCTGTAAAGCAAGTAACTGCATCAACACAGAAAACTCAGGTATTCAATGATTTTTTAAATGCAAAAATTATATATAATCAGGTGAAACAGGACAAAGGTATCATGTCATTTAAACCCCTCGGGTTGATAGTATCCAGACCAGTGGCGGAACTTGAAAGTGGTGGGCCCTGGTGGAAAAATATGCTTTGGGCCCCCTCCCTTCTAGGCCCTATGCTGAGTACATAGTATTTCACACATTAGTGCATCATGTGAATCAGGTGCCCTTTTAATTGAATAATAACAATCTGTGTCCCCATTAAACTTTAAACTAGAGGGTAATGGGTATAAGGTGACAGGGTGGCAGAGGGCGAAAATCAGGGGATCCGGTTTCTAGGTCGACAAGACTTAGGTCAACAGTGTCTAGGTCGACCACTATTGGTTGACAGTAAGTAAGGTCAACAAAGTTTCTAGGTCGACAGGGACTCTAGGTCGACATGACAAAGGGTTGACATGAGTTCTTTACATTTTTATTTTTTTTTAAACTTTTTCATACTTTACGATCCACGTGGACTACAATTGGGAACGGTAACCTGTGCCGAGCGCAGCGGTAGCAGAGTGAGGTAACTTGCCCGAAGCATGGCGAGCGAACGCGGTGCACTAATCGGAGTTCCCGGTCACTGTACCGAGAAAACGACACCAAAAAAAGTGAAAAAACTCATGTCGTCCTTTTGTCATATTGACCTAGTACATGTCAACTTAAAGTCCCTGTCGACCTAGAAACCATGTTGACCTACTTACTGTCGACCTAGACACTGTCGATCTAAGTGTGGTCGACCTTGCATACCACACCCCTGCAGGCTGGGAGCCAGGTAGTGAATGCATTCAGGAATCTCCATTAGACTGCTACACAAGCACGTTTGGATCTATTTGTGAATTCCACTGTGGAGGTTTCTATTGTCAACATATTTTTAAAAAAACAAACGTCTGTTGTACTATTATGATAAAATTTTATATATGAAGTTTTCTCCACCTAATTGAGTTGGATATAAAAGTCCCCTAGTTTTTACAGGTTTTTAAGGATCTTTATATGGCCATCTTGGATACACTTGCCAACAAGTTTTTGTGATCAAATCTCCCGGTTGTTCAGTAAAAGTGACACATGGAGGTAGCTGTCTGACCATTGGTGTATACTAATTGCAATTCCATTGTTTGGTCTCGATATTTGTGGAGAACTGCCCTTGATGAAGTCATAATGATGAAACATGTAGGTTTTGTCAGCTATGAGATAGTAATCTAAATTGTGAAGATTTTCCCTTTATGAGCTCACACCTTGTTATGGTATGGGAGGATCTAATTTGCCATCAACACGTTCTGGATACCTCTCACTGATATATAGCAATTTTATCTCTGTACAACATTTTTTAATGTGTATGTTACAAACTGTGTCAATAAACCAATTGGTACTAATTGGCCCTTGTGTCCTTCTATTTGGGTGATTTTTCTGGTGAGGGGATATCTGTTCTAGGATCCCAGGAGAATAAACTGTGCAACGATTTCTTCAATCTACAGTCTGCACCAATTGGGTCCATTATTTTGGAAGATTTGAAGATTTAATATCCAATGAATATAGCACACTTGGGAATTTTTTTTTCTATGCGTATTTGAGGTCTTACAACAGAGATCTCTCCCACAGTGCTGCTTTCATCTGTGTGCAAGACAAGGATATTGTTGTATATATATATATATATATATATATACCAAGAAATACCCTATTTAGTTGCGCTCGGATAAATAAGTCTGCAACCTAAAAGAGATCACCTGCTAGTGGAGATCAAGCAATAACAATCACAATAAATTCCTTAGGTGCGCCAATATACTCAGGATATATTTTAAAATTATCCTCTATGGACCTAATGTCCCTTTTCTTACAACACCAATGTCGATATATTTTTAAAATGTATTCAAATGTACATATAAAACATTTACATAAAACCCAAACAGCATAATACAATGAATAATATCAACAAGACCTGTCTATTGATGCAGAGGCTGGATGTTCATGCACTTTGCCCTTACGGGAGTGTGCTCACAAAAAAAGATCCACTGTATATTTTCAGGTCGTTTAAATTACCCAACGCGTTTCATCCTTTAGGTTGGACTTCTTCAGGGGTATATAGCAATGTTAGGATGTATTTGAGAGTAGATCTACACAATGACATTCATAATGGTCCTGGATTCTGATAGGAAACTCTATGATCCGTTTTGATGTCCTATCTCTAAACGTAAATTATAGGTGAATTACTCCATAGTCAGAAATCGCTGTAGGCTTGATCTCCACTCAGACGTTTCTAGTACTAGGGAATAGTCAGTTTCCATCCACAGATATAGTAATGTTGTCTTGTAGACACTGTGTCAGATCAAGCCTACAGAGATTTCTGACTATGGAGTAATTCACCTATAGTTTACGTTTAGAGATAAGACATCAAAACGGATCATAGTTTCCTATCAGAATCTACGACCATTATGAATGTCATTGTGTAGATCTACTCTCAAATACATCCTAACATTGCTATATACCCCTGAAGAAGTCCAACCTAAAGGACGAAACGCGTTGGGTAATTTAAACGACCTGAAAATATACAGTGGATCTTTTTTTGTGAGCACACTCCCGTAAGGGCAAAGTGCATGAACATCCAGCCTCTGCATCAATAGACAGGTCTTGTTGATATTATTCATTGTATTATGCTGTTTGGGTTTTATGTAAATGTTTTATATGTACATTTGAATACATTTTAAAAATATATCGACATTGGTGTTGTAAGAAAAGGGACATTAGGTCCATAGAGGATAATTTTAAAATATATCTTGAGTATATTGGCGCACCTAAGGAATTTATTGTGTGATAGATAGATAGATAGATAGATAGATAGATAGATAGATAGATAGATAGATAATGTAACACGGTTATGGAAATAAGGACTCGCAAGGCAGGTTTTCTGGTTACAACCACAGTGTTTTTACTGGCATCAGTCACTGTAGCACAGCATACTCAGGCTTGGGCCTGGTCACACAGGTACATAGAGAAAATAAACAGACAAACACAAAAGGACCTAGCACGTCCCATGCTCAAAAGTAATTCTGCTGCAGTGGATTGCAGCTACACATGCCATACTCTCCTGTCACGGCCAATGTCCACAGTCCCTGGTGCTACACACTCAGCCCTGCTCACTGGCCTACTAACAGGCATCAGCACAATGCATTGTGGGTAAAAGGCATTTTTAAACCCCTCTCCTACACCTGACTTCCTGCTGTCTCTGGGTGAGCTGGAAAACCTGGACCTCTGTTTCGCCAGCTACAGCTGTACAATTTAGAAAGCCTGGAATTATAAACTTCCACTACAGGTGCAGAATGTGCAGGCCTTGTTTTCTTCTCCCTTACAGGGAGCTGATTCCACCAGAATGTGGGTAAATGTGGTGAGACACAAGCCCTCTCACTACAATATATATATATATATATATATATATGGTTTTCCATAGAAGTGGTGGGGTTCATATATTCATAATGGGGATATAGCAGTGTCTCCTTAGGATTGCAGCAAGCAGGGCCGGTGCAAGGTTTCTTAGCACCCTAGGCAAAACTTCAGCCTCCTGCCCCCCCCCTCCCCCCGTCCCCCCATACTTATTTTTCAGCCAGGCACTGCCGACAGTGGCGAGGCTATGTAGTGCTGTCATCCTGGAATGCTGTGTGCGTGTGTCTGGTACCTACAGTCACTACTGGTGTCCTGCATGGGAGACAATGGCATACATACAGTCCATAGTCCCCTGTTAATATTAATCGTTTCTAGAGTCGGCAGTGCCCCAACCAGACCAGGCTCCAGCCACAGGGGAGGACGCACTCAGTGTGACCAGTACAGTCACAATCACACTAACCTGAGTCCATATGGTTCTGCTCAGGGACTCTTTGCTGTTAGTGGGTCTCCTGTTGGTTGCCCATGCTTCCACAAAGAGTTGCAGGGATGGATAAGCTGGTGAAGCTGTGACACAGGATCTGGTCACATGAAGGGTGAGAGGGACACAAGACCTTGGGGCATGAGTGGGGTGGTGGGAGAGGGAGGAGGGACACAGGACTTGGGGACATGAGGGGGAATGACATGTGGACATGAGGGCAGTGCCGTAACTAGACATTTTAGCGCTGTGTGCAAAGTAGGGCATCAGCCCCCTGTGTATGCAAAACAGGTGCAGTGCGCGCGCAAAAAATATAGGGGCATGGCTTCATGGGGAAGGGGTGTGGCCACACAATAATACCAATTCATATTACATATTACAGTAGTCGCCATCATTCAAATTACGATGCACAGTAGCGCCACTACACCAGGTAGAGCCCCTTTTACACATTATGGCAGAGTGCATCCCCTTTTTACACATTACGGCAGACAGCGTTAACTTTTTACTAGTGATGAGCGGGTTCGGTTCCTCGGAATCCGAACCCCCCCGAACTTCACCCATTTTACACGGGTCCGAGGCATACTCGGATACTCCAGTATTGCTCGGTTAACCCGAGCGCGCCCGAACGTCATCATCCCGCTGTCGGATTCTCGCGAGATTCGGATTCTATATAAGGAGCCGCGCGTCGCCGCCATTTTTCACTCGTGCATTGGAAATGATAGTGAGAGGACGTGGCTGGCGTCCTCTCACTTTGTGTCAGAACTTTCAGGGGGCTGCAAATATATTTATTCTGGGGATCAGCAGTATTATAGGAGGAGTACAGTGCAGAGTTTTGCTGACCAGTGACCACCAGTATTATACGTTCTCTACCTGAAAAACGCTCCATATCTGTGCTCAGTGTGCTGCATATATCTGTGCTCACACTGCTTTATTGTGGGGACTGGGGACCAGCAGTATTATATAGTAGAGATGAGCGCCGGAAATTTTTCGGGTTTTGTGTTTTGGTTTTGGGTTCGGTTCCGCGGCCGTGTTTTGGGTTCGACCGCGTTTTGGCAAAACCTAACCGAATTTTTTTTGTCGGATTCGGGTGTGTTTTGGATTCGGGTGTTTTTTTCCAAAAAACCTAAAAAACAGCTTAAATCATAGAATTTGGGGGTCATTTTGATCCCAAAGTATTATTAACCTCAAAAACCATCATTTCCACTCATTTTCAGTCTATTCTGAATACCTCACACCTCACAATATTATTTTTAGTCCTAAAATTTGCACCGAGGTCGCTGGATGACTAAGCTAAGCGACCCTAGTGGCCGACACAAACACCTGGCCCATCTAGGAGTGGCACTGCAGTGTCACGCAGGATGTCCCTTCCAAAAAACCCTCCCCAAACAGCACATGACGCAAAGAAAAAAAGAGGCGCAATGAGGTAGCTGTGTGAGTAAGATAAGCGACCCTAGTGGCCGACACAAACACCGGGCCCATCTAGGAGTGGCACTGCAGTGTCACGCAGGATGTCCCTTCCAAAAAACCCTCCCCAAACAGCACATGACGCAAAGAAAAAAAGAGGCGCAATGAGGTAGCTGTGTGAGTAAGATAAGCGACCCTAGTGGCCGACACAAACACCGGGCCCATCTAGGAGTGGCACTGCAGTGTCACGCAGGATGTCCCTTCCAAAAAACACTCCCCAAACAGCACATGACGCAAAGAAAAAAAGAGGCGCAATGAGGTAGCTGTGTGAGTAAGATAAGCGACCCTAGTGGCCGACACAAACACCGGGCCCATCTAGGAGTGGCACTGCAGTGTCACGCAGGATGTCCCTTCCAAAAAACCCTCCCCAAACAGCACATGACGCAAAGAAAAAAAGAGGCGCAATGAGGTAGCTGTGTGAGTAAGATAAGCGACCCTAGTGGCCGACACAAACACCGGGCCCATCTAGGAGTGGCACTGCAGTGTCACGCAGGATGTCCCTTCCAAAAAACCCTCCCCAAACAGCACATGACGCAAAGAAAAAAAGAGGCGCAATGAGGTAGCTGTGTGAGTAAGATAAGCGACCCTAGTGGCCGACACAAACACCGGGCCCATCTAGGAGTGGCACTGCAGTGTCACGCAGGATGTCCCTTCCAAAAAACCCTCCCAAAACAGCACATGGCGCAAAGAAAAAAAGAGGCGCAATGAGGTAGCTGTGTGAGTAAGATAAGCGACCCTAGTGGCCGACACAAACACCGGGCCCATCTAGGAGTGGCACTGCAGTGTCACGCAGGATGTCCCTTCCAAAAAACCCTCCCCAAACAGCACATGACGCAAAGAAAAATTAAAGAAAAAAGAGGTGCAAGATGGAATTGTCCTTGGGCCCTCCCACCCACCCTTATGTTGTATAAACAGGACATGCACACTTTAACCAACCCATCATTTCAGTGACAGGGTCTGCCACACGACTGTGACTGATATGACGGGTTGGTTTGGACCCCTACCAAAAAAGAAGCAATTAATCTCTCCTTGCACAAACTGGCTCTACAGAGGCAAGATGTCCACCTCATCATCATCCTCCGATATATCACCGTGTACATCCCCCTCCTCACAGATTATCAATTCGTCCCCACTGGAATCCACCATCTCAGCTCCCTGTGTACTTTGTGGAGGCAATTGCTGCTGGTCAATGTCTCCGCGGAGGAATTGATTATAATTCATTTTAATGAACATCATCTTCTCCACATTTTCTGGATGTAACCTCGTACGCCGATTGCTGACAAGGTGAGCGGCGGCACTAAACACTCTTTCGGAGTACACACTTGTGGGAGGGCAACTTAGGTAGAATAAAGCCAGTTTGTGCAAGGGCCTCCAAATTGCCTCTTTTTCCTGCCAGTATAAGTACGGACTGTGTGACGTGCCTACTTGGATGCGGTCAGTCATATAATCCTCCACCATTCTTTCAATGTTGAGAGAATCATATGCAGTGACAGTAGACGACATGTCCGTAATCGTTGTCAGGTCCTTCAGTCCGGACCAGATGTCAGCATCAGCAGTCGCTCCAGACTGCCCTGCATCACCGCCAGCGGGTGGGCTCGGAATTCTGAGCCTTTTCCTCGCACCCCCAGTTGCGGGAGAATGTGAAGGAGGAGATGTTGACAGGTCGCGTTCCGCTTGACTTGACAATTTTCTCACCAGCAGGTCTTTCAACCCCAGCAGACTTGTGTCTGCCGGAAAGAGAGATCCAAGGTAGGCTTTAAATCTAGGATCGAGCACGGTGGCCAAAATGTAGTGCTCTGATTTCAACAGATTGACCACCCGTGAATCTTTGTTAAGCGAATTAAGGGCTCCATCCACAAGTCCCACATGCCTAGCGGAATCGCTCCGTGTTAGCTCCTCCTTCAATGTCTCCAGCTTCTTCTGCAAAAGCCTGATGAGGGGAATGACCTGACTCAGGCTGGCAGTGTCTGAACTGACTTCACGTGTGGCAAGTTCAAAGGGCATCAGAACCTTGCACAACGTTGAAATCATTCTCCACTGCGCTTGAGACAGGTGCATTCCACCTCCTATATCGTGCTCAATTGTATAGGCTTGAATGGCCTTTTGCTGCTCCTCCAACCTCTGAAGCATATAGAGGGTTGAATTCCACCTCGTTACCACTTCTTGCTTCAGATGATGGCAGGGCAGGTTCAGTAGTTTTTGGTGGTGCTCCAGTCTTCTGTACGTGGTGCCTGTACGCCGAAAGTGTCCCGCAATTCTTCTGGCCACCGACAGCATCTCTTGCACGCCCCTGTCGTTTTTTAAAAAATTCTGCACCACCAAATTCAAGGTATGTGCAAAACATGGGACGTGCTGGAATTTGCCCATATTTAATGCACACACAATATTGCTGGCGTTGTCCGATGCCACAAATCCACAGGAGAGTCCAATTGGGGTAAGCCATTCCGCGATGATCTTCCTCAGTTGCCGTAAGAGGTTTTCAGCTGTGTGCGTATTCTGGAAACCGGTGATACAAAGCGTAGCCTGCCTAGGAAAGAGTTGGCGTTTGCGAGATGCTGCTACTGGTGCCGCCGCTGCTGTTCTTGCGGCGGGAGTCCATACATCTACCCAGTGGGCTGTCACAGTCATATAGTCCTGACCCTGCCCTGCTCCACTTGTCCACATGTCCGTGGTTAAGTGGACATTGGGTACAACTGCATTTTTTAGGACACTGGTGAGTCTTTTTCTGACGTCCGTGTACATTCTCGGTATCGCCTGCCTAGAGAAGTGGAACCTAGATGGTATTTGGTAACGGGGGCACACTGCCTCAATAAATTGTCTAGTTCCCTGTGAACTAACGGCGGATACCGGACGCACGTCTAACACCAACATAGTTGTCAAGGCCTCAGTTATCCGCTTTGCAGCAGGATGACTGCTGTGATATTTCATCTTCCTCGCAAAGGAATGTTGAACAGTCAATTGCTTACTGGAAGTAGTACAAGTGGGCTTACGACTTCCCCTCTGGGATGACCATCGACTCCCAGCAGCAACAACAGCAGCGCCATCAGCAGTAGGCGTTACACGCAAGGATGCATCGGAGGAATCCCAGGCAGGAGAGAACTCGTCAGAATTGCCAGTGACATGGCCTGCAGGACTATTGGCATTCCTGGGGAAGGAGGAAATTGACACTGAGGGAGTTGGTGGGGTGGTTTGCGTGAGCTTGGTTACAAGAGGAAGGGATTTACTGGTCAGTGGACTGCTTCCGCTGTCGCCCAAAGTTTTTGAACTTGTCACTGACTTATTATGAATGCGCTGCAGGTGACGTATAAGGGAGGATGTTCCGAGGTGGTTAACGTCCTTACCCCTACTTATTACAGCTTGACAAAGGCAACACACGGCTTGACACCTGTTGTCCGCATTTCTGTTGAAATACTTCCACACCGAAGAGCTGATTTTTTTGGTATTTTCACCAGGCATGTCAGTGGCCATATTCCTCCCACGGACAACAGGTGTCTCCCCGGGTGCCTGACTTAAACAAACCACCTCACCATCAGAATCCTCCTGGTCAATTTCCTCCCCAGCGCCAGCAACACCCATATCCTCCTCATCCTGGTGTACTTCAACACTGACATCTTCAATCTGACTATCAGGAACTGGACTGCGGGTGCTCCTTCCAGCACTTGCAGGGGGCGTGCAAATGGTGGAAGGCGCATGCTCTTCACGTCCAGTGTTGGGAAGGTCAGGCATCGCAACCGACACAATTGGACTCTCCTTGTGGATTTGGGATTTCGAAGAACGCACAGTTCTTTGCGGTGCTTTTGCCAGCTTGAGTCTTTTCAGTTTTCTAGCGAGAGGCTGAGTGCTTCCATCCTCATGTGAAGCTGAACCACTAGCCATGAACATAGGCCAGGGCCTCAGCCGTTCCTTGCCACTCCGTGTGGTAAATGGCATATTGGCAAGTTTACGCTTCTCCTCCGACAATTTTATTTTAGGTTTTGGAGTCCTTTTTTTACTGATATTTGGTATTTTGGATTTGACATGCTCTGTACTATGACATTGGGCATCGGCCTTGGCAGACGACGTTGGTGGCATTTCATCGTCTCGGCCATGACTAGTGGCAGCAGCTTCAGCACGAGGTGGAAGTGGATCTTGATCTTTCCCTAATTTTGGAACCTCAACATTTTTGTTCTCCATATTTTAATAGGCACAACTAAAAGGCACCTCAGGTAAACAATGGAGATGGATGGATACTAGTATACAATTATGGATGGACTGCCAAGTGCCGACACAGAGGTAGCTACAGCCGTGGACTACCGTACTGTACTGTGTCTGCTGCTAATATAGACTGGTTGATAATGAGATGTAGTATGTATAAAGAAGAAAGAAAAAAAAAAAACCACGGGTAGGTGGTATACAATTATGGATGGACTGCCGAGTGCCGACACAGAGGTAGCTACAGCCGTGGACTACCGTACTGTACTGTGTCTGCTGCTAATATAGACTGGTTGATAATGAGATGTAGTATGTATAAAGAAGAAAGAAAAAAAAAACCACGGGTAGGTGGTATACAATTATGGATGGACTGCCGAGTGCCGACACAGAGGTAGCTACAGCCGTGGACTACCGTACTGTACTGTGTCTGCTGCTAATATAGACTGGATGATAATGAGATGTAGTATGTATAAAGAAGAAAGAAAAAAAAACCACGGGTAGGTGGTATACAATTATGGATGGACTGCCGAGTGCCGACACAGAGGTAGCTACAGCCGTGGACTACCGTACTGTACTGTGTCTGCTGCTAATATAGACTGGATGATAATGAGATGTAGTATGTATAAAGAAGAAAGAAAAAAAAACCACGGGTAGGTGGTATACAATTATGGATGGACTGCCGAGTGCCGACACAGAGGTAGCTACAGCCGTGAACTACCGTACTGTGTCTGCTGCTAATATAGACTGGTTGATAATGAGATGTAGTATGTATAAAGAAGAAAGAAAGAAAAACCACGGGTAGGTGGTGTACAATTATGGATGGACTGCCGAGTGCCGACACAGAGGTAGCTACAGCCGTGGACTACCATACTGTACTGTGTCTGCTGCTAATATAGACTGGATGATAATGAGATGTAGTATGTATAAAGAAGAAAGAAAAATAAAAACCACGGGTAGGTGGTATACAATTATGGATGGACTGCCGAGTGCCGACACAGAGGTAGCTACAGCCGTGAACTACCGTACTGTGTCTGCTGCTATAATAGACTGGTTGATAATGAGATGTAGTATGTATAAAGAAGAAAGAAAAAAAAACCACGGGTAGGTGGTATACAATTATGGATGGACTGCCGAGTGCCGACACAGAGGTAGCTACAGCCGTGGACTACCGTACTGTACTGTGTCTGCTGCTAATATAGACTGGTTGATAATGAGATGTAGTATGTATAAAGAAGAAAGAAAAAAAAAACCACGGGTAGGTGGTATACAATTATGGATGGACTGCCGAGTGCCGACACAGAGATAGCTACAGCCGTGGACTACCGTACTGTACTGTGTCTGCTGCTAATATAGACTGGATGATAATGAGATGTAGTATGTATAAAGAAGAAAGAAAAAAAAAACCACGGGTAGGTGGTATACAATTATGGATGGACTGCCGAGTGCCGACACAGAGATAGCTACAGCCGTGGACTACCGTACTGTACTGTGTCTGCTGCTAATATAGACTGGATGATAATGAGATGTAGTATGTATAAAGAAGAAAGAAAAAAAAAAACACGGGTAGGTGGTATACAATTATGGATGGACTGCCGAGTGCCGACACAGAGATAGCTACAGCCGTGGACTACCGTACTGTACTGTGTCTGCTGCTAATATAGACTGGATGATAATGAGATGTAGTATGTATAAAGAAGAAAGAAAAAAAAAACCACGGGTAGGTGGTATACAATTATGGATGGACTGCCGAGTGCCGACACAGAGATAGCTACAGCCGTGGACTACCGTACTGTACTGTGTCTGCTGCTAATATAGACTGGATGATAATGAGATGTAGTATGTATAAAGAAGAAAGAAAAAAAAAACCACGGGTAGGTGGTATACAATTATGGATGGACTGCCGAGTGCCGACACAGAGATAGCTACAGCCGTGGACTACCGTACTGTACTGTGTCTGCTGCTAATATAGACTGGATGATAATGAGATGTAGTATGTATAAAGAAGAAAGAAAAGAAAAACCACGGGTAGGTGGTATACAATTATGGATGGACTGCCGAGTGCCGACACAGAGGTAGCTACAGCCGTGAACTACCGTACTGTGTCTGCTGCTAATATAGACTGGTTGATAATGAGATGTAGTATGTATAAAGAAGAAAGAAAAAAAAACCACGGGTAGGTGGTATACAATTATGGATGGACTGCCGAGTGCCGACACAGAGGTAGCTACAGCCGTGGACTACCGTACTGTACTGTGTCTGCTGCTAATATAGACTGGATGATAATGAGATGTAGTATGTATAAAGAAGAAAGAAAAATAAAAACCACGGGTAGGTGGTATACAATTATGGATGGACTGCCGA
The DNA here is from genome assembly GCF_028390025.1 of Pseudophryne corroboree. NCBI lineage: Eukaryota > Metazoa > Chordata > Amphibia > Anura > Myobatrachidae > Pseudophryne > Pseudophryne corroboree. Next base: position 574,978,833 of record NC_086448.1, read on the forward strand.
GTGCCGACACAGAGGTAGCTACAGCCGTGAACTACCGTACTGTGTCTGCTGCTAATATAGACTGGTTGATAATGAGATGTAGTATGTATAAAGAAGAAAGAAAAAAAAACCACGGGTAGGTGGTATACAATTATGGATGGACTGCCGAGTGCCGACACAGAGGTAGCTACAGCCGTGGACTACCGTACTGTACTGTGTCTGCTGCTAATATAGACTGGTTGATAATGAGATGTAGTATGTATAAAGAAGAAAGAAAAAAAAAACCACGGGTAGGTGGTATACAATTATGGATGGACTGCCGAGTGCCGACACAGAGATATCTACAGCCGTGGACTACCGTACTGTACTGTGTCTGCTGCTAATATAGACTGGATGATAATGAGATGTAGTATGTATAAAGAAGAAAGAAAAAAAAACCACGGGTAGGTGGTATACAATTATGGATGGACTGCCGAGTGCCGACACAGAGGTAGCTACAGCCGTGAACTACCGTACTGTGTCTGCTGCTAATATAGACTGGTTGATAATGAGATGTAGTATGTATAAAGAAGAAAGAAAGAAAAACCACGGGTAGGTGGTATACAATTATGGATGGACTGCCGAGTGCCGACACAGAGGTAGCTACAGCCGTGGACTACCGTACTGTACTGTGTCTGCTACTAATATAGACTGGATGATAATGAGATGTAGTATGTATAAAGAAGAAAGAAAAATAAAAACCACGGGTAGGTGGTATACAATTATGGATGGACTGCCGAGTGCCGACACAGAGGTAGCTACAGCCGTGAACTACCGTACTGTGTCTGCTGCTAATATAGACTGGTTGATAATGAGATGTAGTATGTATAAAGAAGAAAGAAAAAAAAACCACGGGTAGGTGGTATACAATTATGGATGGACTGCCGAGTGCCGACACAGAGGTAGCTACAGCCGTGGACTACCGTACTGTACTGTGTCTGCTGCTAATATAGACTGGATGATAATGAGATGTAGTATGTTTAAAGAAGAAAGAAAAAAAAAACCACGGGTAGGTGGTATACAATTATGGATGGACTGCCGAGTGCCGACACAGAGGTAGCTACTGCCGTGGACAACCGTACTGTACTGTGTCTGCTGCTAATATAGACTGGATGATAATGAGATGTAGTATGTATAAAGAAGAAGGAAAAAAAAACCACGGGTAGGTGGTATACAATTATGGATGGACTGCCGAGTGCCGACACAGAGGTAGCTACAGCCGTGATCTACCATACTGTGTCTGCTGCTAGTATAGACTGGATGATAAATAATGATATAAAAAATATATATATATCACTACTGCAGCCGGACGGACCTGCTGGACACTGTCTGTCAGCAGAATGAGTTTTTTAATTTTTATAGAATAAAAAAACACCACACAAGTCACACGACGAGTGTACTTTTTCAGGCAGACATTCAATCACAATATACTATACTGGTGGTCAGTGTGGTCAGGTCACTGGTCACAGTGGTCAGTGGTCAGTCACACTGGCAGTGGCACTCTGGCAGCAAAAGTGTGCACTGTTTAATATGTACTCCTGGCTCCTGCTATAACCTATAACTGCTCCCCAGTCTCCCCCACAATTAAGCTGTGTGAGCACAGTCAGATATTATACATAGATGATGCAGCACACTGGGCTGAGCACAGATATGGTATGTGAGTGTGACTGAGTCACTGTGTATCGTTTTTTTCAGGCAGAGAACAAGAACAGAACGGATTATTAAATAATAATAAATTATAAAACTGCACTGGTGGTCAGGTCACTGGTCATCAGTCACTAGTATAACTCCTCCTAAGCTCCAGTAAGTAAATGAAGTGTCTCACTCTCACTCTCCTATCTATTTTAATTTCTAAACGGAGAGGACGCCAGCCACGTCCTCTCCCTATCAATCTCAATGCACGTGTGAAAATGGCCGCGACGCGCGGCTCCTTATATAGAATCCGAGTCTCGCGATAGAATCCGAGCCTCGCGAGAATCCGACAGCGTGATGATGACGTTCGGGCGCGCTCGGGTTAACCGAGCAAGGCGGGAAGATCCGAGTCGCTCGGACCCGTGTAAAAAAACATGAAGTTCGGGCGGGTTCGGATTCAGAGAAACCGAACCCGCTCATCTCTATTATATAGGAGGAGTACAGTGCAGAGTTTTGCTGACCAGTGACCACCAGTATTATACGTTCTCTGCCTGAAAAACGCTCCATATCTATGCTCCGTGTGCTGCATATATCTGTGCTCACACTGCTTTATTGTGGGGACTGGGGACCAGCAGTATTATATAGGAGGAGTACAGTGCAGAGTTTTGCTGACCAATTGCCACCAGTATTATACGTTCTCTGCCTGAAAAACGCTCCATATCTGTGCTCAGTGTGCTGCATATATCTGTGCTCACACTGCTTTATTGTGGGGACTGGGGACCAGCAGTATTATATAGGAGGAGTACAGTGCAGAGTTTTGCTGACCAGTGACCACCAGTATTATACGTTCTCTACCTAAAAAACGCTCCATATCTGTGCTCAGTGTGCTGCATATATCTGTGCTCACACTGCTTTATTGTGGGGACTGGGGACCAGCAGTATTATATAGGAGGAGTACAGTGCAGAGTTTTGCTGACCAGTGACCACCAGTATTATACGTTCTCTGCCTGAAAAACGCTCCATATCTGTTCTGCATTGTAGTATATAGTAGGAGTACAGTGCATAATTTTGCTGACCACCAGTATATAATATATAGGAGTACGGTACAGAAGGCCACTGCTCTACCTACCTCTGTGTCGTCAAGTATACTATCCATCCATACCTGTGGTGCATTTCAGTTTTGCACAGTTTGCTGACCACCAGTATATAATATATAGCAGTACGGTACAGTATGCCACTGCTCTACCTACCTCTGTGCCGTCAAGTATACTATCCATCCATACCTGTGGTGCATTTCAGTTTTGCACAGTTTGCTGACCACCAGTATATAATATATAGCAGTACGGTACAGTAGGCCACTGCTCTACCTACCTCTGTGTCGTCAAGTATACTATCCATCCATACCTGTGGTGCATTTCAGTTTTGCACAGTTTGCTGACCACCAGTATATAATATATAGCAGTACGGTACAGTAGGCCACTGCTCTACCTACGTCTGTGTCGTCAAGTATACTATCAATCCATACCTGTGGTGCATTTCAGTTTTGCACAGTTTGCTGACCACCAGTATATAATATATAGCAGTACGGTACAGTAGGCCACTGATCTACCTACCTCTGTGTCGTCAAGTATACTATCCATCCATACCTGTGGTGCATTTCAGTTGTGCGCAGTATATATAGTAGTAGGCCATTGCTATTGAAACTGGCATATAATTCCACACATTAAAAAATGGAGAACAAAAATGTGGAGGGTAAAATAGGGAAAGATCAAGATCCACTTCCACATCGTGCTGAAGCTGCTGCCACTAGTCATGGCCAAGACGATGAAATGCCTTCAACGTCGTCTGCCAAGGCCGATGCCCAATGTCATAGTAGAGAGCATGTAAAATCCAAAACACAAAAGTTTAGTAAAATGACCCAAAAATCTAAATTAAAAGCGTCTGAGGAGAAGCGTAAACTTGCCAAGATGCCATTTACGACACGAAGTGGCAAGGAACGGCTGAGGCCCTGGCCTATGTTCATGGCTAGTGGTTCAGCTTCACATGAGGATGGAAGCACTCATCCTCTCGCTAGAAAAATGAAAAGACTCAAGCTGGCAAAAGCACAGCAAAGAACTGTGCGTTCTTCTAAATCACAAATCCCCAAGGAGAGTCCAATTATGTCGGCTGCGATGCCTGACCTTCCCAACACTGGACGGGAAGAGGTGGCGCCTTCCACCATTTGCACGCCCCCTGCAAGTGCTGGAAGGAGCACCCGCAGTCCAGTTTCGGATAGTCAAATTGAAGATGTCACTGTTGAAGTACACCAGGATGAGGATATGGGTGTTGCTGGCGCTGAGGAGGAAATTGACAAGGAGGATTCTGATGGTGAGGTGGTTTGTTTAAGTCAGGCACCCGGGGAGACACCTGTTGTCCGTGGGACGAATATGGCCATTGACATGCCTGGTCAAATTACAAAAAAAATTCACCTCTTCGGTGTGGAATTATTTTGACACAAATGCGGACAACAGGTGTCAAGCCGTGTGTTGCCTTTGTCAAGCTGTAATAAGTAGGGGTAAGGACGTTAACCACCTCGGAACATCCTCCCTTATACGTCACCTGCATCATAAGTCAGTGACAAGTTCAAAAACTTTGGATGACAGCGGAAGCAGTCCACTGACCACTTAATCCCTTCCTCTTGTAACCAAGCTCCTACAAACCACACCACCAACTCCCTCAGTGTCAATTTCCTCCTTACCCAGGAAAGCCAATAGTCCTGCAGGCCATGTCACTGTCAAGTCTGACGAGTCCTCTCCTGCCTGGGATTCCTCCGATGCATCCTTGAGTGTAACGCCTACTGCTGCTGGTGCTGCTGTTGTTGCTGCTGGGAGTCGATCGTCATCCCAGAGGGGAAGTCAGAAGACCACTTGTACTACTTCCAGTAAGCAATTGACTGTCCAACAGTCCTTTGCGAGGAAGATGAAATATCACAGCAGTCATCCTGCTGCAAAGCGGATAACTCAGGCCTTGGCAGCCTGGGTGGTGAGAAACGTGTTTCCGTTATCCACCGTTAATTCAAAGGCAACTACAGACTTGATTGAGGTACTGTGTCCCCAGTACCAAATACCATCTAGGTTCCATTTCTCTAGGCAGGCGATATCGAAAATGTACACAGACCTCAGAAAAAGAGTCACCAGTGTCCTAAAAAATGCAGTTGTACCCAATGTCCACTTAACCACGGACATGTGGACAAGTGGAGCAGGGCAGACTCAGGACTATATGACTGTTACAGCCCACTGGGTAGATGTATTGCCTCCCGCAGCAAGAACAGCAGCGGCAGCACCAGTAGCAGCATCTCGCAAATGCCAACTCGTTCCTAGGCAGGCTACGCTTTGTATCACCGCTTTCCAGAAGAGGCACACAGCTGACAACCTCTTACGGAAACTGAAGAACATCATCGCAGAATGGCTTACCCCAAATGGACTCTCCTGGGGATTTGTGACATCGGACAACGCCAGCAATATTGTGTGTGCATTACATCTGGGCAAATTCCAGCACGTCCCATGTTTTGCACATATATTGAATTTGGTGGTGCAGAATTATTTAAAAAACGACAGGGGCGTGCAAGAGATGCTGTCGGTGGCCAGAAGAATTGCGGGACACTTTAGGCATTCAGCCACCGCGTGCTGAAGACTGGAGCACCAGCAAACACTCCTGAACCTGCCCTGCCATCATCTGAAGCAAGAGGTGGTAACGAGGTGGAATTCAACCCTATATATGCTTCAGAGGATGGAGGAGCAGCAAAAGGCCATTCAAGCCTATACATCTGCCTACGATATAGGCAAAGGAGGGGGAATGCACCTGACTCAAGCACAGTGGAGAATGATTTCAACATTGTGCAAGGTTCTGCAACCCTTTGAACTTGCCACACGTGAAGTCAGTTCAGACACTGCCAGCCTGAGTCAGGTCATTCCCCTCATCAGGCTTTTGCAGAAGAAGCTGGAGATATTGAAGGAGGAGCTAAAACAGAGCGATTCCGCTAGGCATGTGGGACTTGTGGATGGAGCCCTACATTCGCTTAACCAAGATTCACGGGTGGTCAATCTGTTAAAATCAGAGCACTACATTTTGGCCACCGTGCTCGATCCTAGATTTAAAACCTAAGTTGGATTTCTCTTTCCGGCAGACACAAGTCTGCAGAGGTTCAAAGACCTGCTGGTGAGAAAATTGTCAAGTCAAGCAGAATGTGACCCGTCAACAGCTCCTCCTTCACATTCTCCCGCAACTGGGGGTGCGAGGAAAAGGCTAAAAATTCCGAGCCCACCCGCTGGCGGTGATGCAGGGCAGTCTGGAGCGAGTGCTGACATCTGATCCGGACTGAAGGACCTGCCAACGATTACTGACATATCATCTACTGTCACTGCATATGATTCTCTTACCATTGAAATAATGGTGGAGGATTATATGAGTGACCGCATCCAAGTAGGCACGTCAGACAGTCCATACGTATACTGGCAGGAAAAAGAGGCAATTTGGAGGCCCTTGCAGAAACTGGCTTTATTTTACCTAAGTTGCCCACCCTCCAGTGTGTACTCCGAAAGAGTGTTTAGTGCAGCCGCTCACCTTGTCAGCAATCGGCGTACGAGGTTACTTCCAGAAAATGTGGAGAAGATGATGTTCATCAAAATGAATTATAATCAATTCCTCCGTGTAGACATTCACCAGCAATTGCCTTCAGAAAGTACACGGGGACCTGAGATGGTGGATTCCAGTGGGGACGAATTAATAATCTGTGAGGAGTGGGATGTACACAGTTAAAGGGGTGAGGAATCGGACGATGAGGAGGAGGTGGACATCTTGCCTCTGTAGAGCAAGTTTGTGCAAGGAGAGATTGATTGCTTCTTTTTTGGTGGGGGCCCAAACCAACCAGTCATTTCAGTCACAGTTGTGTGGCAGACCCTGTCGCTGAAATGATGGGTTTGTTATAGTGTGCATGTCCTGTTTATACAACATAAGGGTGGGTGGGAGGGCCCAAGGACAATTCCATCTTGCACCTCTTTTTTCTTTCATTTTTCTTTGCATCATGTGCTGTTTGGGGACTATTTTTTTGAAGTGCCATCCTGTCTGACACTGCAGTGCCACTCCTAGATGGGCCAGGTGTTTGTGTTGGCCACTTCTGTCGCTTAGCTTAGCCATCCAGCGAGCTTGGTGCACCTCTTTTTTTCTTTGCATCATGTGCTGTTTGGGGACTATTTTTTTGAAGTACCATCCTGCCTGACACTGCAGTGCCACTCCTAGATGGGCCAGGTGTTTGTGTCAGCCACTTCTGTCACTTAGCTTAGCCATCCAGCGACCTTGGTGCACCTCTTTTTTTCTTTGCATCATGTGCTGTTTGGGGACTATTTGTTTGAAGTGCCATCCTGTCTGACACTGCAGTGCCACTCCTAGATGGGCCAGGTGTTTGTGTCGGCCACTTGGGTCGCTTAGCTTAGTCACACAGCTACCTCATTGCGCCTCTTTTTTCTTTGCATCATGTGCTATTTGGGGACAATTTTTTTAATTTGCCATCCTGTCTGACACTGCAGTGCCACTCCTAGATGGGCCAGGTGTTTGTGTCGGCCACTTGGGTCGCTTAGCTTAGTCATCCAGCGACCTCGGTGCAAATTTTAGGACTAAAAATAATATTGTGAGGTGTGAGGTGTTCAGAATAGACTGAAAATGAGTGGAAATTATGTTTATTGAGGTTAATAATACTAAGGGATCAAAATGACCCCCAAATTCTATGATTTAAGCTGTTTTTGAGGGTTTTTTGTAAAAAAAAACCCGAATCCAAAACACACCCGAATCCGACCAAAAATTTTCAGGGAGGTTTTGCCAAAACGCGTCCGAATCCAAAACACGGCCGCGGAACCGAATCCAAAACCAAAAGACAAAACCCTAAAAATGTCCGTTGCACATCACTACTTTTTACACATTACGGCAGACAGCGTCCCCTTTTTACACATTACCGCAGACAGCATCCCCTTTTTACACATTACGGCAGACAACGCCCCCCTTTTTACACATAACGGGAGACTGCGTCCCCTTTTTACACATAACGGCAGACTGAGTCCCCTTTTTACACATTACGGCAGACTGAGTCCCCTTTTTACACATTACGGCAGACAGCGTCCCCTTTTTTACACATTACGGCAGACAGCGTCCCCTTTTTACAAATTACGGCAGACAGCATCCCCTTTTTACACATTACGGCAGACAGCATCCCCTTTTTACACATTACGGCAGACAGCATCCCCTTTTTACACATTACGGCAGACAGCGCCCCCTTTTTACACATTACGACAAACAGCGTCCCCTTTTTTTACACATTACGACAGACAGCGTCCCCTTTTTACACATAACGACAGACAGCGTCCCCCTTTTACACATTACGGCAGACAGCGCCCCCTTCTTACACATTACGGTAGACTGCGTCCCCCTTTTTACACATTACGGCATGGGGAGGGAGGAGAGGCATGGGGAAGAGGTGAGGGAAGGGGAGGGGAAGAGACATGGGGAGGGAAGAGGTATGTAAGAGAGAAAGCGAGGGGGGAGAAATGTTGAGAGAGAGACATGGCAGCCTCATACTTACCAGGCTCCTCTTCTGCAGCTAGCAGCCCGGCGACCTCCTGAGCAGGTCCCGAGCTGTAAGACAGCGCTGAGCTGCAGTACCGTCCAGGGGTTAAGTGCATATGATCAGCACCGCGGGGTGCTTGATTGTGTGCCCCGCATCTCCATCCTGGTAAGCAGCAGTCCGCGCTGCTTCCGGGTATTGGGGCCAGGGTCTGACTCTTGACGCTGGGGAGGGGAGAGGGATGCGGCGGCAGGGACGTGGCGGGTATACATGGGAGGATGCAGGGGAGAGGATGCTGGCACCTAGCCGCACCGCAGGCAGCAACAAATAAGCCCTGTCAGCGGGCAGCACATGCTTAAATTGCTTAGCGGTGAATCCGCTACTGATGCGGCCGGCCCTTTGTTTGTGCCAGCGGATGCGCCCACAGTGCAGATGCGCTGTGTGCAACGCACCGCTAGCACACACCTAGTTACGGCCCTGCATGAGGGCGATGGGGAGTTGGGAGGAGGGACACTGGACATGAGTGGGTGTGGCACAGGACCTTGGCACATGAGGGGGGAAGAGGGTTACACAAGACATGAGGGGGAAAGGTGAGGAGAGACACAGGACCTGTGCATATGAGGGGGAGAGGGTGACATGGGAAATGGGGTGTGTGGGCACAAGACCTGGAGGCATGAGGGACACAAGACCTGGGGACATGACCTGGGGTCATGAGGGACACAGGATTTAGGGTATTGACACAGGGCCATGGCACATGAGGGGGGTGGAGAGGGGGAGTTGGGACACAGGACCTGGGAACATGAGGGGGGAGGGGGTGTCACAGGACATGGGGATATAAGGGGGCGGAGAGTGGAAGGGGGGACACATGACTGGGGACTTAAGGGTGGGTGACACAGGACCTGGGCACCTGAGGGGGGAGGGGGTGTCACGGTACATGAGGGGGTGGAGAGGGGGAGGGGGACACAGGACCTGGGGACTTGAGGGGGGGTGACAGAGGAGCTTGGCACCTCAGTGGGGGGAAGGGGGTGTCACGGGACATGGGGACATGAGGGGGGTGGAGAGGGTGAGGAGGGACACATGACCTGGGGACTTGAGGGGGGTTGACCAAGGACCTGGGCATTGGAGGGGGGAAGGGGGTGTCACAGACATGGGGACATGAGGGGGGTGGAGAGGGTGAGGAGGGACACATGACATGGGGATTTTAAGGGGGGGGTGACACAGGACCTGGGCACCTGAGGAGGAGGGGGTGTCATGGGACATGAGGGGGTGGAGAGGGGGAGGGGGGACACATGACATGGGGACTTTAAGGGGGGGAACACAGGACCTGGCCACCTGAGGGGGGAAGGGGGTGTCACAGGACATGGGGACATGAGGGGTGAGAGGGAGCGTGACACTAGACAAAAGGGGGAGAGGGAAGAAGGGACACAGGAGCTGGGCACATGAGGGGGTGCCACGGGACATGAGGGGGAGGAGGGACACATGACCTGGGTACATGAGGGGTGGGAGAGCATCACGGATCATGGGAACATGACGGGTGGAGAGGGGGAGGAGGAACACAAGTTGTCAGTGTCACACAACCTGGGGACATGAGGGGGGGTAACAGAGGACCTGGGGAAAATCGGGGAGAAGGGGGGCCGCAGTATAGGGGGCCACAGTATACCGAACCGCTGTGGCGGTCTTGCGCTGTACGAGCCGGGGGTGGGGGGGGGGGGGGTAGGCAGCGGCGGTGGCTTCTTGGCGGTGGGCGGGCAGCAGCGACGGTATCTTACCTCACCTCGGCTGAGTTTCTTTTCCTCCGGCCGGCGGCGAGAACACTGCAGACTTGCGCCTCTTCAGAAGCTGACGTCGATGGGCGGGTACAGATGCTCTGCCCTCCTTTGGTGCCTGTGACTGAGGCTGTCAGCGCTGCACCCTCTCTCCCTGGTGCTGATTTGTAGGCTGGGAGTCACTTGTGCCTGACTCCCTGAGGAGCTGTGTGGTCACATACACTGCTCCTGCTGCCAATAGAAAGCTATTTCAGAGTTTTTTTCTTCTAGGCAGCCGTAGCAGGCCGCCCTCAGGTACCGCCGCCCGTAGGCAGCTGCCTAAAGCTGCCTAGTGGAAGCGCCGGCCCTGGCAGCAAGGAGACTCGGAATTGGGAAAGGTACCAGGGGGTAAATTTACTAAGATGGGAGTTCTATTTAAGAAGAGATGTTGCCCATAGTAACCATCAGATTCTACTTCTCATTTATCTAGCACCTTCTAGAAGATAATACCTGGAATCTGATTGGTTGCTATAGGCAACATCCCATCTTAAATAGAACTCCCATCTTAGTAAATATACCCCCAGGTATCTATTTATCCAGTGCTATTTTAGTTGTTTTTGTTCCGGAGGGAAGGCATTAATACTGTAGTACATAGAAGGCACTCTAGTACACTTCATGCAGAAATGTTTCACTAATTGACTCAAGATTATTAATATTAGATAAATGGGAAGTGAGTACATTTTTGAAGCCTTCCTTACAATGACAAGAGGCATACAGCTATTTCCACTTCACAAAGAAAAAAAAAAAAGATTTGCACCAGATCAGCCTTGGCAGACATCAGTTCTCATCCGATACTGTTAATGGAGTAAAACTGAAAAACAAGCAACATTTTTCTTTTATCCTTACTTACCCTAACACAATGTTCTTTCCAAAACTATACAGTGAATGAGTGTAGGACAGGAAGAGAATTACAGAGATCACTACTGCACAAGAAGATAAGCAAGTTGTTTAGTATTTGTATTTTTTAATTTTATCAAGTCATGTGATGGGAGAAAAACAAAGCTAGGACTATACTTTTAGATATTATGTGACATTATATTATTGCAACTATAGGGGGGTACACACGGAGAGATTTTTGCTTAATTTCTAATAGTGATGAGCGGGTTCGGTTTCCGAGAAACCGAACCCCCCCGAGCATTACCTTTTTTACACGGGTCCGAGCCATACTCGGATTCTCCCGTATGGCTCGGTTAACCCGAGCGCGCCCGAACATCATCATCCCGCTGTCAGATTCTCGCGAGATTCGGATTCTATAAGCAGCCGCGCGTCGCCGCCATTTTCACACGTGCATTGGAGATGATAGGGAGAGGACGTGGCTGGCGTCCTCTCCGTTTAGTAGAAGACAGTTGATTTGATTGCTTGTTTATTACTATAATTGTGGGGAGGATTGGGGAGCAGCTGTTAGGAGGAGTACAGTGCAGAGTTTAGTTTTTATCCGTTCTCTGACTGAAAAAAACGCTCCATACCATATCTGTGCTCAGTGTGCTGCATGATATATCTGTGCTGAGTGCTCACACTGCTTAATTGTGGGGACTGGGGAGCAGCTATAGCAGAAGTACAGTGCAGAGTTTTGCTAACAGTGACCACCAGTATACGTTTGTCTGCCTGAAAAACACTCCATATCTGTGCTCACAGTGTGCTGCTTTATTGTGGGGACTGGGGACCACCAGTATAATTAATATTATATAGGAGGAGTACAGTGCAGAGTGCACTGATGTACCTACCTCTGTGTCGTCATCCATTAAGTATACTATCCATCTACATTCCTATACCTGTGGTGCATTTTAGTTTAGCAGTTTGCTGACAGTGTCCACCAGGTCCAGTATACTATATATAGCAGTACGGTAGGCCACTGCTGTACCTACCTCTGTGTCGTCACTCATCATCCATTAAGTATACTATCCATCCATCTACATTGTATACCTGTGGTGCCTTTTTTTTAGACTAGTTTAGCAGTTTACTGACAGTGTCCACCAGGTCCAGTATACTGTATATAGCAGTACGGTAGGCCACTGCTGTACCTACCTCTGTGTCGTCACTCGTCATCCATTAAGTATACTATCCATCCATCTACATTGTATACCTGTGGTGCCTTTTTTTTAGACTAGTTTAGCAGTTTGCTGACAGTGTCCACCAGGTCCAGTATACTGTATATAGCAGACCGGTAGGCCACTGCTGTACCTACCTCTGTGTCGTCACTCGTCATCCACTAAGTATACTATCCATCCATCTACATTGTATACCTGTGGTGCCTTTAATTTAGACTAGTTTAGCAGTTTGCTGACAGTGTCCACCAGGTCCAGTGTACTGTATATAGCAGTACGGTAGGCCACTGCTGTACCTACCTTTGTGTCGTCACTCGTCATCCATTAAGTATACTATCCATCCATCTACATTGTATACCTGTGGTGCCTTTTTTTTAGACTAGTTTAGCAGTTTGCTGACAGTGTCCACCAGGTCCAGTATACTGTATATAGCAGTACGGTAGGCCACTGCTGTACCTACCTCTGTGTCATCACTCGTCATCCATTAAGTATACTATCCATCCATCTACATTGTATACCTGTGGTGCCTTTTTTTTAGACTAGTTTAGCAGTTTGCTGACAGTGTCCACCAGGTCCAGTATACTGTATATAGCAGTACGGTAGGCAACTGCTGTACCTACCTCTGTGTCGTCACTCGTCATCCATTAAGTATACTATCCATCCATCTACATTGTATACCTGTGGTGCCTTTTTTTAGACTAGTTTAGCAGTTTGCTGACAGTGTCCACCAGGTCCAGTATACTGTATATAGCAGACCGGTAGGCCACTGCTGTACCAACCTCTGTGTCGTCACTCGTCATCCATTAAGTATACTATCCATCCATCTACATTGTATACCTGTGGTGCCTTTTTTTTAGACTAGTTTAGCAGTTTGCTGACAGTGTCCACCAGGTCCAGTATACTGTATATAGCAGACCGGTAGGCCACTGCTGTACCTACCTCTGTGTCGTCACTCGTCTTCCATTAAGTATACTATCCATCCATCTACATTGTATACCTGTGGTGCCTTTTTTTTAGACTAGTTTAGCAGTTTGCTGACAGTGTCCACCAGGTCCAGTATACTGTATATAGCAGACCGGTAGGCCACTGCTGTACCTACCTCTGTGTCGTCACTCGTCATCCATTAAGTATACTATCCATCCATCTACATTGTATACCTGTGGTGCCTTTTTTTTAGACTAGTTTAGCAGTTTGCTGACAGTGTCCACCAGGTCCAGTATACTGTATATAGCAGTACGGTAGGCCACTGCTGTACCTACCTCTGTGACGTCACTCGTCATCCATTAAGTATACTATCCATCCATCTACATTGTATACCTGTGGTGCCTTTTTTTAGACTAGTTTAGCAGTTTGCTGACAGTGTCCACCAGGTCCAGTATACTGTATATAGCAGTACGGTAGGCCACTGCTGTACCTACCTCTGTGTCGTCACTCATCATCCATTAAGTATACTATCCATCCATCTACATTGTATACATGTGGTGCCTTTTTTTTAGACTAGTTTAGCAGTTTGCTGACAGTGTCCACCAGGTCCAGTATACTGTATATAGCAGTACGGTAGGCCACTGCTGTACCTACCTCTGTGTCGTTACTCGTCATCCATTAAGTATACTATCCATCCATCTACATTGTATACCTGTGGTGCCTTTTTTTTAGACTAGTTTAGCAGTTTGCTGACAGTGTCCACCAGGTCCAGTATACTGTATATAGCAGTACGGTAGGCCACTGCTGTACCTACCTCTGTGTCGTCACTCATCATCCATTAAGTATACTATCCATCCATCTACGTTGTATACCTGTAGTGCCTTTTTTTTAGACTAGTTTAGCAGTTTGCTGATAGTGTCCACCAGGTCCAGTATACTGTATATAGCAGTACGGTAGGCCACTGCTGTGTACCTACCTCGGTGTCATCACTCGTCATCCATTAAGTATACTATCCATCTACATTCTATACCTGTGGTGCATTTTAGACTAGTTTAGAAGTTTGCTGACAGTGTCCACCAGTATACTATATATAGCAGTACGGTAGGCCACTGCTGTGTACCTACCTCTGTGTCGTCACTCGTCATCCATTAAGTATACTATCCATCTACATTCTATACCTGTGGTGCATTTTAGACTAGTTTAGCAGTTTGCTGACAGTGTCCACCAGTATACTATATATAGCAGTACGCTAGGCCACTGCTGTGTACCTACCTCTGTGTCGTCACTCATCATCCATTAAGTATACTATCCATCTACATTCTATACCTGTGGAGCATTTTAGTTGTGCGCAGTATATATAGTAGTAGGCCATTGCTATTGATACTGGCATATAATTCCACACATTAAAAAATGGAGAACAAAAATGTGGAGGTTAAAGGGAAAGATCAAGATCCACTTCCACCTCGTGCTGAAGCTGCTACCACTAGTCATGGCCGAGACGATGAAATGCCATCAACGTCGTCTGCCAAGGCCGATGCCCAATGTCATAGTAGAGAGCATGTAAAATCCAAAACACAAAAGTTTAGTAAAATGACCCAAAAATCAAAATTAAAAGCGTCTGAGGAGAAGCGTAAACTTGCCAATATGCCATTTACGACACGGAGTGGCAAGGAACGGCTGAGGCCCTGGCCTATGTTCATGGCTAGTGGTTCAGCTTCAAATGAGGATGGAAGCACTCATCCTCTCGCTAGAAAAAAGAAAAGACTTAAGCTGGCAAAAGCACAGCAAAGAACTGTGCGTTCTTCAAAATCACAAATCCCCAAGGAGAGTCCAATTGTGTCGGTTGCGATGCCTGACCTTCCCAACACTGGACGGGAAGAGCTTGTGCATTCCACCATTTGCACGCCCCCTGCAAGTGCTGGAAGGAGCACCCACAGTCCAGTTCCTGATAGTCAAATTGAAGATGTCACTGTTGAAGTACACCAGGATGAGGATATGGGTGTTGCTGGCGCTGGGGAGGAAATTGACAAGGAGGATTCTGATGGTGAGGTGGTTTGTTTAAGTCAGGCACCCGGGGAGACACCTGTTGTCCGTGGGAGGAATATGACCATTGACATGCCTGGTCAAAATACTAAAAAAAATCAGCTCTTCGGTGTGGAATTATTTCAACACAAATGCGGACAACAGGTGTCAAGCCGTGTGTTGCCTTTGTCAAGCTGTAATAAGTAGGGGTAAGGACGTTAACCACCTCGGAACATCCTCCCTTATACGTCACCTGCAGCGCATTCATCATAAGTCAGTGACAAGTTCAAAAACTTTGGGTGACAGCGGAAGCAGTCCGCTGACCACTAAATCCCTTCCTCTTGTAACCAAGCTCCTGCAAACCACACCACCAACTCCCTCAGTGTCAATTTCCTCCTTCCCCAGGAAAGCCAATAGTCCTGCAGGCCATGTCACTGGCAAGTCTGACGAGTCCTCTCCTGCCTGGGATTCCTCCGATGCATCCTTGAGTGTAACTGTGGAATGTAAACTACCGAAGTAGGGATGGCGCTGACATGTGTTGTAAGTCCTCAAGCAGCTGAAATAAAGAGGGTTAGTTAAACCCTTTAAATGGAACAATAGATGAAAGGTAATTCAGCGCTAATAACTAGTTAAATAGATATTAAAATTTATTGAGAACATACATTTCACTGTATATTTACATACATTTCACTGTTGCAACAGATAAAAAAATGGTGGTACCACAGAAACAAAAAAATATAAATGAGAAAATTAAAAGTTCCAAAAAATAGGGCCTAAATCAACACTGCTTATTGGTCGAAGAAAATCTTGAATTGCTGGGTATATATCATGGGTATATAGCAAGGTGCCTTATCCTAGGGAAATAGGTAGACGGTGTTTTACCGGTTTACTGTAGTGAGTCCTCCACTCGGTTAGCACTCCGTAGTCATGGGGATTCTCTCACTTGTTTGATTGTCCTGTGCAGGAATTAGTATGGGAGATGAACCCTGGCAGGTCCTGATGCAATATCTTCTCTGGGAATCAAACAAGTGAGAGAATCCCCATGACTACGGAGTGCTAACCGAGTGGAGGACTCACTACAGTAAACCGGTAAAACACAGTCTACCTATTTCCCTAGGATAAGGCACCTTGCTATATACCCATGCTATATACCCAGCAATTCAAGATTTTCTTCGACCAATAAGCAGTGTTGATTTAGGCCCTATTTTTTGGAACTTTTAATTTTCTCATTTATATTTTTTTGTTTCTGTGGTACCACCATTTTTTAATCTGTTGCAACAGTGAAATGTATGTAAATATACAGTGAAATGTATGTTCTCAATAAATTTTAATATCTATTTAACTAGTTATTAGCGCTGAATTACCTTTCATCTATTGATCCTTGAGTGTAACGCCTACTGCTGCTGGCGCTGCTGTTGTTGCTGCTGGGAGTCGATCGTCATCCCAGAGGGGAAGTCGGAAGACCACTTGTACTACTTCCAGTAAGCAATTGACTGTCCAACAGTCCCTTGCGAGGAAGATGAAATATCACAGCAGTCATCCTGCTGCAAAGCGGATAACTGAGGCCTTGGCAGCCTGGGTGGTGAGAAACGTGGTTCCGGTATCCATCGTTAATTCAGAGCCAACTAGAGACTTGATTGAGGTATTGTGTCCCCGGTACCAAATACCATCTAGGTTCCATTTCTCTAGGCAGGCGATACCGAAAATGTACACAGACCTCAGAAAAAGACTAAAAAATGCAGTTGTACCCAATGTCCACTTAACCACGGACATGTGGACAAGTGGAGCAGGGCAGACTCAGGACTATATGACTGTGACAGCCCACTGGGTAGATTTATTGCCTCCCGCAGCAAGAACAGCAGCGGCGGCACCAGTAGCAGCATCTCGCAAACGCCAACTCGTTCCTAGGCAGGCTACGCTTTGTATCACCGCTTTCCAGAATAGCCACACAGCTGAAAACCTCTTACGGCAACTGAGGAAGATCATCGCAGAATGGCTTACCCCAATTGGACTCTCCTGGGGATTTGTGACATCGGACAACGCCAGCAATATTGTGCGTGCATTAAATCTGGGCAAATTCCATCACGTCCCATGTTTTGCACATACCTTGAATTTGGTGGTGCAGAATTATTTGAAAAACGACAGGGGCGTGCAAGAGATGCTGTCGGTGGCCCGAAGAATTGCAGGCCACTTTCGGCGTTCAGGCACCGCGTACCGAAGACTGGAGCACCACCAAACATTCCTGAAACTGCCCTGCCATCATCTGAAGCAAGAGGTGGTAACGAGGTGGAATTCAACCCTCTATATGCTTCAGAGGATGGAGGAGCAGCAAAAGGCCATTCAAGCCTATACATCTGGCCAGATATAGGCAAAGGAGGTGGAATGCACTGACTCAAGCGCAGTGGAGAATGATTTCAACGTTGTGCAAGGTTCTGCAACCCTTTGAACTTGCCACACGTGAAGTCAGTTCAGACACTGCCAGCCTGAGTCAGGTCATTCCCCTCATCAGGCTTTTGCAGAAGAAGCTGGAGACATTGAAGGAGGAGCTAAAATAGAGCGATTCCACTAGGCATGTGGGACTTGTGGATGGAGCCCTTAATTCGCTTAACCAGGATTCACGGGTGGTCAATCTGTTGAAATCAGAGCACTACATTTTGGCCACCGTGCTCGATCCTAGATTTAAAACCTACGTTGTATCTCTCTTTCCGGCAGACACAAGTCTGCAGAGGTTCAAAGACCTGCTGGTGAGAAAATTGTCAAGTCAAGCGGAACGTGACCCGTCACCATCTTCTCCTTCACATTCTCCCGCAACTGGGGGTGCGAGGAAAAGGCTAAGAATTCCGAGCCCACCCGCTGGCGGTGATGCAGGGCAGTCTGGAGCGAGTGCTGACATCTGGTCCAGACCGAAGGACCTGGCAACGATTACTGACATGTCGTCTACTGTCACTGCATATGATTCTCTCACCATTGAAAGAATGGTGGAGGATTATATGAGTGACCGCATCCAAGTAGGCACGTCAGACAGTCCGTACGTATACTGGCAGGAAAAAGAGGCAATTTGGAAGCCCTTGCAGAAACTGGCTTTATTCTACCTAAGTTGCCCTCCCTCCAGTGTGTACTCCGAAAGAGTGTTTAGTGCCGCCGCTCACCTTGTCAGCAATCGGCGTACGAGGTTACTTCCAGAAAATGTGGAGAAGATGATGTTCATTAAAATGAATTATAATCAATTCCTCCGTGGAGACATTCACCAGCAGCAATTGCCTCCAGAAAGTACACGGGGACCTGAGATGGTGGATTCCAGTGGGGACGAATTAATAATCTGTGAGGAGGGGGATGTACACAGTGAAAGGGGTGAGGAATCGGAGGATGATGATGAGGTGGACATCTTGCCTCTGTAGAGCCAGTTTGTGCAAGGAGAGATTGATTGCTTCTTTTTTGGTGGGGGCCCAAACCAACCAGTCATTTCAGTCACAGTCGTGTGGCAGACCCTGTCGCTGAAATGATGGGTTCGTTAAAGTGTGCATGTCCTGTTTATACAACATAAGGGTGGGAGGGCCCAAGGACAATTCCATCTTGCACCTCTTTTTTCTTTCATTTTTCTTTGCATCATGTGCTGTTTGGGGACAATTTTTTTGAAGGGCCATCCTGCCTGACACTGCAGTGCCACTCCTAGATGGGCCAGGTGTTTGTGTCGGCCACTTGTGTTGCTTAGCTTAGTCACACAGCGACTTTGGTGCGCCTCTTTTTTTCTTTGCATCATGTGCTGTTTGGGGAGTATTTTTTTGAAGGGCCATCCTGACTTGATTGACACTGCAGTGCCACTCCTAGATGGGCCAGGTGTTTGTGTCGGCCACTTGTGTCGCTTAGCTTAGTCACACAGCGACCTTGGTGCGCCTCTTTTTTTCTTTGCATCATGTGCTGTTTGGGGAGTATTTTTTTGAAGTGCCATCCTGTCTGACACTGCAGTGCCACTCCTAGATGGGCCAGGTGTTTGTGTCGGCCACTTTGGTCGCTTAGCTTAGTCACACAGCGACCTTGGTGCGCCTCTTTTTTTTCTTTGCATCATGTGCTGTTTGGGGACAATTTTTTGAAAGTGCCATCCTGCCTGACACTGCAGTGCCACTCCTAGATGGGCCAGGTGTTTGTGTCGGCCACTTGGGTCGCTTAGCTTAGCCATCCAGCGACCTTGTTGCAAATTTTAGGACTAAAAATAATATTGTGAGGTGTGAGGTGTTCAGAATAGACTGAAAATGAGTGGAAATTATGGTTATTGAGGTTAATAATACTATGGGATCAAAATGACCTGCAAATTCTATGATTTAAGCTGTTTTTGAGGGTTTTTTGAAAAAAACACCCGAATCCAAAACACACCCGAATCCGACAAAAAAAATTCGGTAAGGTTTTGCCAAAACGCGTCCGAATCCAAAACACGGCCGCGGAACCGAACCCAAAACCAAAACACAAAACCCGAAAAATTTCCGGTGCACATCACTAATTTCTAAGCAATCTGACTAGGGGGGTCATTCCGAGTTGATCGCTAGCTGCATTCGTTCGCTGAGCAGCGATGAGGCTAAAAAATGGCACTTCTGCGCATGCGTATGCAGCGCAATGCGCACGTGCGACGTACTATTACAACGAACGATGTAGTTTCACACAGGGTCTAGTGATGCTTTTCAGTTGCACTGGCTGCCGCAGAGTGATTGACATGAAGTGGGCATTTCTGGGTGTCAACTCACCGTTTTCAGGCAGTGTTCGTAAAAACGCAGGACTGCCAGGAAAAACGCAGGCGTGGCTGGGTGAACGTAGGGCGTGTTTGTGACGTCAAAACAGGAACTGAACAGTGTGAAGTGATCGCAAGCGCTGAGTAAAAAAATGTAGCCGCTCTGCGATCCATTCGTTCGCACTTCTGCTAAGCTAAAATACACTCCCAGTGGGCAGCGGCATAGCATTTGCATGGCTGCTAAAAACAGCTAGCGAGCGAAAAACTCGGAATGACCACCTAGATTGCTTAGAAATTACACTACGATACCGGCCAGTATCTATTTAATCTAAAATATACATTGTACAGGTTGAGTATCCCATATCCAAATATTCCGAAATACGGAATATTCCGAAATACGGAATTTTTTGAGTGAGAGTGAGATAGTGAAACCTTTGTTTTCTGTTGGCTCAATGTACACAAACTTTGTTTAATACACAAAGTTATTAAAAATATTGTATTAAATGACCTTCAGACTGTGTGTATAAGGTGTATATGAAACATAAATGAATTGTGTGAATGTACACACACTTTGTTTGATGCACAAAGTTATAAAAAATATTGGCTAAAATTACCCTCAAGCTGTGTGTATAAGGTGTATATGAAACATAAATGCATTCTGTGCTTAGACTTAGGTCCCATCGCCATGATATCTCATTATAGTATGCAATTATTCCAAAATACGGAAAAATCCGATATCCAAAATACTTCTGGTCCCAAGCATTTTGGATAAGGGATACTCAACCTGTATAAAAAACAACTCCACATCAAAATTAATTAATCAAAAATATATTCAACTGAAATAGCAAATGACCTACAGCTCTATAATACTCTTAGTGAGGCTCTGAAATATGGATTCTCTAACGTTTTAATATATCGCAGTCTGCGTGATTAGTAAGCAAGTAAGTCCTTCAGAAGATCCTCATACAAATGTTAGTCAAGCAGAAAAAGTGTTAAAGTAGAAAGATTTGTCTATCAATTAAAGCAAGCTGTCCGTTAGTGTACTATAAATGTAGTTGATGGTACAGCCAGAGGCAGAACTCTGGGAGGCAACGGAGTTATCTGCCGCCGGGCTCCTGCTCTGAAGGGGGCGCCTCTCCTCCCATTCTGTGACACCATTGAATTAAGTTAATTGATATCTGTCGCTGTCTTTTCAGTGGCCGACTTCCTCACTGGTCCCTGCACCTTACAAATCACACCCTTTTCATTATACTGTAGGTACACATTTTACAAGGGTCACACCCAAGATTAGAAACCACAACCTATTACACTGGAAGCAGACACCTTACTAGTGGAGCTATTTGCTCCTGTATAGGAAATATGAGAATTTTAACTATATGAAGATATTTCTCTGACAATTACACGTAACTTCATAAAGTTAGAATTCTCATGCTTCCTGTACAGGAGCAAATAGCTCCATCAGTAAAGTGTCTGCTGTCAGTGTAACAGGTCATGGCTTCTAATCCTGGGTATGACTGTTAAGAAATGTGTGATTTAAAATAAAAGACAATTAAATGTATAAATACAGTATATATTTTTTTTTCAGAACACTCCACACACACACACACACACACACACACACACACATTTATCTTAATATAGGAAATAGGGGGGGGCACCAATATTTATCTTGCCTCCGGGCAACTTGGACGAACTTCCGCCACTGGGTACAGCTGTTAGTTTGCAATCAGCTGTTAATACTTTAGTCAGGTAGATGGTACACTTCTGCTATATACCGTCCATAAATATACCAAGTTAATGTTAGTATGCTGAATGAATGAATATATTGCTTAGAACGCTGTTAATGTGCAGTCAGCTGTTTATGCCAAATAGCAATATGTGTGGCAAAAACTGAGAATCTGATAGTCCACAATTCACCACGAGTACAAGAGCTATGTACTCTAATAGATACCTCTCCTCAGAGTGCTTGTGGGCATAGCAGCCTCTCCAGCAAGTAACAGTGGTAGCTGGAATCTGTGACTCCTTCTCCGGTGTATGGATTCTCCTCATCAGTGCAGCATAACCTTGTGCCTGCTTCAAACAGCCGCAACCGTGGCAGCACAGCGTGACAGTGGCTACAGATACTCCCGATTCTCTTCCACTCAGCCTGCACTTGGTCGCCCAGTCAGCCGCAGCAACAGCAGCAGCAAAACAAGATGTGGTGCTATCCACAATGAGTCTCCACAAACGCGTTTCTCCGCCTACCCTCCGGCTTTGGCGGCTTCCTCAGTGTATACACTTTGCGGCTGTTTGAAGCAGGCACAAGGTTGCGGCTGTTTGAAGCAGGCACAAGGTCATGCAGACTGTGATATATTAAAACGTTAGAGAATCCATATTTCAGAGCCTCACTAAGAGTATTATAGAGCTGTAGGTCATTTGCTATTTCAGTTGGATACATTTTTGATTAATTAATTTTGATGTGGAGTTGTTTTTAATACAATGTATAGTTTAGATTAAATTGATACTGTCCGGTATCATAGTGTGATATCTGTATGCATATATAGGTGATAATTTGGTATATGTATTTTATATAAAACAAAGTAAAGGTCAAATTTTATACAACGTGAAAAGCGCTGTCTCATTCTTTGTTTGGTTCTTTTAACTCTTGGGATAACTGTGATCAGTGTCCTGAGACTAGCTGCTTTCACATTGTAGGTGACAGCGCCAAGTGTATTTTTCTATTTCTTTGCTTAGAAATTAAGTACGAATCACTCTGTGTGTATGCCCCATAGCGATGGCGATACACGGCCCCACGTCGCTGTCACCAGCTCTAGATTGCTCTCATTGAGCCTTGCGGTCTAGTTTGGATCGGGCTAGCACACATCGCAGCGTGTGTACAGACACCCGCTGCGATGTGTGCTAAGCTCACATCGGGCTCAGTACACATCGCGCTGAGCCCGAATCGGGCAGTGTGTACCTCTCTTTACACATGAATGATGATTCAGTGTGAAGCAGCACTATGTAATTCTAAAGGTGTGTACACACGGTGAGATCCTTGCTATGCCCGATTTTCACTTGCGATTTCCCTTGAACTCCACGGAGCCCAGCACCACCGATTTTGACTAACTTTTCTTGAGATATGGACTATGTGTGCTTACGATTTTGGCTTATGTGAGATTTTGGCTTATATGAGATGTCATTGACATGTGAGATGAACTAGATAGTACACCGATCTAGCAAGGATTGACTTGCCTGCACAGTCTATCTTTTCTTGCGATGCCGACCTGGCGGGACCGCGCATCGGGATCGCAAGGTGACTTTCTCCTTGCGATCTGCACTAACTTTTCTTGCGATTTTGACTATATAGTCAAAATCGAAAGAAAATATCTCACCGTGTGTACACACCCTAAATTTCAATGTGTTTGTTTTATTTTTTTCTAAAAATAATTTTAAAAGGAAAATATTTGTTTCATGTAGTGGCATATTATTATTATTATTATTATTATTATTATTATTATTATTATTATTATATGTATTGTTGTGTCTGCCCTACTAGGGGGTAAATTTACTAAAGCTTCTAAAAGTGAAAAGTGGTGATGTTGCCCATAGCAACCAATCAGATGCTGTCTATCATTTTTCTATTGCATCCTAGAAAATGATGGTCTGACTGGTTGCTATGGGCAACATCATCACTTTTCACTTTTAGAAGCTTTAGTACATTTACCCTCAGGCATCTAGGCAGATGTTAAGTAGGGGTTTCAGCCTCCTCCGATGGATCTCTGATCTCTCATTCCTGCATGACAGTACTCTTGGGGGGAGATTGAATAAATCCTGGAAAATGATAAAGTGGAGAGACATAAAGTAATAACCAAACAGCTCCAAACTGTAAAATGACAGTTAGGAGCTGATTGGTTTCACAAACCAAGCATGCCCAGTGCTGACCTGATAGGCACTCTCTCAACTCTCCCATTCCAGCATGGCATGGCCGCAAGTATCTGCTGGTGGCCACAGTACACAGTTCATCCTTTCTCTCAATGGCCACGGTGATCGGCATTTCACATGGAGTATGTGCAGGGTGCCGCAATCCAATCCAAGTTTAACCACATGGAGAGTCACTTACTTTTGTGTCACGAAGAAGCAAACGACGGGTGTCTGCCGGCAGACAATGGATCGGCGTCTCTGCAATCTACTAGTTTCGCCTGTCTCAGCAGGCTTCCTCAGGAAGACAGGCGAAACTAGTAGATTGTAGAGACGCCGATCCATTGTCTGCCAGCAGACACCCGTCGTTTGCATGTGGTTAAACTTGGATAAGAATATACATTGGGCACAAGAGTGATTGGCCCGAATGGACTTTCTAAAAAGATTGATTCTGATACAATAACTTCATCTGGTGGAAACTTGCCCCACTCCTGGAACTTCAGGACTTTATTACAATTATTTAAACATCTTAGTACCATTTGGTTACAGTGAGTAAATCGCTAAGGATAGCGTATCACCGAATATATATGTTTTGTGTTTGTGTTGTCTTGTCGTTTTGTTTTATTTCAGTATACCGGTATTAGGAAGCACCGTAATTATTTTAGTATTTTAAAATTGAGTGTAAGAGAAAGTATATGGTATTTTACCCTGTCAATAAAATAAATTTATTGAATATTTCTGTGATGACTGATGCTTAATAGTTTAATTGTATAGCCAAAGTATATAGGACTCATTTGATATAATTTAGCGCTGGGAGATATACCCCTTTTTCTTTTTGTATTTTAAGTAACGGAGAGGGTAGTGGATTCCCTCTCCCCCCTTGTTTCTCCATAGCAGCTTCAACATATCAAATGAGGCAGAGTTAAGCACAGTCCTCCATTCCCCTTTTTTTCTTGTACAAGGAATTACACAGATAGTGGCGAGATTCATACCAGCTCACACAACAGTCAAACCCGGCTAACATGCCGGAACAACTCAGCAACAGCTGAAACAGTAAATAACGCAGAACTTACCTAGGAACCAGGCAGTACTGAACTATAAAACCAATGCAGGAAAACGCAGCGCTGGGCGGGTGCCCAGCATCCTCTACGGACTACAAGAAAAGGATTTACCGGTAGGTAACCAAAATCCTATTTTCTCTTACGTCCTAGAGGATGCTGGGGTCCATATTAGTACCATGGGGATCAGTGCCGTAACTAGACATTTTAGCGCTGTGTGCAAGAAACTGCCTCGCCCCCCCACCCTCTATGCAAAACAGGGGCAGTGTGCAAAAAATATATAGGGGCGTGGCAGACAGAGTCCACTTTTTTACACATTATGGCAGACAGTCCCCCTTTTTACACATTACGGCAGCCAGTCACCATTTTTACACATTACGGCAGACAGCGTCCCCTTTTTACACATTACGGTAGCCAATCCCCATTTTTACACATTACGGCAGACAGAGTCCCCCTTTTACACATTATGGTAGACAGCTTCCCCTTTTTACACATTACGGCAGACAGCATCCCCTTTTTACACATTACGGCAGACAGCGTCCCCCGCTTTACACATTACGGCAGCCAGTCCCCCTTTTTACACATTACGGCAGACAGCACCCCCCTTTTTACACATTACGGCAGCCTGTCCCCCTGTTTACACATTACAGCAGCGAGTCCCCCTTTTTAAACATTACGGCAGCCAGTCCCCCTTTTTACACATTACGGCAGCCAGTCCCCCTTTTTACACATTACGGTAGACAGCGTCCACTTTTTACACATTACGGCTGACAGCGTCCACTTTTTACACATTACCGCTGACAGCGTTTCCTTATTACACATTACGGCAGACAGCGTCCACTTTTTACACATTACGGCAGAAAGCGTCCACTTTTTACACATTACAGCAGACAGCGTGCCCTTATTACACATTACGGTAGACGGCGTTCCCTGTTTTACACACGGCAGACAGCGTCCCCTTATTACACATTATGGCAGACAGTCCCTACACACACACACACACAGCCTGTCACCTCCAGTCACACCACACACACACAGCCTGTCACCTCTAGTCACACCACACACACACACAGCCTGTCACCTCCAGTCACACCACACACACACAAACACACACACATCCTCCCCCCCCCCCGTCAACTTTACCTCCAGGAGAGCTGTAGCAGAGACGGACGCAGAGTGAGAGACCAAACAGCAAAGTCGGGGGTGTGGCCTAATTGTGGACCCATGGCCACGCCCCCTTTGAGCACCGATAGGTGGCCTGGGAGACGAGGAGGCGCAGGATGGACCGGACTGACAATGCTAAATTCCTTTGTCGTATAAACAACCCTTTATGAAGCTAAGAACACTGTACGCTGTTTACTTAAGAAGTACCGTAATGGTACGCTAGTTGCGAAACGATCGCTCAGCCGTAGGCGAGACGCTCAAGCGTCACGTTCGCTCACGGCCCAGCGATCACAGGACACGTTATTGGTTATGTCTAGGGTAATGATTCGCTATGGCGTAGCGGACGCTCGAGACCACGAGGAGATCACCAGCGGCGCATACGCTCACAACGCTATACCTTAATGTTTAAACCTTATACCAAAGAAATACACTGAATACCTTAATGTGAGTACAGGGTGTAAGTGCAACCTTGTGTAACCTGACTAACTACAAAGCTGTTTGAGCGTCACCGACGCTCAAGTGAACACTTAACACTATAGAAAATACACAGATACTGGTTTAGGTTCCAAGGCCTATTAACTGTATTATATCTAATATACTTGTAAAAGGGGATAACAGTACAAATGATACACTACAATATAACAGAGACTTCCTAACCACAGAACTAAACAATAAATACAAAAAGACAATACTACACTGACCTAAATGCAATACAATACAATACTATCTAATACAATACAATACTAGCCTAGTCTAGGGGAGATATGAGAGAACAGAACAGAGAGAGAGAGAGAGAGAGAGAGAGAGAGAGAGATGAGATGAGAGAAATTGGCTCACAGAAAGACAATGATTACGGAGAGAAACTTACGCACAAAGGGTATGATCGCCTGCGCCTCGATATCCAGCTCCCGGCTATCAGCAGATAACCGTTGATGAGAGAGTGAGAGCTGGATGTGGTCGGCCTGCCTATTTATGCCCCACACACAATGCAATCTCCTGGTCCTACAATCCCATTGTCCATTGGCCGAAGGAATTCGGCCCTGCATCATAACAAAAGGTCATAGGGTGATTCATACAGGTGGGCTGTGACGATTTCCAACAGCTCAGGTGGGTGGGAAACTGGGTTTCCCGCCGCATACCTGAGTATGTGTAATTAATAGAAATGGACATAAACTTCTTATGTCCATAACTATTCGCACGAGCGATTAATACGCTCCAAAACAACACCGGAATATTGCTAATTAAATACTCTTCCGATGGGTACCAAACACTGCTGTATGATTCCTGTTAGACCCTTCGTACGATATAAAGAGGGATTCCTCAGCTCTGGGACATTGTATTTTAACCAAACTTTCAGAATCTATCAAAGGGACCGTGATCTATAAACTACATTAATTGTGAACATTTGTAACGAATGAGTCGCACGCTACGACTACATAAACTCTACCGTAAATACGCATACCGCGCCTGCGAGTGCACGTTATTGCGGGTATGCGCATCCACGGGAGAGCGCACGCACGCGCAGCGAGGACCAGTGTGCGGTGCAAATATGGCAACGTGCATAGAGACATTTTTCTGACTTTGACAGTCCACCCTTTGGCAGTCAATAATAACTGCCACAAAACATTTAAGGAGAAAAATGTAAGTCAGGGGTTAATTGATTTCCATGGTTGGGTAAGGGAGGAGAGAGGAGAAGGTGTGAAGAGGGTATGACCTAGTGAGATAGCAGAAGCATGTGTGTATGAATCCAAGTTTGGGGGGTCATGTATCATCGTGCCGTACGTGTTGTAAATCAAGCTTCGAGGTATTGCGAAGTATACATTTGAATTCCTTCTTATCCTGTGGTACAGGTCTGTGGATGGGCTGTCAAACTTTACCGAGCTCTTTTCGGATTTTGAACAAAATGGGGAGCACATTTTAGTTGATGATACATGAGTGGGGGAGGTATGTGGTTGCTGATATCTGTGCCTGTATTCCCTATCGTCTATGTGTGTCATTACCTGAGGGTTGTAGAGATGAAGATAAAGAACACTTACGAAAAATGCAATGATATTCTATGTCAGGGAAATGTACATCTGTTGTTGAAGTTGTGTTCGGTAACTGTTGAGGGTCGTCTTCTTTGCGCTGTTTTGCTCCTTAGGCATGAGCAACAAGCTTTGTCAGTGCCATCAGATTTACAAAAATGTTGGGCTAGCGTGAGTTTAAAAATACTAGGGAAACTGGGGATCCATGGCAAAGTTCATCAAGTGTCCATATTTAAAGTTGTCAAATCTTCTTCTTTGGTCAATCCGTTGTCTGTATACATCTCGTCTCGTCAGCTTCCTCGTCCAAGGGGGTCTTTGTATCTGGGAGAAAAGCAGAAAAACAGGTGAAAGAAACGGACCGTATAATCGCATTTTCATCACATCCTGGTTTCTATCATTGGGTCATAAATCAAATCCAGGTTAATT
Organism: Pseudophryne corroboree; assembly: GCF_028390025.1. NCBI lineage: Eukaryota > Metazoa > Chordata > Amphibia > Anura > Myobatrachidae > Pseudophryne > Pseudophryne corroboree. Next base: position 575,007,160 of record NC_086448.1, read on the forward strand.
ACGGTTTCCTCACTCCTCAAGCTCATCACTTTTGTACTTTGTTTGCACCTCATTAAAGCCTGCCCGCATCTAAATATCAATCCAATCGATATAACGACACCCAAGATACATAGTAGAAACTTTCCAACATCCATTATGACTCCTTGAGCCCACTCTCCCAAACCGGAGAACCAATTTCGCGGGTTCAACCATGACACCCAACTAGTCAGCTCATTACCTACAGCAGCAAGGGTGAGATTGTGTTTTCGACGAAATTCCCACTTCAATTGGAGAATATCGTCCATCTTTTGGTCTATGACCTCTACCGGATCCTCGGTGCTATTTGTGATATACGTGCAACACTTTATGCCGTACTGTGTTGCCAATGTAACACAATATCCGCCTGTTACTGCTGTAAGATAATTAAGAACCATCCTATGCTGAACTAGTTCTGTTTTATAAGCTTGAAGTTCTCTTCCAGTGTATCTAAACGTGTCATCATACATTTCAGTGATATTATCTAACAAATTGGCGAGTGCGGAAATGTATTTATAATTCATCACACCTCGAGCGGTGCGAGTGAAATCTAACGCTACCAGAACCTGAATCCCGGTGGATTCATGGATAAGATCAGAGGCCGGATGCTCTAACCTTTCTGACAGTTGTCTTTTAACTCGGTGCTCGTAATGAGTGTGAGTATAAGGAGCTTGGGCACCACGGTGTATGTCCTTCATTTTGTCATGTGTAACAGTCATCACTTCAGGCAATACTTTTCCAATATAACACAATCCTTCAGAGTTTGGGGCAAGCCACTTGTACGCCTTTCTCCCGCATATGAAATATGCATCATCGGGGAGAACATATGGGACGGAGAAGGACATGACCATGTTACAAACCTTCCAGGTGAAATCTCCTGACCCTAATTCTTCCATCTGCCTAATGCACGTATCGGTTTGTACGATATGTGCACAGTATCCTGGTGATACCTCTCCAACTCTAGTAATCCTATTTCCTAAGGTATATCGATACCGGAAAGATTTTCCTCTACTGGCTATGTGGCGTACGAGCTCTGTATCTGTAGGCATTCTATCTGCTCTGTGTGAAAAGGTCATGGTGTGGTTACTCCATGACACTTCCCAATTTCCCGGTTTTCTAGGATTGGAGATGTTAAAACATAAGAGAGACCTATCCACATGGTATTGGTGGAGCTTCAAACTAGGAGGGCTGGAGATGTTAAACCTCCGGTCCACCGGTCTCCCACCACTTAGCTCAAGTACCTCCCCTAACGTTAAAGGAAATGGTACTAGCCCTGATTTGCTGTGACCCTGAGGTACTTGAGAGCATACCCAACAATCTGTTTGGTTTAACACGTTACCCACTAGAGAGTGATAGTCACTCAATGGATGCCGGTCCATATGGATATTAAAACTGGATTGGCATTTCTTTGTTACAGAGCCTACAGATACAACTTTCTTTTTTTGAACTAACATTCCTTCACAGTTGTTTACAAATAACATGGTTGTTAGATCGTGCCCGGTACTCGCCTTTGCTTGGTGATTGGGTTGCTATTGGAAATTTACACCTCCGTCTCAGTCATCAGGACCTTTCTGGATCCTTTCTCGACCTCACTGGTACTCTCACCGAAACAGACTGCTCTGGTCAACATCATGGTTAACGGGAAAAATCCATATCACAGTCTCTTGGGGCAAGTCCATCTTACAGGAGGAGAAAAGAAGAAATTTGTAAATGGGGTATAAGAAAATCAGTTTGAGGGGGAGAGAACTCGTTACGATAATAAGTTCTCTCGTCTTGTTGTTCTTCTTGTTCTGCTGTCCTCTCAAAGGTGTTGTCTCTCAGTCTTCAAAAACGATCATTCTGGTGATGCAATATTCCTTCCCAACCGACGATCTTTCTGTAAGGAGCAAAAATCTGGCATTACCATTGGTCCAACTGAGGGGTGACATAGCATCTTTAAACCATGGAAACATGAGTGAGAAGAGAGAGAAAATAAAAAAACAAAAGAGATAGAGAACAATTCATGTGCATATATACATTACATAACTCGACAATAACCATCAATAAGAAAAGAGAAACAAAGCATTTTTAAACATTGTAAGAAAACATTGTTAGCATTAGAAAAACATTGTCAGACTTATTAGGCTGTCATATCTATGTGTCTACTGGTCTCCTTGAGCAGTCCCTCCCCACCAGCACCTGCATTACTCCACTGTCTGTATCTGGCCAGAAATACATTGTGGCGGAGGTCATGCTGGGGTTTGGTAGACTTCTGCAAGGACCAAGTGGATATGTAATGTGTGAATTCTTACCACTACTAGTCAGAGATGGGGATAGAGAGAGGGAGAGAAAAAACATTTTTCACAAATACATTTACAACTTTTCACCTGGTCATTCCTGTGTCTTTAGTGAATGACCTCCCATTTCATTAACCGTTACTTCAGGCTTGCCTCCATTCCTAATAATCACCTTTCCTGCCTATGTGATCCTTGATTATAATGGTGTGTATTGTAATTTTGCTCATTTCTTGGTCTAGGGGGTCTAACTTTATGTGTGTTATTACAGTTGCTGGCATAATGCCCTTCTCTCCTACAATGGTAACAAATCCTGGGCTCCCTCCACGTGTCAATGACCTGAGGTTTTGGTTGATTTGATGCCTCCTCAAACGCTCGGATGCTCATCATCATCAATCGTTTCCCCTGTACTTCCCTGGTTCCTTGGATACCATGATTATGTCGTTGTCTTTCTCTTGATCTACAATCTCTTGCGATGTGTCCCTTTTTATGACAATGGTAACAGACTACCATATCTGGGTTTCTCGCAGGGGTGTGGGGCTTTTGTTGGGGTGGTCGTGTGGTTTGGGCCTGTATATTTGCTGCCATTAACTTATCTCTTAGTGACTCTCTGTACCTGGTGATATTCTGGTCATGATTAATGACGGCCTCTCTTAGTGCGGCCACCGAGATATCTCTCCAGTTTGGGTTGGTGGTCTGTACCCTTGTTTTTAATTCATCCTTTAAACCATTCATTAATACCTTAACCGCTATTCCTTTATGTTGTGCATTTGTCTTGATGTCTGCGATCCCAGTGTTTCTAGCCATTATTTGCAGTGCTCGATTGAAATAATTAGAAACATTTTCCCTTTCGTTTTGCCTTATGGAGAGAATGTCATTCCACTTGACAGCAGCTGGGAAATATATTCCTAACTGTCGGTTAATCTGCCTAATACATTCCTGATTGTGTTCCTCCATACAAGGTACCTCCGTGTTTAATTTACAATCAGCAATGAATTTTTCAGGGTCAACCCTGGAGGGCAAACATGCCCTCAGCACTGTCCGCCACTCTTTGTTGGTGGGTTCTGTGGCGTTTCCTAGTTCTTTAATAAACCTTTGACATTTGGCTAGATTTCTCCTAGGATCAGGAAATTCAGACATAATTGATCTCAATTCGGTCCGGGACCAGAGACAGCGCATTGCACTGTCCTTGACGGGAATGATTCCCTGATCGTCAGTCTTCCCATTGGGGACTGAGATCACCCTGGCCAGATCGAGCTCAGCTACATCATCTTGTGTTGGTCTTACAATATGGGGTACATCTGTTTGTGCGTGATATGAAACATTGTACGTACCTGTGGACACGACCTCACCTGACCCTCTGTTAGGGGGTTCGATTATTGCCTTTACCAATTTGGTCGTGTCCACCTGGATGTCTTGTAGGATGGCTTCTGGAAGAGGTGCCGACATCGTTCTGGGCTCACTTTCTTGTTTGTATTCCTGAGGGAGGTTTGACATGGGGTGCAGCTTGCACAGGTTAATAGTTGTACATTCAACAGTATTACAATAATCATGGTTACATTTATTACACTTATCCTTATAATCTATATTACAGTTGCTAAGAGCGTTTTTATTGTTCCACCTTTGTGCTTTTCTCTCCGCAATCAACTCCTCTCCTGCTGCCATGTCTCTCCTCTCAAGATAAGAGTCAGAAAAGTCAATAGACTCTTTTTGTAATTCACTTTCCTGTTGCCATAACTGTAAATATTCATAATGTTTATTTTGTCTCTTCGTTGGTTCAATGAGACTTATCCTCCTCCTTAAATTTTGTAACACTACTGGACTGAAGCTACCTATTCTTGGGAATTTGTCCCTGTCTTGTACAGTCATTCTCTCCCATTCATCACATAAAACTTCAGCGTGATTTCCATATTTCTTACACATCACATATCGTGCCGACCCGATGGATCGGTTCTCTGAATCAACCCGAACCGAGGTTGATCGCCCCCTACCTGAACAACTGGCCCCCATAATCTGCAGGCGTTGCTTATTCCTCCTTGAATATCAAGGCTTTCAGCGAACCCTTACAAACAAACCAAGAAGTCCTTGGGCAGGCCGGCGGTGGCGGTTTACCAAGTACCCCACTTACTTCTCGCCCACGTTGGCCAGTACTGCAATCACTGTAACCAGAGCTGCTGTACCCAACCCAGGGCCCCTGTGAACCTTTATTTACTGGGGCGTGCTGGACCTACCAGTCCCCAGTAAGTATCGGTTGTTGGATAGTTCCCGAGTGACCAGCGAACTTCCCTTCCAAAAATAAAAAATTACACAAATCACGTCAGAATGTACAAATAGCGTTTGTGACCACTTTACTCTAATGGTATTAGGTCAGATTACTAACTACTGCACACAATTACGTGCGGTCCAATCGTTCAGTACACGAGCACTACTTGTCATGTACTGAAAGATCAATGGAATCTATGTTTCCGGCTGCGATTCCTTCAGCCAGAGCTTGTATGGCCTATATGGGTTCTGCACCAACACCCCAGGCGTTGTGCCACTGGACTTTTATAGCGGACCTCTTTGTTACCTTATGACCTCCTGGTCTGTTACCTTTACCTTATGACCTCCTGGTCTTGTTACCTTATGACCTCCTGGTCTTGTTACCTTATGGTCCGCTATACTCTAATGCTCAAATATTATTTAACCAGGGATGCCTCCCTAGCCACCGTATATGTCACTTACACGTATGTCCCTTGACGAGTACCCGGCTTTCCTTTTGGTTCCACCTTAAAGTTATATAAACTTTTGTATACAAAACACACTCACTCAACACAAGTACACTTTTGTTTCTATATCTATTTCTGCGCAGAAATTTGTCTTTAGCCCAACAGTGTTACCAATTAGGAGCAGGATCTGTTAAACTAAATTTCAGATTTTCCAAAAATAGATTTGCGTTATTTACCGCTTCGCGTTATCTACCGCTGTGCGTTAATTATCGCCTTTGCGTTACTTCACTTTATCACAACTTGAGCTACGTGGGCGTAACCGGACGCTACGTTGCGTAATGAACGCTGCGTGCGTCTGCCTTTGGATTGCGTACGCTAGTCTTTGTTAGCGACACGTGTACGCAATATAAAAGATCCACCGTAACACAATTTCTATTTTTATCAATGTAAATGATCCCTGATCATCTACCGCAATCCACACTGACTGCCTTGTATCTCAGACAAACCGTGTGTTGTTCTATACTTTAACTATTACCTCTATTATGAAATAACAGCAAATCTCTTTTTAGCACTTTCTATCAACTATAAAATTGGCAAACAGGAATAGTGATATACGAAAATGAAACAGAAATGCAGATATATGCGTGCGTACGCAAGACAAAAGAAAAATAAACAGTTTTAAAAGGACACAAGCGTTTTGTTCTTACTTCCGGTTACCGGGTTCCTTCAGCACTCTTTATCTAAGCGAAGCAGACGCTTATCCCGTCAGCACTGTGAGACAACCTCCCACCCTTTGCTGGAGGGATAATGTCTGCTGATCTACCTAGTGCAGATATGAGAAGGATAGGACGAGTCCCCAATTGACAATGCTAAATTCCTTTGTCGTATAAACAACCCTTTATGAAGCTAAGAACACTGTACGCTGTTTACTTAAGAAGTACCGTAATGGTACGCTAGTTGCGAAACGATCGCTCAGCCGTAGGCGAGACGCTCAAGCGTCACGTTCGCTCACGGCCCAGCGATCACAGGACACGTTATTGGTTATGTCTAGGGTAATGATTCGCTATGGCGTAGCGGACGCTCGAGACCACGAGGAGATCACCAGCGGCGCATACGCTCACAACGCTATACCTTAATGTTTAAACCTTATACCAAAGAAATACACTGAATACCTTAATGTGAGTACAGGGTGTAAGTGCAACCTTGTGTAACCTGACTAACTACAAAGCTGTTTGAGCGTCACCGACGCTCAAGTGAACACTTAACACTATAGAAAATACACAGATACTGGTTTAGGTTCCAAGGCCTATTAACTGTATTATATCTAATATACTTGTAAAAGGGGATAACAGTACAAATGATACACTACAATATAACAGAGACTTCCTAACCACAGAACTAAACAATAAATACAAAAAGACAATACTACACTGACCTAAATGCAATACAATACAATACTATCTAATACAATACAATACTAGCCTAGTCTAGGGGAGATATGAGAGAACAGAACAGAGAGAGAGAGAGAGAGAGAGAGAGAGATGAGATGAGAGAAATTGGCTCACAGAAAGACAATGATTACGGAGAGAAACTTACGCACAAAGGGTATGATCGCCTGCGCCTCGATATCCAGCTCCCGGCTATCAGCAGATAACCGTTGATGAGAGAGTGAGAGCTGGATGTGGTCGGCCTGCCTATTTATGCCCCACACACAATGCAATCTCCTGGTCCTACAATCCCATTGTCCATTGGCCGAAGGAATTCGGCCCTGCATCATAACAAAAGGTCATAGGGTGATTCATACAGGTGGGCTGTGACGATTTCCAACAGCTCAGGTGGGTGGGAAACTGGGTTTCCCGCCGCATACCTGAGTATGTGTAATTAATAGAAATGGACATAAACTTCTTATGTCCATAACTATTCGCACGAGCGATTAATACGCTCCAAAACAACACCGGAATATTGCTAATTAAATACTCTTCCGATGGGTACCAAACACTGCTGTATGATTCCTGTTAGACCCTTCGTACGATATAAAGAGGGATTCCTCAGCTCTGGGACATTGTATTTTAACCAAACTTTCAGAATCTATCAAAGGGACCGTGATCTATAAACTACATTAATTGTGAACATTTGTAACGAATGAGTCGCACGCTACGACTACATAAACTCTACCGTAAATATGCATACCGCGCCTGCGAGTGCACGTTATTGCGGGTATGCGCATCCACGGGAGAGCGCACGCACGCGCAGCGCGGACCAGTGTGCGGTGCAAATATGGCAACGTGCATAGAGACATTTTTCTGACTTTGACAGGACATATGGCAATCACTTCCAGCGTCCTGATCCGCCGCTGCGGGAGGGAGAGCGCGGAGGCTCCTGCAACACTGCTTGCGCAAACTTGAGGTTATCAGAGGCCAAAGTGTCGAACTTGTAAAACTTGGCAAACATGTTCGACCCAGACCAAGTAGCTGCTCGGCAGAGTTGTACCGCCGAGACACCCCGGGCAGCCGCCCAGGAAGAGCCCACCTTACGAGTAGAGTGGTCCTTTACAGATTTTGCACACGGCAATCCTGCCGTGGAATAAGCATGCTGGATAGTGAACCTGATCCAGCCCAAAATCGACTGCTTAGAAGCAGGACACCCAATTTTTTTGGTATCATAGAGGACAAATAGAGAGTCACTTTTCCTATGACGAGCCGTCCTCTGCACATAAATCGTCAAAGTCCTCACTACATCCAAGGCCTTTGAAGCAATTGAGGAGTCAGTAGCCACTGGCACCACAATAGGTTGGTTGATATGGAAAGCCGATACAACCTTAGGTAGGAAATGTGGACGAGTCCTAAGTTCCGCCTTGTCTTCATGGAAGATCAGATATGGGCTGTTACAAGATAAAGCTCCCAATTCAGACACGTTTCGTGCAGAAGCCAAGGCCAACAAAGTGACCGCCTTCCACGTGAGAAACTTGAGATCAGCCTCCTGTAGAGGCTCAAACCAAGCAGACTGCAGGAACTGCAACACCTCATCAAGATACCAGGGTGCCGTTGGCGCCACAAAGGGAGGCTGGATGTGCAGAACCCGTTTCAAAAAGGTCTGGACCTCAGGGAGGACAGCCAATTGTTTTTGGAAGAAGATGGACAAAGCAGAGATCTGGACCTTGATGGAGCCCAATCTCAGTCCCATATCCACCCCTGCTTGCAGGAAAAGGAGAAAACGTCCAAGTTGAAACTCCACCGTAGGAAACTTCTTGGTCTCACACCAAGAAACATTTTTTTTCCAAATGCGATAGTAATGTTTAGACGTTACCCCCTTCCTAGCCTGTATGAGGGTAGGAATGACCTCACTCGGGATACCATTCTGAGCTAAGATCTGTTGTTCAACCGCCATGCCGTCAAACGTAGCCGTGGTAAGTCTTGATAAGCGAACGGCCCCTGCAATAGCAGATCCTCCCGAAGAGGTAACGGTCCTCACTTTATTCATATTCCCTCTGTGTCAGCTCCATCTATAAACACCTGCCTAAACCAAACCCAACCCTCAGATGTGACACCATGTGTTCAACCTATGTGATCGGACTTTAACAACTGATGAAATTAAGGTCTGACTTTTGTGCCAACTAACTTGCTGGATCCTTTTGCGTAGAGAGTAGATTTGTTTAAATTCAACAGGCAATTTAGATTAAATTATTTTTTTAAGGATGCTGACAGCTTGGTGGAAGCCATGCCTTTCCATAAGAAATCTGCTTTCAATCCTCCATCATCCAATACAACCATCAAACTTTTTACCAATTCTATGGAAGAGTATATTAAGTCCTCAAACAGCAATTACACAGGAAAACTCAATTTGTCTAAGGCAGAAGTTCAAGCCCTCAAAAATCTGGGGCAATATCATGACATTGTTATCAGCAATGATTCTTAGTAACTACAAGGAGGAGGAGAACTACAATCATTAGTCTGACTCGTGGCTAATAATCCCCATGTGACCCTAGTGCCCAGAGTCATTAGCGCTGCTGGCTACAGAGGAGGGGGCCCAGAAGGAGACTGCGCAAGGGTCTCTTCCTCTCTGAAGACGCCCCTGACATAATATATTACAGTTTAAACACTCCTTCAAACTTTCTCTTTCTATACTTTATAAACAGGGAATATTAGTTGCAATTGTTGCAACATTTGTTAGGTTGACCAGCTAACAATTTATCACACGGAGCCGGAGACAATTGATGAGAGGCGCACCCTCCACTTAAGGAGAGGCACACCCTCCACTGCAGGAGCCCAGTGGTAGCTGACTCCATTGTCTCCGGCAGATCCGCCTCTGGTGAGCTGTTAGATCATCAAATATTACTGAAAATTTATTTTATTGATGTTAATAATACTGTAGGAACAAAGGCCCTCATTCCAAGTTGATCGCTCACTAGCTGCTTTTAGCAGCAGTGCAAACACTAAGCCGCCGCCCTCTGGGAGTGTATCTTAGCTTAGCAGAAGTGCGAACCAGAGGCGGAAATACCGCCAGTGCAAACAGTGCGTTGCACTGGGGCCCGCCTCTGTCCAGGGGCCCAAAGCATGTAATGAGTCAAACTGACTCATTACATGCCGCTGTGCGCTGCGGGCAACCGCTGCCCGCAGCGCACAGCCGCCCGGAGAGAGTAGAAGAGCAGCGGTACGGGGGAAGGAGGAGGTAAGAGGTGGAGGAGGGAGCCGCAGCAGCACTTTGTTACTGGTGGAGGCGCTGCTGCTGCTGCCCCTCTGCTTCACTATAGGCTGTCTTCCGAGAACAGCCTATACTGAAGCAGAGGGGCAGCAGCAGCAGCGCCTCCACCAATAATACAGCGCTGCTGCGGCTCCCTCCTCCACCTCCCTCCTCGTCCTTCTCTCCTGCCGGGAATCGTCAAGCTGCACCGAGGAGCCTGAGCCTGCGGAGAGGGTAAGTATAATTCTTCTTTCTTTCTGTCTCTTTCTTTCTTTCTTTCTTTCTTTCTTTCTTTCTTTCTTTCTTTCTTTCTTTCTGTCTTTCTTGGGACTGCCTGCCGCAATGTGTAAAAATGGGGGACTGCCTGCCGCAATGTGTAAAAAGGGGGAATCTGCCTGCTGCAATGTGTAAAAAGGGGGAATCTGCTTGCCGCTATGTGTAAAAATGGGGGACTGCCTGCCGCTATGTGTAAAAAGGGGGAATCTGCCTGCCGCAATGTGTAAAAATGGGGAATCTGCCTGACGCAATGTGTGAAAAGGGGGAATCTGCCTGCTGCAATGTGTAAAAATGGGGGACTGCCTGCTGCTATGTGTAAAAATGGGGAATCTGCCTGCTGCTATGTGTAAAAAGGGGGAATCTGCCTGCGGTAATGTGTAAAAAGGGGGACGCTGTCTGCCGTAATGTGTAACAAGGGCACGCTGTCTGCCGTAATGTATAAAAAGGGGACGCTGTCTGCCGTTATGTGTAAAAAGTGTACGCTGTCTGCCTCAATGTGTAAAAAGGGGACACTGTCTGCCGTAATGTGTAAAAAGGGGGACACTGTCTGCCGTTATGTGTAAAAAGTGTACGCTGTCTGCCGCTATGTTTAACAAGGGCACGCTGTCTGCCGTTATGTGTAAAAAGTGTACGCTGTCTGCCGCTATGTGTAACAAGGGCACACTGTCTGCCATTATGTGTAAAAAGGGGACGCTGTCTGCCGTTATGTGTAAAAAGTGCATGCTGTATGCCGTAATGTGTAAAAAGGGGGACGCTGTCTGCCGTAATGTGTAAAAAGGGGACGCTGTCTGCCGTAATGTGTAAAAAGAGGAATCTGTCCGCTGTAAGGTGTAAAAGGGTCTCTACCTGGTGTAGTGGTGCTACTGTGCGGCGTAATTTGAATAATGGAGACTACTGTGCACCGTTTTATGAATTGGTATTATTTTGTGTCCACACCCCTTCCCCACGAAGCCACGCCACTATGTATTTTTGCGCGCGTCTACGGCGCGCACTGCCCCTGTTTTGCATGCAGGGGTGGGGCTCCGATGCCGTTTCTTGCACACAGTGCTAAAATGTCTAGTTACGGCACTGTTGCTAGGTATCCATTTCTCTGGCCCTGAGCAGGTCCCCTTCACCAGATCCTCTCCAGGGGTGAGGGGGTGGACTTGGATGGGATGTGGGGGGCGGTGGGGGCCCAAAGCATTTTGTCGCTCCTGGGCCCACCGCTCGCTAGTTCCGCCACTGGTGCGAACGAAAGGATCGCAGCATTGCTACAAAAAAAGATTGTGCAGTTTCAGAGTAGCTCGAGACTTACTCCTAGCTAGCGATCACTTCAGTCTGTTTAGTTCCTGTTTTGACGTCACAAACACGCCCTGCGTTCGGCCAGCCACGCCTACGTTTCCATAGCCACTCCTGCGTTTTTATCCAACACGCCTGCGTTTTTACACACACTCCCCGAAAACGGTCAGTTACCACCCAGAAACACCCACTTCCTGCGGTCAGCAGTGCGACGGAAAAGCGTAGCTAGACCTGGGCCTATATTTACTAATAATCCGAGTTTGTCCGATTTGTTGTTTTTTTCTAAGTCCCAACACGGGAATTTACTAAGCACAAATCTCGGCAGTGTTTGGGCTATTCGTAATGGTTTTCAAGGCTAAGTTCAGAAATACGAATGAATAGACCATCGGTCAAACGCGGCTGTTTGTTCATACAACACGGGAATTTACTATTCATTCGTATTTGGGTGTTAGTCTCTGAATGCGGGTGTGCGGGTGTATTTTTTTGCGAATCGTTAAAAAAAGCAGCAAAAAATAGACCTGCTTTTTACAGGCGAGTTTGTATAATCATGCACGGATCAGTGAGATCTGTGCATGGTTATCTATGGGAAAGGGTCTGTTTAGTGTAAAAACTGAAAAAAAAATTGCGTGGGGTCCCCCCTCCTAAGCATAACCAGCCTCTGGCTCTTTGAGCCGGTCCTGGTTGTAAAAATACGGGGGGGAAATTGACAGGGAATTCCCCATATTTTAACAACCAGCACCGGGCTCTGCACCTGGTCCTGGTGTAAAAAATACGGGGGACAAAAGATGTAGGGGTCCCCCGTATTTTTCACACCAGCACCGGGCTCCACTAGTCAGAGAGATAATGCCACAGTCGGAGGACACTTTTATATTGGTCCCTGCGGCCCTGGCACTATATCACCAACTAGTTACCCCTGGCCGGGGTACCCTGGAGGAGTGGGGACCCCTTAAATCAAGCCCCCCCCCTCCAGCCACCCAAGGGCTAGGGGTGAAGCCCGAGGCTGTCCCCCACATACAAAGGCCGGCAGATGGAGGGCTGATAGCTATAGTGTAAAAAAAAAATATTGTTTTTTGTAGCAGTACTACAAGTCCCAGCAAGCCTCCCCCGCAAGCTGGTACTTGGAAAACCACAAGTACCAGCATGCAAGGGGGGGATGGGCCCGCTGGTACCTGTAGTTCTACTACAAAAGAAAACCAAATAAAAACAAAACGCACATACCGTGACAGTATAACTTTATTACACACATGCACACCTACATACACACATACTTACCTATGTTGACACGAAGAGTCGGTCCCCTTCTCCACGTTGAATCCACGGGGTACCTGTAAATAAAATTATACTCACAACAATCCGGGGTAGATCGGTCCTCTTCTGTTTGTAATCCACGTACTTGGCAAAAAAAAAAAGAATAACCCGGACCACGCAGTGAAAGGGGACCCATGTTTACATATGGGACCCCTTTCCCCGACTGGCGGGACCCCCCGTGACTGCTGTCAAAGAGGGTCCCTTCAGCCAATTAGGGAGTGCCACATCATGGCACTCTCCTGATTGGCTGTGCGCGCCTGAACTGTCCGTCAGGCTGTGCACTGAAGATACAATATAGCGCATAGGCGCTCCATTGTATCCAATGGTGGGAACTTTGCGGTCTGCGGTATACCGCGAGGTTAAGTGGGGCCAGCCACAAGAGCGACCCCACTTAACCTCGCGGTCTACCACAGACCGCAAAGTTCCCACCATTGGATACAATGGAGCGCCTATGTGCTACATTGTATCTTCAGTGCGCAGCCTGACGGACAGTTCAGGCGCACACAGCCAATCAGGAGAGTGCAATGACGTGGCGCTCCCTGATTGGCTGAAGGGACCCTCTTTGACAGCAGTCACGGGGGGTCACGCCAGTCGGGAAAAGGGGTCCCATGGGTAAACATGGGACCCCTTTCAGTGCGTGGTCCGAGTTATTCATTTTTTTTTTTGCCAAGTACGTGGATTACAAACAGAAGAGGACCGATCTACTCCGAAATGTTGTGAGTATAATTTTATTTACAGGTACCCCATGAATTCTACGTGGAGAAGGGGACCGACTCTTCGTGTCAACATAGGTAAGTATGTGTGTATGTAGGTGTGCATGTGTGTAATAAAGTTATACTGTCACAGTGTGTGCGTTTTGTTTTTATTTGGGTATTTTTTGTAGTAGAACTACAGGTACCAGTGGGACCGTTTTTCCCCTGCATGCTGGTACTTGTGGTTCTCCAAGTACCAGCTTGCAGGGGAGGCTTGCTGGGACTTGTAGTACTGCTACAAAAAACAATATTCTTTTTTTTACACTATGGCTATCAGCCCCCCATCCGCCGCCCTTGGATGGGGGGGACAGCCTCGGGCTTCACCCCTGGCCCTTGGGTGGCTGGAGGGGGGACCCTTGATTTAAGGGGTCCCCACTCCTCCAGGGTACCCCGGCCAGGGGTGACTAGTTGGTGATGTAATGCCAGGGCCACAGGGACCAATATAAAAGTGTCCCCTGGCTGTGGCATTATCTCTCTGACTAGTAGAGTCCGGTGCTGGTGTGAAAAATATGGGGGACCCCTACGTCTTTTCCCCCCCGTATTTTTTACACCAGGACCAGGTGCAGAGCCCGGTGCTGGTTGTTAAAATATGGGGAATTCCCTGTAATTTTTTTCCCTGTATTTTTACAACCAGGACCGGCTCAAAGAGCCCGAGGCTGGTTATGCTTAGGAGGGGGGACCCCACGCAATTTTTTTCTGAATTTTTAACATTTTAAAAACGTTTAAAAAAAATTTTAAGGTACACAATGAAGCCCTGCACGAGCTCACAGATCCGGCCGGGATTCCTTGTGTTTTGTCAGGCAGTGTTTTACTCATCACTCCCGTAAAACACTGCCTGACATTACGAATCACATCGACATCGGAAAAAACGAATGAGGAAAACTCGGCAGCTCAGTAAATGACCGTATCAGGATTCAAAAAGTTGCAGTAAAATGCACCCGATACCATTCGAGATCAAACACCCTTAAAAACGGCTAAAACACGAATATTAGTAAATAACCCCCCTTGTGTGAAACTGCATCGGCTTTTGTGAAAGTACGACGTGCGTGCGCAGTCGCACCATACTCATGTACAGAAGTGCCAATTTTTAGCCTGATTGCTGTGCTGCGAACAACGGTAGCTAGCGATCAACTCGGAATGACCCCCAAAACAAGATCCAGATTACATGATTTTAGCTATTTTTTATCATCTTTAAAGAAATCCCAAATCAAAACAGAGCCAAAACACTTGCGGGAGGTTTTGCCAAAACCAATCCATGCACATCTCTACAGTAAATACAACTTTTTGATGATTAACTACAAGTTTAGATGTGAAATATCTGTAATTTGTATCATTCAAGTATAATAACAAAAACTGTTGGTTTGCAGACTTAGGGGTCTATTTAGTATTTATTAACATTATTTTAGTATCACCTGAATGTATTAAAGGGCATTTGGAGTAGTTTTCATGAAAAACTGCTCCAAACCCTTTAATTCACTTTTTTTTAGTAACCCACATCACATTCCTCATACTTATAATGGGAAATGTGATGTGGCCAAATTTACTAAAAAGAAATGTGAAAAAATACCGCAGTGTGCCCTGTGATAATCTCGCCAGCTCAGGCTGGCGAGTTCACAGGGCAGCACTGCGATAATGTACCATTTGCCCAGCTTTCTCTGCACCTGGCAGAGAAAGCTGATCGGGGACCCGGCATAGTGATCAGCTATGTGTGTCCGATGGACACACAAGCTGATCACAGTGTAAAAAGTAAAAAACTCCAAAACCATACTCACCTGTTCAGGGAGCCGGTGTCCGCTGCTCCGGTGAGCGCTGCCGGGCGCCGAGTCCCTCATGTACTGCAATGAGACCCCGGTGCAGTAAAGTGACGCTGCAAAGTGGCAGCACACTTTACAGCACTGGGGGTCACCACAGTGCACAGGATCTGGCGCCGGGCAGCCCAGCAGAAGCAACGCAAACCGGCTCCCTAGACTGGTGAGTATATTGATCTTCTGGAAGGGGGGGGCCGCGGCGCATGGAGGTAGTCATGACGGGGGGGTCGACCGGGCAGCGGCGGTAGCGGTGATGTCGGTGCATACGCAGCAGGACATCGGAGTATTTTTTCCGAAAAATACCCCGATGATGCAGTGGAGCAGGGACGTGCGGTGAGCTAAATTTCTCAGGAGGCACTGGCTAGCACCAGAGCCAGATTTACACGCAATATATAAGTCATAGGGTACATGGAGGCATTATACACATGTGCAGCAGTATAAACTAGAGATGTGCACTTGAAATTTTTCGGGTTTTGTGTTTTGGTTTTGGGTTCGGTTCCGCGGCCGTGTTTTGGGTTCGACCGCGTTTTGGCAAAACCTCACCGAATTTTTTTTGTCGGATTCGGGTGTGTTTTGGATTCGGGTGTTTTTTTCAAAAAACACTAAAAAACAGCTTAAATCATAGAATTTGGGGGTCATTTTGATCCCAATAGTATTATTAACCTCAAAAACCATAATTTCCACTCATTTTCAGTCTATTCTGAATACCTCACACCTCACAATATTATTTTTAGTCCTAAAATTTGCACCGAGGTCGCTGGATGACTAAGCTAAGCGACCCAAGTGGCCGACACAAACACCGGGCCCATCTAGGAGTGGCACTGCAGTGTCACGCAGGATGGCCCTTCCAAAAAACACTCCCCAAACAGCACATGACGCAAAGAAAAAAAGAGGCGCAATGAGGTAGCTGTGTAAGTAAGATAAGCGACCCTAGTGGCCGACACAAACACCTGGCCCATCTAGGAGTGGCACTGCAGTGTCACGCAGGATGGCCCTTCCAAAAAACACTCCCCAAACAGCACATGACGCAAAGAAAAAAAGAGGCGCAATGAGGTAGCTGTGTGAGTAAGATAAGCGACCCTAGTGGCCGACACAAACACCGGGCCCATCTAGGAGTGGCACTGCAGTGTCACGCAGGATGGCCCTTCCAAAAAACACTCCCCAAACAGCACATGACGCAAAGAAAAAAAGAGGCGCAATGAGGTAGCTGTGTGAGTAAGATAAGCGACCCTAGTGGCCGACACAAACACCGGGCCCATCTAGGAGTGGCACTGCAGTGTCACGCAGGATGGCCCTTCCAAAAAACACTCCCCAAACAGCACATGACGCAAAGAAAAAAAGAGGCGCAATGAGGTAGCTGTGTGAGTAAGATAAGCGACCCTAGTGGCCGACACAAACACCTGGCCCATCTAGGAGTGGCACTGCAGTGTCACGCAGGATGGCCCTTCCAAAAAACACTCCCCAAACAGCACATGACGCAAAGAAAAAAAGAGGCGCAATGAGGTAGCTGTGTGAGTAAGATAAGCGACCCTAGTGGCCGACACAAACACTGGGCCCATCTAGGAGTGGCACTGCAGTGTCACGCAGGATGGCCCTTCCAAAAAACACTCCCCAAACAGCACATGACGCAAAGAAAAAAAGAGGCGCAATGAGGTAGCTGTGTGAGTAAGATAAGCGACCCTAGTGGCCGACACAAACACCGGGCCCATCTAGGAGTGGCACTGCAGTGTCACGCAGGATGGCCCTTCCAAAAAACACTCCCCAAACAGCACATGAAGCAAAGAAAAATTAAAGAAAAAAGAGGTGCAAGATGGAATTGTCCTTGGGCCCTCCCACCCACCCTTATGTTGTATAAACAGGACATGCACACTTTAACCAACCCATCATTTCAGTGACAGGGTCTGCCACACGACTGTGACTGAAATGACGGGTTGGTTTGGACCCCCACCAAAAAAGAAGCAATTAATCTCTCCTTGCACAAACTGGCTCTACAGAGGCAAGATGTCCACCTCATCATCATCCTCCGATATATCACCGTGTACATCCCCCTCCTCACAGATTATCAATTCGTCCCCACTGGAATCCACCATCTCAGCTCCCTGTGTACTTTGTGGAGGCAATTGCTGCTGGTCAATGTCTCCACGGAGGAATTGATTATAATTCATTTTAATGAACATCATCTTCTCCACATTTTCTGGAAGTAACCTCGTACGCCGATTGCTGACAAGGTGAGCGGCGGCACTAAACACTCTTTCGGAGTACACACTTGTGGGAGGGCAACTTAGGTAGAATAAAGCCAGTTTGTGCAAGGGCCTCCAAATTGCCTCTTTTTCCTGCCAGTATAAGTACGGACTGTGTGACGTGCCTACTTGGATGCGGTCACTCATATAATCCTCCACCATTCTTTCAATGGGGAGAGAATCATATGCAGTGACATTAGACGACATGTCCGTAATCGTTGACAGGTCCTTCAGTCCGGACCAGATGCCAGCATCAGCAGTCGCTCCAGACTGCCCTGCATCACCGCCAGCGGGTGGGCTCGGAATTCTGAGCCTTTTCCTCGCACCCCCAGTTGCGGGAGAATGTGAAGGAGGAGATGTTGACAGGTCGCGTTCCGCTTGACTTGACAATTTTCTCACCAGCAGGTCTTTGAACCCCAGCAGACTTGTGTCTGCCGGAAAGAGAGATCCAAGGTAGGTTTTAAATCTAGGATCGAGCACGGTGGCCAAAATGTAGTGCTCTGATTTCAACAGATTGACCACCCGTGAATCCTTGTTAAGCGAATTAAGGGCTCCATCCACAAGTCCCACATGCCTAGCGGAATCGCTCCATGTTAGCTCCTCCTTCAATGTCTCCAGCTTCTTCTGCAAAAGCCTGATGAGGGGAATGACCTGACTTAGGCTGGCAGTGTCTGAACTGACTTCACGTGTGGCAAGTTCAAAGGGCAGCAGAACCTTGCACAACGTTGAAATCATTCTCCACTGCGCTTGAGACAGGTGCATTCCACCTCCTATATCGTGCTGAATTGTATAGGCTTGAATGGCCTTTTGCTGCTCCTCCAACCTCTGAAGCATATATAGGGTTGAATTCCACCTCGTTACCACTTCTTGCTTCAGATGATGGCAGGGCAGGTTCAGGCGTTTTTGGTGTTGCTCCAGTCTTCTGTACGTGGTGCCTGTACGCCGAAAGTGTCCCGCAATTCTTCTGGCCACCGACAGCATCTCTTGCACGCCCCTGTCGTTTTTTTAAAAATTCTGCACCACCAAATTCAAGGTATGTGCAAAACATGGGACGTGCTGGAATTTGCCCAGATTTAATGCGCACACAATATTGCTGGCGTTGTCCGATGCCCCAAATCCACAGGAGAGTCCAATTGGGGTAAGCCATTCCGCGATGATCTTCCTCAGTTGCCGTAAGAGGTTTTCAGCTGTGTGCGTATTCTGGAAACCGGTGATACAAAGCGTAGCCTGCCTAGGAAAGAGTTGGCGTTTGCGAGATGCTGCTACTGGTGCCGCCGCTGCTGTTCTTGCGGCGGGAGTCCATACATCTACCCAGTGGGCTGTCACAGTCATATAGTCCTGACCCTGCCCTGCTCCTCTTGTCCACATGTCCGTGGTTAAGTGGACATTGGGTACAGCTGCATTTTTTAGGACACTGGTGACTCTTTTTCTGAGGTCTGTGTACATTTTCGGTATCGCCTGCCTAGAGAAATGGAACCTAGATGGTATTTGGTACCGGGGACACAGTACCTCCAACAAGTCTCTAGTTGGCTCTGCAGTAATGATGGATACCGGAACAACGTTTCTCACCACCCAGGATGCCAAGGCCTCAGTTATCCGCTTTGCAGCAGGATGACTGCTGTGATATTTCATCTTCCTCGCAAAGGACTGTTGGACAGTCAATTGCTTGGTGGAAGTAGTAAAAGTGGGCTTACGAGTACGACTTCCCCTCTGGGATGACCATCGACTCCCAGCAGCAACAACAGCAGCGTCAGCAGCAGTAGGCGTTACACGCAAGGATGCATCGGAGGAATCCCAGGCAGGAGAGGACTCGTCAGAATTGCCAGTGACATGGCCTGCAGGACTATTGGCATTCCTGGGGAAGGAGGAAATTGACACTGAGGGAGTTGGTGGGGTGGTTTGCGTGAGCTTGGTTACAAGAGGAAGGGATTTACTGGTCAGTGGACTGCTTCCGCTGTCGCCCAAAGTTTTTGAACTTGTCACTGACTTATGATGAATGCGCTGCAGGTGACGTATAAGGGAGGATGTTCCGAGGTGGTTAACGTCCTTACCCCTACTTATTACAGCTTGACAAAGGCAACACACGGCTTGACAAATGTTGTCCGCATTTCTGTTGAAATACTTCCACACCGAAGAGCTGATTTTTTTGGTATTTTCACCAGGCATGTCAACGGCCATATTCCTCCCACGGACAACAGGTGTCTCCCCGGGTGCCTGACTTAAACAAACCACCTCACCATCAGAATCCTCCTTGTCAATTTCCTCCCCAGCGCCAGCAACACCCATATCCTCCTCATCCTGGTGTACTTCAACACTGACATCTTCAATCTGACTATCAGGAACTGGACTGCGGGTGCTCCTTACAGCACTTGCAGGGGGCGTGCAAATGGTGGAAGGCGCATGCTCTTCACGTCCAGTGTTGGGAAGGTCAGGCATCGCAACCGACACAATTGGACTCTCCTTGTGGATTTGGGATTTCGAAGAACGCACAGTTCTTTGCGGTGCTTTTGCCAGCTTGAGTCTTTTCATTTTTCTAGCGAGAGGCTGAGTGCTTCCATCCTCATGTGAAGCTGAACCACTAGCCATGAACATAGGCCAGGGCCTCAGCCGTTCCTTGCCACTCCGTGTGGTAAATGGCATATTGGCAAGTTTACGCTTCTCCTCCGACAATTTTATTTTAGATTTTGGAGTCCTTTTTTTACTGATATTTGGTGTTTTGGATTTTACATGCTCTGTACTATGACATTGGGCATCGGCCTTTGCAGACGACGTTGCTGGCATTTCATCGTCTCGGCCATGACTAGTGGCAGCAGCTTCAGCACGAGGTGGAAGTGGATCTTGATCTTTCCCTAATTTTGGAACCTCAACATTTTTGTTCTCCATATTTTAATAGGCACAACTAAAAGGCACCTCAGGTAAACAATGGAGATGGATGGATACTAGTATACTTATGGATGGACGAGCGACTGCCGACACAGAGGTAGCTACAGCCGTGGACTACCGTACTGTGTCTGCTGCTAATATAGACTGGATGATAATGAGATGAAATCAATATATATATATATAATATCACTAGTACTGCAGCCGGACAGGTATATATATTTATTATGTAATGACTGATGACGGACCTGCTGGACACTGTCAGCTCAGCAGCACCGCAGACTGCTACAGTAAGCTACTATAGTAGTATGTATAAAGAAGAAAGAAAAAAAAAAAACACGGGTAGGTGGTATACAATTATGGATGGACGAGCGACTGCCGACACAGAGGTAGCTACAGCCGTGGACTACCGTACTGTGTCTGCTGCTAATATAGACTGGATGATAATGAGATGAAATCAATATATATATATATATATAATATCACTAGTACTGCAGCCGGACAGGTATATATATTTATTATGTAATGACTGATGACGGACCTGCTGGACACTGTCAGCTCAGCAGCACCGCAGACTGCTACAGTAAGCTACTATAGTAGTATGTATAAAGAAGAAAGAAAAAAAAAACCACGGGTAGGTGGTATACAATTATGGATGGACGAGAGACTGCCGACACAGAGGTAGCTACAGCCGTGGACTACCGTACTGTGTCTGCTGCTAATATAGACTGGATGATAATGAGATGAAATCAATATATATATATATAATATCACACTAGTACTGCAGCCGGACAGGTAGATATATTTATTATGTAATGACTGATGACGGACCTGCTGGACACTGTCAGCTCAGCAGCACCGCAGACTGCTACAGTAAGCTACTATAGTAGTATGTATAAAGAAGAAAGAAAAAAAAAACCACGGGTAGGTGGTATACAATTATGGATGGACGAGCGACTGCCGACACAGAGGTAGCTACAGCCGTGGACTACCGTACTGTGTCTGCTGCTAATATAGACTGGATGATAATGAGATGAAATCAATATATATATATATAATATCACTAGAACTGCAGCCGGACAGGTAGATATATTTATTATGTAATGACTGATGACGGACCTGCTGGACACTGTCAGCTCAGCAGCACCGCAGACTGCTACAGTAAGCTACTATAGTAGTATGTATAAAGAAGAAGAAAGAAAAAAAAAACGGGTAGGTGGTATACAATATTATATATATATTATATACAATTATATATATATATTATATATATTAAACTGGTGGTGATTATTAAACTGGTGGTCAGGTCACTGGTCACACTATCAGCAACTTGCAAGTAGTACTCCTAAGCAGACAATCACAATATATATTATACTGGTGGTCAGTGTGGTCACAATGGCAGTGTGGCACTCTGGCAGCAAAAGTGTGCACTGTACGTTATATGTACTCCTGAGTCCTGCTCTCAGACTCTAACTGCTCCCCACTGTCAGTGTCTCCCCCACAAGTCAGATATACATTATACAGTCACACTATGTATCTATCACTTCAGCAAGTAGTAGTACTCCTCCTAAAGTACTCCTCCTAATGCTCCCCAAAATTACTACTGTGTCTCTCTCTACTCTAGTCTCACTCTCTTCTCTATAAACGGAGAGGACGCCAGCCACGTCCTCTCCCTATGAATCTCAATGCACGTGTGAAAATGGCGGCGACGCGCGGCTCCTTATATAGAATCCGAGTCTCGCGATAGAATCCGAGCCTCGCGAGAATCCGTCAGCGGGATGATGACGTTCGGGCGCGCTCGGGTTAACCGAGCAAGGCGGGAAGATCCGAGTCGCTCGGACCCGTGTAAAAAAAAATGAAGTTCGGGCGGGTTCGGATTCCGAGGAACCGAACCCGCTCATCTCTAGTATAAACTCCTGAAAATGTTGAGAGTTTTGATTAGAGATGTGCTGAAAAGATAAACAGGTCAGGCACTGCCTCACCTGCCACAGACTTTTTACTCCACAGTTTTGGCTATAAAAATGATTAAAAGAATGCAAAGAAGATATTTCAAACATATTCTTTGTATTTTTCATATACTTTATACAGTAAAAACTCTGGTACAAATGTTAGTATGACAGGAAAGGCTCTGTCTCACCTGCCTCACCCCACCGCACGTCACTGCAGTGGAGTATCATCGCAGGGACAGAGCTTGACCGCACGCGATAATTGATACATCCCTGCGATGTAATCAATTATCGCAGTGCGAGTTTGAGCGATTTTATCACCTGTCATCCGCATCCTGGATGCGAATGGTGATAAATAGGCCCCTTAGACCCCACATCTGAGGCACTATTGCAGTCCTTAAAAGCAAACAAGCAAGTAAAAAAAATACACCAGGCAACTGTCACATTTAGATCCCATTTCACTTTTAACATTAGGCATCTGTAAAACTGCTAATACCTCTATAAAGCAGCAGCAACTGCTCCCTGTGTTATGTACTGTATGAAAGAAAAATGTTGTTTAAACATGCACACATACACAAATTATTTTAAAATCATTTGGTCATCTTATGCAATATGAGCATTTCTCCCACTATGCTTGTGTTCCCAATTGCAGGATTATGGGCCCAATTCAGAGATGGACAGAATAATGATGTTGTACGCTGTGGAGCGATTTTTTGTCACTGCACTTGCATCACAGTCACATTGTGCATGTGCCGCAATGGTCTAGTGACGCCAGGTGCTGAGAGGATTATTTGCAAAATGATTGACAGTCAGGGACTGTTTGTGGGTGATAACAGGGTATTGGAGATGTAGGCGTGTCCAAGCCATTTCAGGGGCATATCACAGCTTGCCACTGCAATACCTTATGCAGTTACAATGGCTCAAGCATCTTACTTCTTTTGGCCATGCCCAAAGAGTTACTCAGTAGTATTATTAACATTATTGTGCATCCGATGTTTGTTTCTTCATACACAAGCGGCAGACCAGAGACAGTTGGCGTCTAAATACAAATCCCAGCAGCTGAGACATTTGCATATATTTTCACAGCCATTGTGTACTAAGGAGGTTTTTCAGGTTTGTTAGCAAACCAAAAAAGTTAGCAATTGGTCAAAACCATGTTGCACTGCAGGTGGGGCAGATGTAACATGTGCAGAGAGATTTCGATTTGGGTGGGATAGATTATTTCTGTGCAGGGTAAATACTGGTTGCTTAGTTTCTACAATGCATTTTAGCGATCAGTTTGAACACACCCGAACCAAATCTAAATCTCTCTGCACGTGTTACATCTGCCCCACCTGCAGTGCAACATGCTTTTGCCCAATTTCTATCTTTTTTGGTTTCCGAAAAAACCTGAATAAGGCCCTTCGGACCTCATTCAGCTTGGATTGCAACTGAGACAGAAGCTGAGATTTTCTCAGAACTGCTTCTGCTAAAAAAAACTCATGTGAAGAGCCGCCTAGGAAGGTAAAAGATGCCCACCAATGTATTTGCAAATTTGCATTTGCATAATTGTGATACATACGCAGAATTAGAGCACCATCGACAAATCGCAGCAATAACAGCTGACGTCAGATGCATGCCCCGAAAATGGCCATGACACGCCTGCGTTTTCCCAACCACTCCCCACAAACTTCATGTAACCACTCACAAACAATCACTTCCTGGCAATCGCTATGTGATCGCGCTTTGCTGGCCCTGCAATCGCATTTCAAATACATTTTGGCCTTCATGCACATTCGATGCGGTCGCAGCACATGCTCAGTCATCCAATAATCTGCCAATTAGCGAATTTGCAATTTTGCAACTGAAGCTGAATAAGGCACAAAATCACAGCTGTAATGGCAATTGCATACATCTCTAAATCAGACCCTATGCCCTTACTGTACTCACCTTATGTTAGAATGCTTAAGTTCTATCCAGGCTCAACCAGATGTAAGAACGGGACATAGCCAGAACTTTGTGGGCCCCATAGCAGCATTTTGAAGGGCCCCCAACACCCCTTTGCAGCAGTTATTAATGTTATGCCCCATTTTAGAGCCCTAGTTTATTTATTTTATGAAACATAGTAGTGTCCTAGATCACATTATGGGGCCTATTTATTAACATTATTTTAGTATCTCCTGAATGTATTAAAGGGGGGTTCACTACGGCTGGCCGGCGGTCGGGCTCCCGGCGACCAGCATCCCGGCGCCGGGAGCCCGACCGCCGGTAAGCATTTGGAGCAGTTTTCAAACTGCTCCAAACCCTTTAATTCACTTTTTTTTAGTAACCCACATCACATTCCTCATACTTATAATGGGAAATGTGATGTGGCCAAATTTACTAAAAGAAAAATGTGAAAAAATACCGCAGTGTGCCCTACGATAATCTCGCCAGCTCAGGCTGGCGAGTGCACAGGGCAGCACTGCGATAAGCACCCTTTTGCCCAGCTTTCTCTGCCCCTGGCACTCTCATTTTCATTTAAGGCATATTGTGCAGCTGTATATAGGACAAAATGTAAAAATTAAAAAAAAGTTTATGTTAACCTTAAAATAACATTTTACTTCCACTAAAGGATTTTTGTGTTAAGTATAAATTTTAGTGATGTGCACCGGAAATTTTTCGCATTTTGTGTTTTGGTTTTGGGTTCGGTTCCGCGGCCGTGTTTTGGATTCGGACGCGTTTTGGCAAAACCTCACCGAAATTTTTTTGTCGGATTCGGGTGTGTTTTGGATTCGGGTGTTTTTTTTCAAAAAACCCTAAAAAACAGCTTAAATCATAGAATTTGGGGGTCATTTTGATCCCAATAGTATTATTAACCTCAATAACCATAATTTCCACTCATTTCCAGTCTATTCTGAACACCTCACAATATTATTTTTAGTCCTAAAATTTGCACCGAGGTCGCTGGATGGCTAAGCTAAGCGACACAAGTGGCCGACACAAACACCTGGCCCATCTAGGAGTGGCACTGCAGTGTCAGGCAGGATGGCCCTTCAAAAAAATAGTCCCCAAACAGCACATGATGCAAAGAAAAAAAGAGGCGCACCAAGGTGGCTGTGTGACTAAGCTAAGCGACACAAGTGGCCGACACAAACACCTGGCCCATCTAGGAGTGGCACTGCAGTGTCAGGCAGGATGGCCCTTCAAAAAAATACTCCCCAAACAGCACATGATGCAAAGAAAAAAAGAGGCGCACCAAGGTGGCTGTGTGACTAAGCTAAGCGACACAAGTGGCCGACACAAACACCTGGCCCATCTAGGAGTGACACTGCAGTGTCAATCAAGACAGGATGGCCCTTCCAAAAAATTGTCCCCAAACAGCACATGATGCAAAGAAAAAAAGAGGCGCACCAAGGTCGCTGTGTGACTAAGCTAAGCGACACAAGTGGCCGACACAAACACCTGGCCCATCTAGGAGTGGCACTGCAGTGTCAGGCAGGATGGCCCTTCCAAAAAATTGTCCCCAAACAGCACATGATGCAAAGAAAAATGAAAGAAAAAAGAGGTGCAAGATGGAATTGTCCTTGGGCCCTCCCACCCACCCTTATGTTGTATAAACAGGACATGCACACTTTAACGAACCCATCATTTCAGTGACAGGGTCTGCCACACGACTGTGACTGAAATGACTGGTTGGTTTGGGCCCCCACCAAAAAATAAGCAATCAATCTCTCCTTGCACAAACTGGCTCTACAGAGGCAAGATGTCCACCTAATCATCATCCTCCGATTCCTCACCCCTTTCACTGTGTACATCCCCCTCCTCACAGATTATTAATTCGTCCCCACTGGAATCCACCATCTCAGGTCCCCGTGTACTTTCTGGAGGCAATTGCTGCTGGTGAATGTCTCCACGGAGGAATTGATTATAATTCATTTTAATGAACATCATCTTCTCCACATTTTCTGGAAGTAACCTCGTACGCCGATTGCTGACAAGGTGAGCGGCTGCACTAAACACTCTTTCGGAGTACACACTGGAGGGAGGGCAACTTAGGTAGAATAAAGCCAGTTTCTGCAAGGGCCTCCAAATTGCCTCTTTTCCCTGCCAGTATACGTACGGACTGTCTGACGTGCCTACTTGGATGCGGTCACTCATATAATCCTCCACCATTCTTTCAATGGTGAGAGAATCATATGCAGTGACAGTAGACGACATGTCAGTAATCGTTGGCAGGTCCTTCAGTCCGGACCAGATGTCAGCACTCGCTCCAGACTGCCCTGCATCACCGCCAGTGGGTGGGCTCGGAATTCTTAGCCTTTTCCTCGCACCCCCAGTTGCGGGAGAATGTGAAGGAGGAGATGGTGACGGGTCACGTTCCGCTTGACTTGACAATTTTCTCACCAGCAGGTCTTTGAACCTCTGCAGACTTGTGTCTGCCGGAAAGAGAGATACAACATAGGTTTTAAATCTAGGATCGACCACGGTGGCCAAAATGTAGTGCTCTGATTTCAACAAATTGACCACCCGTGAATCCTGGTTAAGCGAATTAAGGGCTCCATCCACAAGTCCCACATGCCTAACGGAATCGCTCTGTTTTAGCTCCTCCTTCAATGTCTCCAGCTTCTTCTGAAAAAGCCTGATGAGGGGAATGACCTGACTCAGGCTGGCAGTGTCTGAACTGACTTCACGTGTGGCAAGTTCAAAGGGTTGCAGAACCTTGCACAACGTTGAAATCATTCTCCACTGCGCTTGAGTCAGGTGCATTCCACCTCCTTTGCCTATATCGTGGCCAGATGTATAGGCTTGAATGGCCTTTTGCTGCTCCTCCATCCTCTGAAGCATATAGAGGGTTGAATTCCACCTCGTTACCACCTCTTGCTTCAGATGATGGCAGGGCAGGTTCAGGAATGTTTGGTGGTGCTCCAGTCTTCTGTACGCGGTGCCTGAATGCCGAAAGTGGCCCGCAATTCTTTGGGCCACCGACAGCATCTCTTGCATGCCCCTGTCGTTTTTTGAATAATTCTGCACCACCAAATTCAAGGTATGTGCAAAACATGGGACGTGATGGAATTTGCCCAGATGTAATGCACGCACAATATTGCTGGCGTTGTCCAATGTCACAAATCCCCAGGAGAGTCCAATTGGGGTAAGCCATTCTGCGATGATCTTCCTCAGTTGCCGTAAGAGGATTTCAGCTGTGTGCCTATTCTGGAAAGCGGTGATACAAAACGTAGCCTGCCTAGGAACGAGTTGGCGTTTGCGAGATGCTGCTACTGGTGCCGCCGCTGCTGTTCTTGAGGCGGGAGGCAATACATCTACCCAGTGGGCTGTCACAGTCATATAGTCCTGAGTCTGCCCTGCTCCACTTGTCCACATGTCCGTGGTTAAGTGGACATTGGGTACAACTGCATTTTTTAGGACACTGGTGACTCTTTTTCTGAGGTCTGTGTACATTTTCGGTATCGCCTGCCTAGAGAAATGGAACCTAGATGGTATTTGGTACCGGGGACACAGTACCTCAATCAAGTCTCTAGTTGGCTGTGAATTAACGATGGATACCGGAACCACGTTTCTCACCGCCCAGGCTGCCAAGGCCTCAGTTATCCACTTTGCAGCAGGATGACTGCTGTGATATTTCATCTTCCTCGCAAAGGACTGTTGGACAGTCAATTGCTTACTGGAAGTAGTACAAGTGGTCTTCCGACTTCCCCTCTGGGATGACGATCGACTCCCAGCAGCAACAACAGCAGCTCCAGCAGCAGTAGGCGTTACACTCAAGGATGCATCGGAGGAATCCCAGGCAAGGAGAGGACTCGTCAGACTTGACAGTGACATGGCCTGCAGGACTATTGGCTTTCCTGGGTAAGGAGGAAATTGACACTGAGGGAGTTGGTGGTGTGGTTTGCAGGAGCTTGGTTACAAGAGGAAGGGATTTAGTGGTCAGTGGACTGCTTCCGCTGTCACCCAAAGTTTTTGAACTTGTCACTGACTTATGATGAATGCGCTGCAGGTGACGTATAAGGGAGCATGTTCCGAGGTGGTTAACGTCCTTACCCCTACTTATTACAGCTTGACAAAGGTAACACACGGCTTGACACCTGTTGTCCGCATTTGTGTTGAAATATTTCCACACCGAAGAGCTGATTTTTTTTGTATTTTGACCAGGCATGTCAAGGGCCATATTCCTCCCATGGACAACAGGTGCCTCCCCGGGTGCCTGACTTAAACAAACCACCTCACCATCAGAATCCTCCTTCTCAATTTCCTCCCCAGCGCCAGCAACACCCATATCCTCATCCTGGTGTACTTCAACAGTGACATCTTCAATTTGACTATCAGGAACTGGACTGTGGGTGCTCCTTCCAGCACTTGCAGGGGGCGTGCAAATGGTGGAAGGCACAAGCTCTTCCCGTCCAGTGTTGGGAAGGTCAGGCATCGCAACCGACACAATTGGACTCTCCTTGAGGATTTGTGATTTTGAAGAACGCACAGTTCTTTGCTGTGCTTTTGCCAGCTTAAGTCTTTTCTTTTTTCTAGCGAGAGGATGAGTGCTTCCATCCTCATTTGAAGCTGAACCACTAGCCATGAACATAGGCCAGGGCCTCAGCCGTTCCTTGCCACTCCGTGTCGTAAATGGCATATTGGCAAGTTTACGCTTCTCCTCAGACGCTTTTAATTTTGATTTTTGGGTCATTTTACTGAACTTTTGTGTTTTGGATTTTACATGCTCTCTACTATGACATTGGGCATCGGCCTTGGCAGACGACGTTGATGGCATTTCATCGTCTCGGCCATGACTAGTGGCAGCAGCTTCAGCACGAGGTGGAAGTGGATCTTGATCTTTCCCTTTAACCTCCACATTTTTGTTCTCCATTTTTTAATGTGTGGAATTATATGCCAGTATCAATAGCAATGGCCTACTACTATACTTACTGCGCAAAACTAAAATGCACCACAGGTATAGAATGTAGATGGATAGTATACTTAATGGATGATGAGTGACGACACAGAGGTAGGTACACAGCAGTGGCCTACCGTACTGCTATATATAGCATACTGGTGGACACTGTCAGCAAACTGCAAAACTGTCTAAAATGCACCACAGGTATAGAATGTAGATGGATAGTATACTTAATGGATGACGAGTGACGACACAGAGGTAGGTACACAGCAGTGGCCTACCGTACTGCTATATATAGTATACTGGTGGACACTGTCAGCAAACTGCAAAACTGTCTAAAATGCACCACAGGTATACAATGTAGATGGATAGTATACTTAATGGATGACGAGTGACGACACAGAGGTAGGTACACAGCAGTGGCCTACCATACTGCTATATATAGTATACTGGTGGACACTGTCAGCAAACTGCAAAACTGTCTAAAATGCACCACAGGTATAGAATGTAGATGGATAGTATACTTAATGGATGACGAGTGACGACACAGAGGTAGGTACACAGCAGTGGCCTACCGTACTGCTATATATAGTATACTGGTGGACACTGTCAGCAAACTGCAAAACTGTCTAAAATGCACCACAGGTATACAATGTAGATGGATAGTATACTTAATGGATGATGAGTGACGACACAGAGGTAGGTACACAGCAGTGGCCTACCGTACTGCTATATATAGTATACTGGTGGACACTGTCAGCAAACTGCAAAACTGTCTAAAATGCACCACATGTATACAATGTAGATGGATAGTATACTTAATGGATGACGAGTGACGACACAGAGGTAGGTACACAGCAGTGGCCTACCGTACTGCTATATATAGTATACTGGTGGACACTGTCAGCAAACTGCAAAACTGTCTAAAATGCACCACAGGTATACAATGTAGATGGATAGTATACTTAATGGATGAAGAGTGACGACACAGAGGTAGGTACACAGCAGTGGCCTATCGTACTGCTATATATAGTATACTGGTGGACACTGTCAGCAAACTGCAAAACTGTCTAAAATGCACCACAGGTATAGAATGTAGATGGATAGTATACTTAATGGATGACGAGTGACGACACAGAGGTAGGTACACAGCAGTGGCCTACCGTACTGCTATATATAGTATACTGGTGGACACTGTCAGCAAACTGCAAAACTGTCTAAAATGCACCACAGGTATAGAATGTAGATGGATAGTATACTTAATGGATGACGAGTGACGACACAGAGGTAGGTACAGCAGTGGCCTACCGTACTGCTATATATAGTATACTGGTGGACACTGTCAGCAAACTGCTAAACTAGTCTAAAATGCACCACAGGTATACAATGCAGATGGATAGTATACTTAATGGATGACGAGTGACGACACAGAGGTAGGTACAGCAGTGCACTCTGCACTGTACTACTCCTATATAATATTAATTATACTGGTGGTCCCCAGTCCCCACAATAAAGCAGCACACTGTAAGCACAGATATGGAGTGTTTTTCAGGCAGACAATGTATACTGGTGGTCACTGTCAGCAAAACTCTACACTGTACTCCTGCTATAGCTGCTCCCCAGTCCCCACAATTAAGCAGTGTGAGCACTCAGCACAGATATATCATGCAGCACACTGAGCACAGAAATGGTATGGAGCGTTTTTTTCAGGCAGAGAACGGATAAAAACTGGTGGTCACTTATCAGCAGAACTCTGCACTGTACTCTTCCTAACAGCTGCTCCCCAATCCTCCCCACAAATAAGAAATAACGTAAACCAATTAACTTCTACAATAAACGGAGAGGACGCCAGCCACGTCCTCTCCCTATCATCTCCAATGCACGAGTGAAAATGGCGACGACGCGCGGCTGCTTATATAGAATCCGAATCTCGCGAGAATCCGACAGCGGGATGATGACATTCGGGCGCGCTCGGGTTAGCCGAGCAAGGCGGGAAGGTTCTAACCTGCCTTGGACCCGTGTGAAAAAGGTGAAGTTTGGGGGGGGGGTTCGGTTTCGGAGAAACCGAACCCGCTCATCACTATTAAATTTCTCTATAGATTTCATTGTTGCCAGCAATGAGATCTTGTCAATTCTGAGATGAATGAATATTGGAGAGTGACATTTAGGAATAGTTATGCAGGTTACAGTTCAACCAGATGACTCTGTGTGATGCACAATAAATGTGAGTGAAGAATACAGGATATGGGGGGTCATTCCGAGTTGCTAAATTTAGCACAGCTACGATCATCTTTCCTGACATGCGGGAGGACGCCCAGCACCGTGCTAGCCCACCCCGCTTGTCAGTCCAGCCCGCCTCGCAGAAGTGCAAAGGCATCGCACAGCGGCGATGCCTTTGCACTTCAGGAGTAACTCCCGACCAGCGCAGCTTTAGCGTGCTGGCCGTGAGCTACTCCTTGCTCCCTGGCCTGCAGCGGCTGCATATGACGTCACGCAGCCGCTGCGGCCTGCCCCCGTTTGGTCCGGCCATGCCTGCGATGGCCGGACCAAACGCACGAAACGGCGGACAAATGTTGCCATTTCGCCACCTCCCGCCCATCGATCGCCTCTGCCTGTCAATCAGGCAGAGGCGATCGCTGTCCTGCTACGGCCTTCGGCCGTCCCGCATGCGCCGGCGCACTAAGGCGCCGGCGCATGCACAGCAGGGACCCGTTCGTTCTGCTGCGTTAAAATGCAGCGAGCGAACGGGTCGGAATGACCCCCATGGTCATTAGGTCGACCACTATTGGTCAACATGCATTGGGTCGACATGGTCATTAGGTCGACATGTACTAGGTCGACATGGAAAATGGTCGACATGAGTTTTTTCCACATTTTTTTTTTCCACTTTGAGAACTGTTTCATACTTCAAACCACATAGACTATGTTTTGGTAATAGTAACTTGTGCAAAGCCCAAAGCATGGCGAGCGAAGCGAGCCATGCGAGGGGACACGGTGCACTAATTGGGGTTCCCCGTCACTTTAAGAAAATACAACACCAAAAAAAGTAAAAAAAACCTCATGTCGACCTTTTTCCATGTCGATCTAGTGACCATGTCACCCTAATGCATGTCGACCAATAGTGGTCGACCTAATGACTGTCAACCTAAGTGTGGTCGACTTAATGACCCATACCCAAGAATACTAATACAAATAGTTAATAATTGACTGAGGTATAAACTATATAGCTATCTATAATATATATCAGAGGTTTATATCACTTTGCCAAAACTTCATTCAAAACCTGTATCTAAAATTCCAATTTGCAGTCACAAACAAAGAAAAAATATCTCATTCGGTTCTCTGAAGTACTCACTTTAAAGATAACAATACGCCTTAACTTGGCACAGTTAAAATAAGGTATTGTATTAAGTTTCTGATGCAGAGCAAATAAGCAGATGTCTGCCCCGATTACAGATTGACTCTGTTTATCTAGTCAAGAATTGTAAGCTTGTGAAATGAACACATTATATAGATCTAGCAAAATTGACATCTGAAGGTCTAAGTCTTAAAAATAAAATAAAAAACAGTTGTATATAAATCTGGGGAATGATGTACAGTATATGCAGCAACACAGAAGGAAACATTTTACCTATAGAGTGAAAATATCACCATGCACCCATAAAAGTAAGCTAAATTTGTAACCTAGAAACAGAACTTGATGGCAGATAACAACCACTTGGCCCATCTATGACCTTTTTTAACCATTACAGTGTTACCTCAAACCCGATTTAATCCTTATTACTTTGTAAGGCTATCCTTATGTCTGTCCCATGCATGTTTAAATTGCTCTACTGTCTTAGCCTTTACCACCTCTGATGGGAGGTTATTCCACTTGCCCAATACCGTTTCTGTGAAGTAATTTTTCCTCAAATTTCCCCTGGACCTACCTGCCTCCAGTTTCACTGCATGTCCTCATATTCTAATACTTCTCTTCATTTGAAGAATGCTTCCCGCCTGTACCTTGTTAAAATCCTTGGTATATTTTGCCTCCCCTTTCCCTTCTCTACTCCAAACTATACATGTTAAGATCTTTTAGTCTTTACAGGTAAGTTTTGTGTTGTAGGCCAAGCACCATTTTAGTTGCCTTTCTTTGTACAGTCTTCAATATACTTATATCCTTCTGGAGATATGGCTTCCAGAACTGAACACAGTATTCTAGATGAGACCATGCCAAGACCTATACAGTGGCATTATTACCTCTATCTTTCTGCTGCTGATTCCTCTCTATATGCAACTTGGCAGCATATACATTGGAAAATATGTCCACAACCCAATTTAAAGTAGTCAGTTTATCGACAGACAATATTTTTACAAACCACATGTGGCTAGAAGAATACTGATGGCATCATGCTCACACAGTTCTATGGTAAAGTGCGCTATTATGATAGAGGACTATGGGGGTCATTCTGAGTTGTTCGCTCGCTAGCAGTTTTTAGCAGCCATGCAAACGCTATGCCGCCTCCCACTGGGAGTGTATTTTAGCTTAGCAGAAGTGCAAACGAAAGGATCACAGAGCGGCTACAAAATAATTTAGTGCAGTTTCAGAGTAGCTTCAGACCTACTCAGTGCTTGTGATCACTTCAGACTATTCAGTTCCTGTTTTGACGTCACGAACATGCCCTGCGTTCGCAAGCCACGCCTGCATTTTTCCTGGCACGCCTGCGTTTTTCGAACACTCCTTGAAAACGGTCAGTTGACACCCACAAACGCCCACTTCCTGTCAATCACTCTGCGGCCAGCAGTGCAACTGAAATGCTTCGCTAGACCTTTTGTGAAATGACATCGTTCGTTGTAATAGTACAATGCGCGTGCGCATTGCACCGCGTACGCATGCGCAGAAGTGCAGTTTTTTTGCCTGACCGCTGCACAGCAAACGAAAGCAGCTAGCGATCAACTCGGAATGACTCCCTATGTATTAAGCCTTGGAGTGAGGTAAAGGGGAGAGACAAGTGCCAACCAACAAGCTACCAATTGTAATTTTTTAAACACATTCTATAACAAGGCAGTAAGGAGCTGGTTGGTTGGTACTTTAGCTCTCTCCACTTTATCACTCTCAAAGGCTTAGCACATTGGGGGGCTATTCAGAGGTGATTCAGGTGAAAGAGGTGATATTCAAATGTCTGCGCACACGTAGCGGATCAAGTGCACATGTTAACATGATGCAATCACATCCCAGAAGGATGCAATGGCATCATGATTGACAGACGGCAGGTGTCCGGGTCAGCGATGCTGTGTTGAGGAGCGTGGACTAGGAAACACAGGCGTGTTATGGCTGTTTTCAGGGCTGGTGATGATATCACCTGCGTTTCCTGTGATTGTAAACATGGTGGTGGTGCGTCTGCCTACAAAGTCAGGCTGCGTTGGCATGGGTCAACCTCTGTTTGAGGATTCTGCAATGAGATTGCAACTGAATTGTGATCTCATCGCTTAGCGGTGCCACACATGCTGGGCAGCCCCCAGCGTGCGATTCTAGTGATCACAGTTTTTGCTATTTTATCAAAATCTGCCGAAAACTCTGAATGACTTCCATAGACCCCTATAACTGTTATAATTTAAATCTGAACATAAGTCATTATTTTGAAAGTATTAATGTCAACATGACTAAAATGCTTTCACTAACAATGTTAGTAATACAGGGTGTATGGGGCACTGACTGACCAGGAGGCCCTCCACCCATCAAGAATTCTTGCACCAGCTAAACAGACTTTTGTGTTGGAAGGGAAATCATAAGCTGTATTTGGCCTAGAACTTGTCTGTTTACTCCCCAAGGATGGCATGACCTGGTCTCTGCAGCATTTAAAGGCAACATCTGTATTTTCAACAGGGTTTGGTCATGCTCACCCCAGGACCTGGCATTGACAGATATCCTGTCAGCCTTCCTTCAGGTGGCAGTTCTTCAAACTATCACATAGATAGATTGGGCCTGATGGAGATCTGGAATTAAATTACGTATACATTGTCAAAAAAATAATTGTACATTAAAAATATGTTTGTTTGCCCATACGCAGTTACAAGATTGCAGATGCAAAAGCAACTCAACTGCATGTGCAGGAGGGGCTCCTGATTTTCTACTAGTCATCATAATCAACGTGACTTGCACCTGCCCTACACTAGATGCGACAGTAGGCCTCCAAAAATCTGTATTCTCACTTGTGTCAAAATCTGTATAACATACATTTGCGTGAACACACCTCACTGAATTTGGCTACTTCAGAACTCCCCCATCTCACTCTAAATCCATCTCATCATCGTAAGTCAACATGCAATTAAAATATGTCTGACATTAGATCGCCCATACTCCCATTTCCTGGGAATGCACAGTTCAAATTCATGCAAGGTAGACTCCACAAACCGACATTCCACTTTGCATCAGGCCCAGTCTGCAATTGTCTCTGTATTTGTCACTTCTGCATAATCTATAATTTAAGGAGATTGACCATGAAACCAACTGATGATCAAGGCACATTTGCTATTGAGTTATAATAATAAACACAAATGATGAAATAATGATTCTTAACCCAATTCCACATCCCACCATCAAGTGATAATGAGGTATGGAAGATGTCTGAAACCTTCTATAGAGTACAAGTGGAGATGTTGACCATAGCAAATAATCTTCTACCTTAGCTATCATTTATCAAGCACATTCTATAAAATGTTAGGTAAAAGTTGATTAGATGCTATGGACAACTTCTCCACCAATCCTCTGTTTTGAAGGTATAATACATCTCAATTTCTCAAAAACTAACTAAATAATGTCCATGAAAGAACACCTGAGGGCTCCTGTTTCTTCATAAAAAAATTATTTGGATGCAACAGATCCTCCCACATAAACAATATAAAAGAAAATAAATAATACACAGTGGCATTTTACCATGCAGTAATTTCATGATTACATATGCATTCAATTCTGTGTTGCAATGTGACTGGGTGGTGTTGGGGCATGTACGCATTAAGAGTAAGGGCGTGTCATTGGCATCTAGGTGGAATTGCAAACTACAGGTATGCTGAGATGTACAAATGCAGACATCCATGTGATTACAGAGAGATGTCTTGTACCAGGTATAGTGCTCATGTAAGTGTCCTGCGATAATAATTAGGGCTATTTCTGCAAACTTATGGATATTTATTTATTAACATTTCTATATTGTCAGCATATTTTATTGTGTTTTACAACTGGGAACAAAACAGTAAGAAAACAAGACTGGGTAATAACAAACAGACAAAGTCACACAGGAAGCAGTGGCATAGCAACAGTACCCAGAGACCCCATGGTGGCTTGGAGGAGCTGGGTGGCTTGTCAGCGCTGGGGGCACTGTTGGGATAACTGTCCCGGCCACGACGCTGCTGTCAGTGCAGCAGAGAGGAGCCACTGGCCTAAGGAGCAGCACCATGGGAAAAATGTCCCTCCCAAAGTCCAAAATTTTGGTAAGGAAATTTTCAATATAGTATGAAGAGTGTAGGCACGAACAGTGTTCCCCCTCCCACCCCTGGACCTCAAAACCACAGTGGCCAAGGAGGGTCCCTTGACAGTGAGCAGAACCCCTGACATCGAGCAGGTACCATGGGTGGGAGGGTGGTAATCTTGCCAGAAAGTTTTTGGCGGGGAAGGGGGGGGGGGGGTAACATTTTTAGTTACGCCATTGGCAGGAAGATGTGTGAGTGTAGAAAGAGAACATACTGTACTCTAGGTTCATTTTGTGCAAACTATTTAGAGTGGAGGTAATTTTAGCTTAGTTTTCAGGGAATGCTTGTAGGTTTGGAGACCAGAAGAAGGTTCTGTTGGGAGAGAAAAGGCATTCCACAAGGTAAGTGCAGTTTAAGAAGAGTCTTTCAACCAGGAAATAGAGCTGTTAATGAATGTGGATGAGAGACTGCAATCAGAGGGGTGCAGCCTGTATGCTGCTGTGGGCATTCCAGTAGCTTGGGGCTTGTGTACTTAAACTTTGTGTGCCTGGTTCTCTCAGCCGATAACCTGTTGG
The DNA here is from genome assembly GCF_028390025.1 of Pseudophryne corroboree. Lineage (NCBI taxonomy): Eukaryota > Metazoa > Chordata > Amphibia > Anura > Myobatrachidae > Pseudophryne > Pseudophryne corroboree. The sequence continues at coordinate 575,044,213 of NC_086448.1, forward strand.
AAATATGTGTGTAAAGGCTTGAGGATGTACTGTAGCATAGTTTCTATACACCAGTGGATAACCTAATAACGATGAACTGCCCAGTTACTTACACAGTGAAGTGCTTTTATTGAAGATAAAGCAGGAACAGCTATACTTACTGTTATACACACTGGTAGATGGAGTGAAGCTTGAGCGGAGCTGGGTGTCATACAGCTTACCAGCTGGTGAGTGTATATCTGTACCAGGTAGCAGTGTAGGATGCTTGAACAGCATCTAATATAGCAAGTAATTGCAGATATCACTAGAGCTAAGTGCAAGACTACTGTCGTCCATTGTGCAGTTTCTCTCATAGTCCCAAGATGATTCTGCACATCTCATCTTCGGACCCCCCCATCCCCACACACACACACACACACACACACACACAAGGTCACATCCAATTTGCTTAGCATGGTGCTTGCTTAACAATTACTTCCTTTAAATGCTCCTTCTGCAGCTGTAGGTTGGTCATCTTATTTTATTTTAATCAAAAGGCGACTCAACAGGAAATGCAGGTTCCATTTCCAAAGTTACCTCTGCATGTAGTTGTTACCTCAGCATTTGTTTAACACCCCCCTTCCCCTTCATGGATACAACCACCTGCACAATTTGCAGCAGCCATTGTATTATTCTTCTGAACAGCCATTTGTTGTTGCCCCTGGTGTCTTCTACCATTATGAGCAATTTACGCAATCTCCCACTAATCCGGTGCTGGGTACCTTTTGCCACCCCCCTGTGCCAGTGCCGCCCACCATGTAGTCACCCACCCCACAACCAGCAACACAGGCCTTTCCACCACCCCCTCCACTGAAAAGGGTTCCATCGACTTTGTCTGTTTCTGCTGTCTCTGCTTCAGCTAATTTAACTGTGGGTTCACGATTACATGAGCCTCAGTCTCAGCAAGTTTTGTCTGCAGCAGCATCAGCCAGTCTGGAGCAAGAAGAGCATGTCAAGGTGTGATGGTGGCCTTGTGCAATGAGGGACAGGGTTCTGATTCCAGGGATCTGACAGTGGTTCCTCCCACATCCAGAACAGGTGGGAAAGACATTTCAGTTTCCAGCAGTGCTGAGAGGATTCTACAGATTAATCTAGTTCTTCAGAGAAACCACGTAAGCTCATGCGGTAGTTTGTGCAGCAATTAAAATGGAAACATAGAAGCCCTAAAGGATTGAGTAGCGTAGTTGGCAGCTGGGCTGCAGATGTGTCAGGAGATGTGGTCTATTGATCTAATACAGACATTTTGATAGAAGTTAGATCCAGGATAAAGGAGCATATCCAGAAAGGTCATTATGTTTATATGTTTGCAATTATGCATAATGCTAAAAAGGTGTTGGATCTGGCTAGATGCACAGGGCCTGCAGCAGAAGAGTTACCCTAATTGGTTATTTGGAGTGTATATATTTACTACATGGTATTTGGAGACTTCCCCGTGGGAAACTTTGAACATACTGAAGTACATGCATCTGGTTCACAGCATGTACTTGATGGCCAAAAATAATGTTTGGTGTCAGTATGATGAGATTTTGTGTAAAAAGCAAAAGGGGCAGAAGATTTTTAGCTTTGGTTTCACAGATGTTGAGATGTGGCTTGAAGTCACTGACAATCTTGTCCACCACAAAGGTTTTTGCAGGTCATAGACTGCCCTTTCTGGCCTTTCCAGGACTAAGGACCTGATTCATGTTTCTAAGTAGACAAATTATCAAGCAACTGGGCAAAACAATGTTGCACTGAAGGTGGGGCAGATGTAACAAGTGCAGAGAGATTTAGATTTGGGTGAGTTAATATTTTTTTTGTCAATGGTTACTTTATTTTTACACTGCAATTTAGATTTCAGTTTGAACACACTCCACCCAAATCTAAATCTCTGCACGTTACACCAGACCCACCTGCAGTCAGTCGCAATAAGTTTTGCTGCCTTTTTTGATGGGAAGCTGTGTGTGGAGCCTTGGATTGACTGGAGGTTTTGACCGGTAACATGCTACTTTTAGAACTGTTTCCAATTGTTTAGTTTAGCTTTAGCTTTAGCCTTTTTAGGGGCATTAAGAGTTGGAGATTTAACGGCAGCTAAAAATCTGTGAAATCTTATTTGATTTTGGTTAAAATGTATAGATCCAAGACAGATCAGCTGGGTAGAGGGACATTGGATCTATCACCGCACATCCAGAGCTGAACATATGCCCTGTGGCTCTAGCTATTCATTTTTGCCAGCAGCATTCAAGTGGTTGCGTCCGATGGCTCATACATGCTAATCTTTCACCCCTTTCTAGGTTTCAGTTTACAAGTGTGTACAAGAAATGTGTAATCACTTTAGGATTGCCAGTAGAATAATATGGCACACACTCATTCTGTATTGGGGCAGTGATGTGCGCAGCAGCATCGGGGTTCTTCCATCGACTCAATTAAGCAGTTAGATTGGTTGATGTCATCTGCTTATAAGGGTTACATTTGTGGGGATAAGTTACAATATCATGGATGCATAACTAGGGATTGGCAGAGACCCTGAACAGAGTCACGGGATGTAACATGTTGGTGATATTCACCAGGGACCCCTGCAAGGAGGTTTGGACTTAGCTGCACCCAACACACAGATCGTGGCACTCTGTCTGGGTTCTCTGGTACAGGGGCTGTTGTGTGGCATGATTGGGGTTGTCTGTTGAACAAGACTGGAGTACTTGACTAAACTGGGATCTAGGGCGAGTAGCTGAAAGTTGGGAGGTCTATTGTAATTTCAGCTCATGGGTATAGAACAAGAATAGATGGTGTTTGGGTGCACTTTTGTTTCAAACTGGTGAGCAAGATGTGGCTACTGGCAACTGGAGGCACTAGTAGAACAGCAGGAGTCTTCATGGAACCAGTGGAAAGATACTGAGTACAAAGGTACAGGTAGAGTTTGATAACTGAAGTCACTGGAATGCTGTAGTCTCTGAAATGGAGCCGGCCTGGATGCTGAATAAATGAGGATGCTGGCTGGTACATGGGAATTTAATGAGAATTGGAGCGGAGTCTAATGCGCAAGTAGTCTTCACCAGTGATCTCCGCAAGGATGTTGGTCTTAGCAGTGCCCGACACACAGATCGTGGTCCTCTGACTGGGTTTCCCAGTACTGGTGATAGAATGCCACAGGTGGAATAAGTTAGCAGGATTCAGGATAGTACTGGATGTTGGATCTTTGGGATGAAAGCGGAATAACAGGAGCACTGTAGTAGAACTGATTGTACAGGTTATTGGACTGGAACCAATGGTACTGGATATCGAACTGGAAACGATGGTGCAGGATATCAGAGTGGAACCAATGGTGCAGGATATCAGACAGGAACCAATGATGCAGGATATTGGACAGGATATGTGCACCATGGGCAGCAGCAGGCTCTAAGGGATTAATAGCACTGCTGCAATCAGGAATACACAGAAGAACTCTCAGGTGCATAATCAGCCTGGAGGGAGTTTAAGCAATAAATATCTCAGTCCCATGCTAAAATTGAATGTGTTGCAGTGTGTATGCTGAGCAGACTTCTCAGACCAGAAACCAAGCAAAGCAGGATATCCTGACCTGCAGGATATTGACAGATGTGCCATGCTTGCTGAGGAGCCAGATTCAGAAATGGGGTGACAGGTAACCCAGCGGCAGCGGAAACTGGTACGTTTTATGACAATATGCCCTGGAGCAAACACTGGAATAGCAGAATGCAGTGAAGTTAGTTGCAGGAACACAAAGTCATCACAGGGAAATGGGTTCCAGGACTAGAACAGGAACGGAGTATAGAAGACAGGAATCCGAGATTACACGGCGCACAGGAACCAGGAACTTAGTTTGCATGGAGACACAAGTAGAACAGGACTGACACTGGAGTGTGGTTTGGGAGCCTAAACTCTGGTACAGGAATGTCCCTGGTAACTTTCTTTTACAGTTGGAGTTCAAATTTGGGTGCCAATTTGACATCACATTTTAGGCGCACCTGGCCCTTTAAATTCAGTACTGAGCAGCGCAACTGTTCCTATGGCTACATAGCCAGGAGAGGAATCAGACTGAGTAGACTTCTGCAACGGGTGTCGCTGGCTCCCCATCTGCTGCCCAATTGCTACCCGGTAAGTGACCACCAAGTTTTGGTGAGCTGTGACATCAGTTTAATGAGCACTCCCTGCAAGTTTGTTCTCTAGTAAACCCAACCCTAGGCATTAAGCTTCCTGCCACTGAAGTTATTTTCACCTTTTGCCATCACCAAAAAAATTCACCTTCATCTGGATCACCAGAATAGCTCAGGTTATTATATTTTATATATACATATATATATATATATATATATATATATATATATATATATATAAAATACAAATTCCCAAGTGCGCTAAGATGGAATGTATGTACACACTTCTTCAGGCGATAATTTCGTCAGAATGTAGACTGGAGGATGTTTAAAACTGGGTACCTGTAACCGACACCCCTCACCAAAATAGTCACCCAAACAAGAGGCCAATCGGCCAATTAGTAAAAAGTTATTTTAATAACATGTAATTGAACATATGAGTTTTTACACAGTTCACAATATAAAATTATATGAATAAAATACAACCAAAAGAATACACAGCCAACACGTTTGCGAGATGGATCCTAGATACCCCTCACCTTTTGCAAGGTGCGAGCTCGACAGGGAGTATCTTCACAAACTAGATTGTGATCCTTTGACTGACAAACCCAACGCGTTTCGTCTTATCGACTTCATCAGGGGCAACGAGTATAGAAAGAGGACTAATTTGCTCTCGATGGATTTGTATAGATAATCCTATCCTCAAAAAAAGGGATTATTCGAAATATGTCGGGACTTAAGTGGAGCTCTTATATTCGGACTCCTAATGGATATTTCTTCTAAAAAGTATAGCCAATTAAGTGATAATATTTTGTGGACTGCCTTAAAGATAGTTTTGGTGTAAAATCTTTGTCAGACCGCCTATAGGAATTATTGATTCTAGCCTCCTAGGAGTGCTGACAACCGTATATCGGCATTTTAGTAAACTACCTAAAAAATGGTATCCACCTTTAAGAACCGAGACTACTTCTAATTCAAATATTGACCTTCATACAGTAGAAAACTCCAAAATTAAATGGCTGGTTTGACAATCTCAAAAAGGTATAAATGATGTGGCTTCCTCAATAGGTCTCACAGAATGGATCCTGGGAAAACTTTAGCTGCATGTGGAAGTCACAGACTCACGTTGTTTTGTTATATGTGAATGCTTTTTCCCCAGACAACGGGGTTATACCCTGAAACGCCGTAGGATGGAATAAAGAGATTTTATTTGCTTAAACCAGCTGTTACAGTCTGCTTGAGTGCCGCCGGATTTGCTTTATACATTTATATATATATATATATATATATAGATATATAATTGAAGAGTATATGCGCTGATCCACCAAATCACAATCTTTTCCAAAGTTAATTCGATGCTCCTGAAGAAATCACCTTTAATTTGGCAAGTCCTCTGCAGCCTCCTCAAGATGTGAGCCGTACCACGGGCTCAATAATTACCATGCAAGAGAAGAATGAGGGGCGCGGAGTATAAGTGTAAATGCAAACAGTTCATTTAATTGTAGTACATAGATACATACATCTTAGTTAAGAATAAACGGCACAGTCAGTCCCCCTCGGTGTCTCCGGAACACATCCGATATGGAGACCTCCCGCCGACGCTTCACCGCTCACCGCTCTCCGGTTAATGCGTTATAGAATCAGGACAGCATGTAGGACGTAGGCTCGTCACTTTAGTCGTTATCACGCCAACGCGTTTCAACCATCAAGGTCTTCGTCAGGGGGTGTGGCTATTGATGGTCTAATCCCGTATTTATACACACAATGTTAACTAATTAATCACACATCAGGTGAAATGGTAAAGCAATACACACTAAAGCAATTTTAAAACACTACAACACATCCGTAGTGCATCATTACAAAACATTACACAAATTTATGTCGATACATTAAAAATAAAAATAAAAACAATTACATATAATTTGGATTCAAAATACAAATAAAAAACATTTTTATATTCTAATAATGACTATTTTCTGCCATTTAGTTCATGCACAGGTGGCATATATATATTATAATGAGATACAGCAACCACTTTATACAGGGAAAAGGAAAATACATTTACTAATTTATTATAAAACATATACATATTTATTTTTTAAAAAGTATATATATATAAAAATTCATATATATAAAAATTACACAATTTTACCAACACTAACAAGAATCATAAAACTGGATAATTAGTTCCTGAAAGAGAGAGAGATAAATCTAAAAGGAGACATAAATGGATATAAGTAAAATTTCAATATAAATATACAAACTTTGCTGAAAACACCTTATAGGAGATATATCTAATTAACCGATATCAAAAAATATTGCAAAGAATTAATATAGAGGCGGACCACTAATAAGCAGGGCAAAGGATCCAATGGATCAACAACAATGCCCTCCAAAGCGAACCCACTCCACACCAATCTAATGCAAAAAAGGTATGATATCATATGTTTCATTAAGTCCATCCGGACTCAGTGTTTTTAGTGTGTGGATCCAGTATGTCTCTCTTTTACTTAATTTCTTTAAAATATCACCGCCTCTGGGATCTGGAGTAATATGTTCAATGGCTTTAAAACTGAAGTTATTACGCAGTACTCCTCCATTGCAGGAAACAAAATGTTTGGGAACTGAATGGTTAATTAATTTATTAGTTATACTTCTCATATGTTCCAATACTCTTATTTTAAGCTGGCGTTTAGTTTTTCCAACATATCTTGCCCCACACTGGCATTCCAGCAGATATATAACAAACGTGGTCTGACAATTTATTAACCCCTTTATGTCCCAATATTTTGATCGATCAATATTCCAAACTTTTTTCCTCTCTTTGCTAACAAATGGACAAACCTTACAGTGATAGGAATTATTGATTCTAGCCTCCTAGGAGTGCTGACAACCGTATATCGGCATTTTAGTAAACTACCTAAAAAATGGTATCCACCTTTAAGAACCGAGACTACTTCTAATTCAAATATTGACCTTCATACAGTAGAAAACTCCAAAATTAAATGGCTGGTTTGACAATCTCAAAAAGGTATAAATGATGTGGCTTCCTCAATAGGTCTCACAGAATGGATCCTGGGAAAACTTTAGCTGCATGTGGAAGTCACAGACTCACGTTGTTTTGTTATATGTGAATGCTTTTTCCCCAGACAACGGGGTTATACCCTGAAACGCCGTAGGATGGAATAAAGAGATTTTATTTGCTTAAACCAGCTGTTACAGTCTGCTTGAGTGCCGCCGGATTTGCTTTATACATTTATATATATATATATATATATATATAGATATATATATATATATATCCATGGTTTATAATGGCACTCACTGTCATGCAACATCTACCGGGGTGCCTTCCTCCAATGCTAGTACACCAAAGACGGCTCTCTGGGAAGGATTGCAACTCCTCTCCACTAAGCTTTAAGAACCAGGCGGCACTCCTCGGGTTTGTTCAGCCATGAAAGCGTGTATTCAAATCAAATCAAATCAAAAGTTACAGGCATAGTGAAACACCAACGTTTCAACGCCTCACAGGCGTTTTTTTCAAGGTGCTATGCTGTGAACAAGTGAAAAACAACAACCAAACCTCACATATGCAAGTCTTACCTTTTAAAGGTCTGTGAATGTGACCACCCTCACTTCCCCACCGGCGTCTTCCTGGGACCGGGAGCCGCGGGCTGCGGTGCTTCCAGGAAGTGCGGTGTGCGTGGTGACGTCATACGCTGCATCCTCACCCATTCGCCCGCTGCCGCCAGCGTTCCGTTGCCAGGGACTCCGTTGCTATGGGAACAGGAGGCGGAAAGTTATTAAACAACATGAACATAATGTGTATGCTAGGAGCTGTAAGCTCCATAAACAAGGGGATCGGGTGCAATACCTAGTGATAAAGTGGCTAAAAAGCATTACTAATATAAAAACATTGCTAATAAAAACGTTGCTAGGAAACACAGCCTGAGTGATTACCCAGCTGACTGATGCACATACTGATAAATGACCTAAGCTAATCTAGGCATTCATAGTTACCACAAGGGATCTAGGCCTGAAGGCTCTGCATTACAGTACCTCTTCATGCAAACTATACCATGATGGCTTTAAGTATGGTGTGTAAAAAACAATGGAGAAGGATAATCACAGTAAGTACATAGCTATACAGCCCCCCTCATAGGGGTAGCTGAACCTATATATAGCCCCTTTACTTACTGCAGGGCTGTGGAAGTGCTGCTTGAAGAAAAAAAAGAATAGAAAAGGGAGGGAGAGAAAGAGAGAAAGAAGGAAGGAGAGGGAGAAAGAAAAGGAAGAAGGGGAAAGAGAAAAAAAGAAAAGAAAAGAAGGGGAAAGAGAAAAAAGAAAGGAGGAAAGAGAAAACGAGGCAAGGGGAACAGAGAGAGAAACCAAAGGAAAAGAAAAGAAGAAGAGAAGAAAAGAAGAAGAGAAGAAGAAGAGAAGAAGAAAAGAAGAAGAGAAGAAAAGAAGAAAAGAAGAGAAGAAGAGAAGAAGAGAAGAAGAGAAGAAAGGAGGAGGAGCAGGGAGGGATGGACCACTCTGCCTATGTATGCAGACCCTACTCCAGTCATGCCTACAAAAAAACATTCCACTGAATTTGTTCATTGAGTCCATTGGGAGTTAGAGCATCTAAGAGGTAAATCCATCTGGTTTCTTTTTGCGATAGAATGTTGGCTCTATCTCCCCATCTTAGCGTCTTGGGCACGTGGTCTATGATGGTGTATCTAAGTTGTCCCAGATGGTGGTTTGCCTGCTTGAAATGTCTTGCCACCGGTTGGTCCATGCCCTTTCCTTCCAGGGTAGCTCTGATGGCCGACCTATGTAGGGCCATTCTCTCCCGAAATGTCCTCGTGGTTTGGCCCACATAAATCAAACCACATGGACACACTATTGCATAGATGACATAGGAAGAGGAACAAGTTACCCAGTGTCTTATATCAAACTCTTTGTTTGTGCGTGGGTGTACAAATTTCTGTCCCAGGGTCATATAATTACAGGTTTCACACCTCAAGCACTTGAAACAGCCCTTTTTGTGGGGTTCCTCTGGTTTCTTAGAGACATCCAATTTCACCACCAGGTCCCTGAGGTTGTGGCCACTCTTAAATGCTGGCATGATCCTTTTACCTTTAAAGCAAGGGGTTTCGGGGTCAGTGGATACCTATGGCCATAAGGCACTCGTTGCCCTTGGGAGGACTAGGCTGGCTGTGGAGGATTCCGTGATTAGAGGGATTCTGTTAGTTTCCTGGATCCTCTGTTGGGATATCAACAGCTCTTCTCTTGATTTTCCTAGGATTTCCTCTTTCAGTTGTACTAGAAGTTTCTTGTGGTACCCTCTTTGGAGGAACCTGTCCACAACTTGATTCAAAGCCGGTTCCACTCTTTCTTTCCTACTGGTGATGCGTGCTGCTCTCATCAATTGTGATTTTGGTAATCCCCGCTTTAGAGCTGGAGGGTGAAAGCTGTTGTGAAGTAAAAGGGTATTACGGTCCGTGGGTTTGTTATACACGTCCGTTACTATGAAGTTATCTATGACTGAAATGTTAACATCCAGGAAGTTGATCTCAGTTGTGCTCCATGTTGTTGTCAATTTGACTGGTGAGTTCTTATTGTTCAAGGTATTTAGGAGATCTTGAAATTCTGTGACCTGGCCACTCCAGAACAAGAGCAGGTCATCAATGTATCTTCGGTACAGTAATATGTTGTTACTGATACATGCGGTAGCCCAAAAGAACTCTTTTTCCACTGAAAACATGTATATATTGGCATACATGGGTGCCACGTTGGATCCAATTGCACACCCGGTTAGCTGTAAATAATATTGTCCATTATGTAAGAAATAATTGTGTGTCAAGGTAAAGTACAGTAACTCAAGGAATAACTGAATGTTTAATGCTTGAAAGTTATTCTCCTCTAAGAATCTCATCATGGCTTCCATACCAGCCCCATGGGGGATGATGGTATAGAGGCTTTTGACATCCATGGTACTGAGTACCGTGCCCAGAGGGACTTCCCCCAATTCCTTCAAAATTAGTAAAAGATGAGTGGTGTCTTTTAAGTACGTGCTTTGTACCGACACTAATGGCTGTAATAGGAAGTCGAGATACTGAGAAATTGGTTGCATCAAGGACCCTCGTGCCGAGATGATTGGCCTGCCCGGGGGATTGATACTGTCCTTGTGGACTTTCGGAACTGTATAGAATATCGGTGTGACACCTTATCTTGAATAACAATTGCCCCAGCCAGATCTTTAATGGCTTTTTCCTCCTCCCTCGTGATATTCCTTAACACTCATGGTTGAGCTCCCACAAATTTCTGTATGGAATCATCCAGCAGCCTCGTGAATGTCTTCACTGAGCCGGCTGATGTAGGTGGATCAAAAGTGGATTTTAAAGATTTTGCCAAAAATGGATTAACTTCTTTGTTAGGGTGATGTTGGAAGTGTTCTTTCAATCTCAGAGATCTGGAAAAGCGGTACCCTTCAACTTTCCATTTAAACGGATCATAAAGGTTAGTGGGAATGAATGAAAGTATATACCGGCGGATGTGTCTGTACCAGTTATTGAACTAATACTGCAAGCAGTTTTTAATTGCTACTTCTAATTACAAGTGTATGACCCTGTTCCTATCTCTTTTTTCTGTATGCGATTTCTACTGAGGAATATCATATCAAAGATGGCCACCGGGACCATATATAATAAATGTCTGCCAGTAACATCCTCCAGGAACATGGCTGCTGGTTCCTTAAGCCATCCGGTATTAATGAGAAGTGGGCACTGGCAATAACAAAGACTGCACCCTGAATTGTCCTTTGATCTACCAGTACGAACGGTCCGGCGCTGGAGGTGGTGCGCATGCGCAATGGACAAAATCGAAGGACTTTAAACCGAGCATGCGCAGAATGAAGTATCGGATGCCATTTGCGGGCGCATGAGCTGTGGGTCCGGGGCGCCCGTACCCGGCGCATGCGCGATAACGGGGACCCGATGCCGGAAGTGGGGTGGACGTGATGTCACCCACTCTCCGGACAGGAAGTCCGGTAACATTTACTTTTGGGAAGCTTTTTAAAGCTTCCAGCATATAAAATTGAGTAATCAAAATAGCGGTTTTGCACAGTATATTTTAAGTGTTAGAGGGAACCCTCTGAAACTTTATTTTAAGACATATATCATTGTATTGATTTCTGGTTCTGTTAATTGACAGGAAGTGATGTAGTAATCACTTCCTTATTAGTATGTGTATATATACCTGAGCTGTCCCACCAATCCACTACCCCTTGAGGAAGTCCAGTTAGGACGAAACGCGTTGGTGATACCCACCTTCTCTAAGTTAAGATATCTATTTTTTACCTACGTTGGTCATATAGTAATTTTTATCATTTTATAATTAGGTCCTCCTATGTTACCGCCGCCCCCATAGCACACCCAATCAATTGCAGATAGAATGCCCCATTGTAAAGGAAAAAATTCTTAGTCAAAATAAATTGAAGTAGTTCCACTAAAAAAAGGAATGTCAGGACCATCGTAAGACGTCTGGCTATTCAAAAAACGTCCTACCGCCACCAGACCCGCATCATGAGGGATGACGGTATATAAGCTAACTACGTCAATAGAGAACATAGTAACATCAGGGGTTAATCTTGGAAGAGCTAATAATTTCACTAAGAGTGAAGTAGTATCAAGCAGGTACCTCGGATGTGATCTTATATACGGTTGTAATATCGCATCTAGATATACTGACAAAGGTTGTGTAAGGCTACCGCGGGCAGCAATTATAGGTCTACCTGGGGGGTCAATTAATGACTTATGAATCTTAGGTGTACAATAAAACAGGGGAACCAACGGGAACGCAGGGAGTAGGACTTTACTTAATTGTTCAGAGATTGTCCCATTGTCCACTGCCTGTTTAAGAATAATTGCCAGTTCTCCTTTAAAGAGATTAGTAGGATCTTCTGGAAGTTGTCGATAGGTCCTTGAGTCATCCAAATGCAAGGCAACTTGTTTCTTATATTTCGTCAAGTCCTGAATAACCAGGGCACCCCCCTTGTCTGCTGGACGGAAAATCAAGTCCTTGTTGTTGGCCAGATCGTCTAAGGCCGATTGTTCTGTAGGAGATAAATTGTGTCGACGAGGAGACTGGTTGGAGATGGTACTCTGGACATCATCATGTAATAAACGCATGAAGGTTTTAATCGAGGGGTTGAAGGATTGTGGTTCAAACGATGATTTAGGGGCCAGTTTAATAAGCTGCACCGGTAATTCAGATAGAACAGGAGTAGATTGCTCCTGGATTTGTGGGGTAATAGGTGTACTGCGTTTGCCATAAAATTCACTTAGCTTCAGCTGTCAGTGTAATCTATGTTGTTCTACACTCCACTCTAGTGGATTAAAACTAGACGTGGGCACAAAAGATAACCCCTTTGATAGAACAGCAGTCTCAGTGGGGGTTAATTCATAAGACGACAAATTTACAATTAGGGTTTCTTCATGGCCTGCTTGTTTCCACGTCCCCTGCCTTTTGTTTTGGCCCCCGCGCCTTGTGTATTTGCGCTGCCGCGGGTGTAATGTACCCGTGCATTCACCCCTAAAGGGTCTTTCTGGCTACGGGAAGCTGTATCAGAACCACCTCTGTCAGTGTCACTGGCTGATGAATTAAACTCAGTGGAAGAGTCCATCTGTCTCCCTCCTGGTCTCCTATTGCGTCTGAAGAACGGTTTTCTAAAGTCGGACCCTCTGGCAGGATAGGTCCATTGATATACCGTATTAAGTTCATAGTCAGCATCGACTTTGGCCTGTTTAGACTTCTTAAACTTAATCAAGTCCCTTTTGTATATCTGTAATTGGGAGTTGAGTTTAGTGTACCATTCTGTGCAGGTATCTGCAATAAGGTTTGCTTTATGTATGGCCTCAAAAGCGTCAATTTTGTCTATCATAATAGTGACTTCTTTCGTTGAAAACTCAATTATGAGGAGCATGAGATCGAACGAGCATTTATTCACTATAGAGACCCATTTTCTGCAGAAGGCAGGGTCATGCTTCCCAATTTGGGGCCATTACGTACACGTAGGCCCCTAGGGATCTTTTTTACTCGGTGGTAATCACTAAGCGACAATGCATGGAACTGGTAATCGATCTCTCTCCTCTTGAGTCTAAGTAGCTCTCTATAGATATCATCAAATGGCAAGGCTTCTGCCTGTTCAGTTAACGCACCACGACATAAAATAGCCTCAGCTTCGGCTTCTGAATATGAGTAAGTGTCACCAATCTGGTAGGTCGTGGCTGCGAAACCGCTAGTCAACTGGTCAGGTTCCAAATCAGTCATAGCAATAGAGTGCAGCACAAATACAAAAAGAAAAAATGTGCAAACAATGCAGTAATACCCACAAAAAATAAAATAATTGGTGCAGAAGATAAAAACGTTCAAATGTTAGAACACAGCAGATGATACCTGGTTGAAGTGTAATATGGGTGCCCTGGCCAGAAATCCTGAAATTGAGGAGATCAAATGTAGACAGAGGTGGTGGTCCGGCACAGCCACATAGTTAGATAATGTCCTGGGTGCCCTCACAGAGAAGGAATGGATAGCATACAGATGGTGCGGCACTCCAAGGATTTTCACACCGGCAGCAATTGAATAACGTTTCAATGCTCTTTATTAGTATGGCATTTTCATCAGGTAATAATGGACAATACAAAACTCTTACCTTAAATAACAGTATCACCTAGTGTGGCGCCAAACGCAGCGGCGGGACTGCACACCCGGCGGCCGCACATAGTAAGTGACGTCATGACGCGCTGGAAGGCAACGTCCGACGGCACGTGACATACAGCCCGTAACCATAGAGATACAACAACAAACAAAGAACAATGCACATCGATGCAAGCATAATGGAACTAGTTCATAGAGATATAATGAGGTCACAATACAGCACAAAAAAGCGCTGTAACCGTGCGCCTATCTAATAGGCACAGTGGCTGATATATATATATATATATATATATATATATATATATATTCCATTGCAGGTTTTCTGGGGGAATCTTATCAAGTGTGGATTGTTATTGGACCTTCATATACAGGGTGAGGCAAAAAAAAAGATGCTCCCAGTGCTTGCTAAATTCAAATTATTAGTACATAATCTAAAAGTGCATGGAATACTGTTTATTTTCAATTGGTTTTAAACATGTTACTGTCCAGATGGTGGTTTTTATTCATGATACAGATTTGTAATTGATTTCTGAAGTTTCACATCACTCCGGTCATTTCCGGTGTATTTGCTGCAATATCTTGACAAAGCTCACTTTAATTTGTCTAGCTAGGTTAACAAGCAGAATTTTCAATACTGGGCAGAACACAATCCTCATCATCTTCATGAAAGACCTCTACACAGCCAACAGGGCCATCTGAAAGCTGACGTCCACAAACATCGACCAAGAACATTAATGAAGTGAAGACTGCTATATGACAAGAAATGCTGAAATCATATTCAAAACCAAATGAAAAGAAACAGTGTTCCATGCACTTTTAGATTATGTACTAAAAATTTTAATAGCATTTACCATTCCTTTTTTGTTAACCTTTAAAATATGAGGGTTTTTTTTAAATTGCCTCACCTTGTATTTATTTACTTGGCTAGAAGGCACCCATTGGCTAGAATGATCCCATTTGATGTGCGTTGGATAGGGGTGAGGGGTTTTAGATACAGTGGTTATTTTGGACCTTCTTTGGGAATCAGAAGCTAAATGGAGTGCTCCAGAATGCCTAGTCAGTCAATTTGAAAGAAATAATCTTGGCAAGTGTAAAGGCCCTGAACTCATCAAGGCTATAAGGTGTGATTGCAGGTGATTTCTGACTGTTGACTACAAGTTTGTGAGTTTGGTCTGAGATCATCCCATGTAGGTTTTGGAGGGGTACCCAGGGTGGTGCAGCATTAGATAGAGTTAGAAAGAAGCTTAATGCAGCAGTGTCAAGGTTTGTAGTTGATTTGAATTGGCGTGCTATCAGGCACCTCCGTTTGCAGTATGTGTAGGTTGATTTCTACAGGCCTGATGGGGTTCACCTGATTGGAGACGGCTTGAAGATTTTTTCCACAGCCCTTATATCCTTTCTGGAGTAGAAGGGGTAACTTTTTGGCGATGGTGGTAGTCCGTGATCTTTGGACCTCATACTTAGTGGAAAGCAGTGCTCCTTAGCAGCTCAATTTGATGCAATTTGCTTGACTTTCATTTCCCCTTTGAAAGAGCGAGTCAGTCTCTACCAGGTCTGCATGTCAGGGAAGGACCAGTACTGGGTCAATTAAGGGGAGTTATAACTACCCAAGATGGTTTACGCAGGGGTTAAATACCCCCATTTGTTGATTTAAATATTTATTATCTGGGCTGTGGCCAAGGTAGCATTGTTTTTTGGGCTGTGACCTCCTTTTTCCAATTCATATGGTTGCTTATATCTTTATATATGTAGTTTGATGGAGTATTGTGGAAATAATAAAACATATGGATGACTTAAAATACTCGAGAGTTTGCATGTAAACAACCTGTTTTTTATTGAAGCAGTACTAGTTATAGCTGGTTTGGGTTTGTTAGTTAAGGGTTGGTAGATCTTAGCTGTCAAACAAAGTTTAGCAGCCAGTTAGATGTTCTTTGAGGGCGGGCCAATTTTCCTTATATTATGACTGGTCGAGGAGACATTTTCCTCTTTCCAGCTTGTGATCCCTCCAAGCCACCCACATGGTTTGGTCTGTATTATCGTAATTATATATAGCATTTTCTCTTTGACAGAGGAGAGTTGGTCACTACTTTAGAGAAATACCAGGTCTTCTTCACAGGGATGGACCAGCACTGGGCCAATTAAGGAGAGGTGGTACTACTGAAGCTGGTTTGCACAGGGGTGGATACTCCGCCCCCACTGGTTGATGTAAACATTTATTATCTGGGCTGTGGCCAGGGTAGCACTGCTTTTTTGCCAGCATGCAGAATTTAATTAATTACAATTGATTATGTCACAATACATTTCTTGCAGTTGAGTGTGTATGTATGTTTTACATTACGTTTAACTATAAATGTAGTAACTATTACAATAACATATTTTGCTTCACTCAGATATTTTTTAAGACAACTAAAATGGTGCATGGCCTACATCACAAAACTTAACTGGAAAGTCTAAAAAAATCTCAATATGTATAGTTTGGAGCAGAGAAGGGAAAGGAGGGGGGGGGGCATAATAGAAACATTCAAATATATCAAGGGTTTTAAAGTGCGGGAGGGAAAAATTCTTAAAATGAAAAGAAGTATTAGAACACGAGGACATGCACTGAGACTGGAGGGAGGTAGGTTCAGGGGAAATTTGAGGAAAAATTACTTCACAGAAAGAGCGGTGGAAAAGTAGAATAGCCTCCTATCAGAGGTGGCAGAGGCTAAGACAGTAGTGCAATTTAAACATGCATGGGATAGACATAAGGATATCCTTACAAATAAATAAGGACCAAACAAGGATTGACGTAAAAATATGGTAAAAAAGGGGCAGACTAGATGGGCCAAGTGGTTCTTATCTGCCGTCGCATTCTATATTTCTATATTCATATAACACCAGTTTATAGTCCCAATTCTTTTCTTTCTTTCTCTTTCTTTCTTTTTCTCTTTCTTTCTTTCTCTTTCTTTCTTTCTTTCTTTCTTTCTTTCTTTCTTTCTTTCTTTCTTT
Source organism: Pseudophryne corroboree (assembly GCF_028390025.1). Classification (NCBI taxonomy): domain Eukaryota; kingdom Metazoa; phylum Chordata; class Amphibia; order Anura; family Myobatrachidae; genus Pseudophryne; species Pseudophryne corroboree. Next base: position 575,061,012 of record NC_086448.1, read on the forward strand.
CATGTACAGTAGTACCATTTCCTACCACTAGATGTCACATTTCAGTGGGATTATCTTTGAAATTAATAAAACTGCGTTCAGTAAGGAGCATCTTATCTTTATGATAGGAGTTTAGTTGTTGTTTTGGTTTTTTTTTTAATTTAAATTCCATTTGGAATACACAGGGGAAGTACATCTAACTTCTGTGAAGAATATTATTATTAGTAGCCTGGTTAAAGAGGAATGTAAATGAGTTGTTATTTAAATAAAGTTTTTTTAACATTTTGCTTTTTTTTCCACTTTTGTAGAACTCCATGTAAACTAATCTTGGAGCTGCCAGAGCACCTGCTGTTACTGATAGTGACAGTGCCCTGTGATCAGTGATTTAGTACTCGCACACCAGTAACCGATACTTTCTCTTGTACTATCTCACCTACCATCTCTTTTTTCTTCAGTTTTATGTTTCAATATTAAGATCATTAAGTTGTTAATGTCCATCCCATATTGTAGTTGTAAAAAAAACAACAGTTTTTCACTTATCAATTTTGTTCTAAACGGTCCACTTTTTACTAATACTGATAAATTGGGAAAAGGGACAAATTTTAAGAAGACCACAACTCATACTTGCCTACCTGACCCTCTCCATGAGGGAGAAAATGCTCTGTTCCTGGACTTTCCTGGTAATGTATGATTGCCATCACCTGTGGTGAGCTAGTTAATTGATAAAAAAGGTGTTTCACCACAGGTGATGGCAATCATACATTACCAGGAAAGTACAGGAACAGAGCATTTTCTCCCTCATGGAGAGGGTCAGGTAGGCAAGTAGGCCACAACTGTTTTGACCCCATTTATATAAGGATAGAACACCCATAAAATTAAGCTTCAAGGCTAATGACTGGGATCCATTTTAAGCAACTTCCATAAAGAGCTTGTTTTTAAAAGGCAAATTCCAATTAATACATGTTAACTTTAGAGAGATTCTTTTAAAGTTTATAAAAATTTAATTATACTGTTTCTTACATAGTCAGTGGTATCAAGTCCAAAATGTCCTATTTAAAAACTAAAAAAACAATGTGGTTTTACGTTACAAAAATAGCTCTCACTGGACACTTGTAAACAGGGCAATTAGGATGTATTGATGCGGTTGTTTTTACTGACAGTCTGTGTGACGGACTAGAAATCATTCTGTTCCATTCCCAAATCAGAAAAGCTAGGAATAGGTAGATGCGTCCTAGTTATGCTGTGAGAAGTAATTTAGGAAGAAACTAATAATAGAGATATCTGATTAATGTCTAATTATTTTTCCAGACAGTAACACTTTCTCAATTTCAAAACACAGTCTCTGACACAGTAAACTTACGTAAACACACTAGTTTCAAATTAAACTCTTGCCCTGTTTCTATCATCCTAAAACCTTATTGCAATTGGATATGCTCATATTATTTATTTAAAAATAAAGATATACAGCATTATTCAGTGATTTAAAGTTGACACAGAGGCAGTTAATTCTAGACCAATAAGAATTCACTATCAAACTTGCCAAACAGTCCAAAAGTGGTGTGGCCTTGTGGAAATGGACTTTGATTTAACTGATATGCCCATTGCATTGACACGTCTAAGCGTGCCCTGTGTAGAATGCAGTGTACTCATTGGTGCCAAAAGGCTCTACATTCGAAAAAAAAAAAAAAACATATAAGTTGGTATTTCATACTTAGTAATAAATGCCAGAATTACAAATGACACAAAAATAAGAAAAGTAAAAACTATTTTGCATTAAATATTTAAATTACATTATTTCATTGTGAATGTAAAATGCAAAATTACAGCAAAATGTCATATATATACACACACACACACACACACACACAAAATGCTGACAGGGATTAAAAAAAAAAACAGAATTTGACCATATTTGGAGGCACATCATGCTGTTCCATGTTCCCTGACTACTGGATCCTCATTGTGGTATTAGTACAATACGTTTCAACAGGTGAAAGTTGTTAAGCGTGTCCTTAATCTTAACTGCTCTCTACCTCTTAGTCCCTGTTGGCAGTGCCAGATTAAGGCCCTCATGGGCCTGGAGTTGAAATTTATGATGGGCCTATTGTGCGCCGCCGTATGGGGTGTGACCAGCATGGTGGGGGTGTAACTACTGATATGGAGGAGTGGCCAATGTTGTGTGGTGTGGTATGTGCCAGGGGTGTGGCTAGCACCATAGATTGCATAGCTACCCAGCTACTTTCAACCACCTCAGTCTCAATCCCTTCGCCATTACTGAGCATATATACATATATATATAAATGTCCAAGTGGTCGGCACTCTTGATTAAATGAATATAATACCTGGTGCCTTCTCTTGCAGAGTTATCCACTGTATAAACACATAGAATTGAGCGGCACTCTCAGGACTTTAACAAAGAACGGGTCCTCAGCCCATCATAAGTTTGCAACGTTTCGGTAATTTTATTTCAACCGTCATCAGGCATAATAACATATAAGCAGACATTCTTACCTTTAAATAACACACATTAAACAATTTAATCACTCTTTATCCAGTTTACGTTATAAAATGATTGACCACATCCCAGCAAATAAAAGAGGTGGAGATAGAAATAAAAAATTATTACAACGTGAGACACATTGGATTTATCAGCTGAATACTCTTACTCCTAACGGATTGAATGAGTCATTATCTTTCAGCAGCTTTTTATGAATTTATGAAACTGTTTTTCTTTCTATATATCTATAATTGATATCATTGTTTCATTAATTGCTCTGATGTATTTTTGCAAGTCTCCTCGTATCTACTGGATTCACTGACATTCATATAGATTTTATGTCTGTTTTTTCTCTCTAGTGTTCCGTTTATCTCACGGTGAAGGGTTAAGTGTTAATTGATGTTTATTGATGTTAATTGGTGAGGTCAACTCTGACGGATGTCAGAGGAAGTCCAGGGCTCTGGGCATCCTGTGGCCAGTTCACGTGTTTTCTGTGTGTTATTTAAAGGTAAGAATGTCTGCTTATATGTTATTATGCCTGACGACGGTTGAAATAAAATTACCGAAATGTTGCAAACTTATGATGGGCTGAGGACCCGTTCTTTGTTAAAGTCCTGAGAGTGCCGCTCAATTCTATGTGTTTATACAGTGGATAACTCTGCAAGAGAAGGCACCAGGTATTATATTCATTTAATCAGGAGTGCCGACCACTTGGACATTTACATTTTGGAAGGTAATTATTTGCCTTACCACTGTATGGCACCCGACTTATTGCTCTTTTGGACTCATGCACGAGTTCTAAGGTCGGAGGACTAATATTTTAAATCACTTGCCACTGGTGTTTTGCACACTAGCACTTTTTGTATATAGTGCACAATGGAAACTGGAAGAATAGATGCTGTGGGTTACCGCAGCAATGTGTATCCTCAAGGAGAAATTCTAACACTCTCTGATTTGGATGTTGAAAGGATCCTTATTAAGGATAAATTAACCACCTCTATTGGTATTGATAACAATGAGCAATTATTCTTACAGTTATTAAAAATGAAAAAGCGTGAAGTAGATTTTTATCTACATGGAGTTACCCTTTCAGACTATTACAGGGACAAAAAAATCCCTAGGGGATTCCGCATTAAGAACTCCCCAACAATTGGACGATTGAACCCCGATTTCTGTCGCAGATGGGTGGCGGTTCTAAACAAGGCATCTTTTGACTTGATTTTACTGGTAATAGAAGAATCCACTCGTGAGTTAACTGTGGTGCGCGACAAGATTAAGAAATTTGAGGCTGAGAGCTTGGAATTCTTGAATAGTGACTCCAATAACGAATGGGTTACCAAGCTGCAAACTCAAATAGACAAATATAAAACTGATTTAATTAATTTTAAATCAAAGAAGTATGCAGCTGTTACTAAAGATTATGTGGAGAACAGAGTCTACTTTCTCTCAAGCAACCAGCGCTTTTTTGGTAAGCATACACGCCAACGTCATACACGAAAACCCAAAGCTTTTCCGTTGGAGACAGATGGTTCCAGTGCGACATCCCAAAGTGATTCGGACATCGCCTCTACCAGTAAATCGGCAACCAGTGTCCCTTTAGGCATCAAGACCAGGGCAAAAAGGGACGTCCTGGTCGAAGAGCCACTAGAAGAGGACGACAGTGTGAAAGACAAAAGAAAAAAGAATACAAAAGCAAAGAAGTAATTTTTAATCTTTCTTCCACTCCTCTTTCTGAAATGGAAACTAAATTACTACAAAAAGGTTTGAGTTTTGTCCCTACCACTGTACACAAGAGCTTCGAGAGCAAAATTGATCTGGCACGTTTTAATCGACAGCTGAGACTGAAAGAATTCTTCAATGATAAAGCACCAGATCAAGAACTGTCTTTCAGATGCCCGGTAAGAGCCAAATCTACTTTTGATCCGCCTTCAATTAACCCTGCCATTCGGGCTTACACTAAGACTATGACTAATCAAATAGACTGTGTCACTAAGACTCCGCCTAAATATATGAACAATCTTTCATCTGATGAGCGTACTGCCCTGCACAATTTGTCTGCTAGAACTGATATTACAATCCGCCCCGCGGATAAGGGAGGCGGTATTGTGATTCAGGACTTAGAAGATTATCTATCTGAAGCTTATTCACAGTTAAATGACTCTAAGGTCTATATCAAATTAACACATGATCCCACTGAATCATATGCTAGAGAATTGTATGAATTACTTCTGAATGCTGTGGATAGGAATATCATTGATATGGAATTGTTGAATTCTTTATATGTGTCTACACCTATGGTACCTGTGTTCTATACCTTACCCAAGTTGCACAAGAATGTTCATAAACCACCGGGTCGCCCCATTGTTGCGGCCAGAGATTCACTGTTTAGTCATGTTGCTCGTTATCTAGATTTCTTGTTGCAACCAGTCATTCAGCATGAAAAATCCTATTTGAAGGATTCATTTTGCTTTTTAGATAAACTGAGGGCTTTGTCATTAACTACCAATGAATTCTGGTTATGCACGGCAGATGTTGTGAGCTTATATACGAATATCCCCCATGAGAGAGGTATATCAGCTGTTAAAGAATTGATCTGTGACAATATGTACTATACTGGTTTTTCATTAGATTTATTTTTTTATTTATTACGACTGGTTTTGACTCGTAATTATTTTTTATTTAATAATGAATTTTTTTTGCAAGTACACGGCTGTGCGATGGGATCCCCAGTCGCTACGGCTTACGCTAACGCGTTCATGTTTAATGTGGAACAAAATCTATTTTTCGATGTACCAGAATATAGTGAGAACATTGCCTTTTTTACTAGGTACATAGATGATGTGTTCCTGATTTGGACTGGTACCCAGGAGGCTTTTATCACCATGATGGCTGATATTAATTCCCGTGATGAGAATATTAAGTTCACATTTAATATACAAAAGGAAAGTATACACTTTTTAGATGTGAATGTTACCCGCAACTCTGTAGGTCTTAAGACCTCTGTCTATACTAAACCTACAGATTGCAATAAATTTCTCATGGCCTCTAGTCACCATCCTCCATCTTTAATTCAGGGTTTACCATTCTCACAATTACTGAGAGTACATCGCATTTGCAGTGATTCATCAGAAGAACAAGTGCAGATGGAAATGCTTATTTCCAAATTTTTGGAAAGAGGCTACTCAAATAAATCACTACAAGATGCTAAGAAAAGAGCACTAGCAGCCCCAAAAATTAAACATGATGTCAGTACTAAAAAAGCAAATGATAAAATTATCTTTGTCAACCAATTTTCCACAGCAAGTAAACAGTTAACTAAATGTGCTAAGAGATATTGGCCTGTAGTACAGTCTGACCAAGCTCTGACCTCTCTTGCGTCCAAAGGTTTAACACCTTGTTATCGTAGAGGACGTAATCTACGTGATCTATTAGTGCACTCTGACATCTCGGATTTTAAATCCACTAAACCAGCTCATTTTCTTAGCAGGAAACCAGGTAATTTTCGCTGCCTTGGTTGTACTACTTGCATGTATATGGAGACGGGAGACACTTTTTATCATCCCCAGTCTGGTAAAGCTATTAAGATCACTCACAGTTTAACCTGTAGTTCTAGATTTGTTGTATATTACATCAGATGCCCTTGTGGGCTTTTTTATGTTGGCAAGACTTCTTGCACGTTTAAAGAACGCATGACACAACATCGTAGTGCAATTAAGCAAATCCTTGAAGGTAAATCAATAGACCAGCCTGTTGCCAAACATTTTAAACAATTTAATCACTCTTTATCCAGTTTACGTTATAAAATGATTGACCACATCCCAGCAAATAAAAGAGGTGGAGATAGAAATAAAAAATTATTACAACGTGAGACACATTGGATTTATCAGCTGAATACTCTTACTCCTAACGGATTGAATGAGTCATTATCTTTCAGCAGCTTTTTATGAATTTATGAAACTGTTTTTCTTTCTATATATCTATAATTGATATCAATGTTTCATTAATTGCTCTGATGTATTTTTGCAAGTCTCCTCGTATCTACTGGATTCACTGACATTCATATAGATTTTATGTCTGGTTTTTTCTCTCCAGTGTTCCGTTTATCTCACGGTGAAGGGTTAAGTGTTAATTGATGTTTATTGATGTTAATTGGTGAGGTCAACTCTGACGGATGTCAGAGGAAGTCCAGGGCTCTGGGCATCCTGTGGCCAGTTCACGTGTTTTCTGTGTGTTATTTAAAGGTAAGAATGTCTGCTTATATGTTATTATGCCTGACGACGGTTGAAATAAAATTACCGAAACGTTGCAAACTTATGATGGGCTGAGGACCCGTTCTTTGTTAAAGTCCTGAGAGTGCCGCTCAATTCTATGTACATATATATATACATACAGGGATCGGAGTAGGAATTTAGAGGTGAAGGTATAGAAATTTGAATATATGGCGGGTAGCTTAGGTATTTTAAAAATGCCTTTGTATGCTGAACTGCCTTTTTCCTTTCATTCCATATCACAATCCCCCCTGACAATCCCCCCTCTAGTGCCCCACATCCTAAATACAGAGGAGTAGGTAGGCCACAGAGCAGATGAGACGGCCGGAGGCTGGCACTGCACTTTGCAGCTGGACATAAAGTGGCCGTCAGTCCTCTGGTGACCTGCTGTGTATTCTTCTTCTCTCACAAACAGAGCACCACAGCTTTTCCCCAGTACATCACTGGGCTCAGGACCCTGCCCGACTCTGACAGCCCCAAGCCGCACAGCGGTCTCCATAGAGTCGGATATCCTGTGCGGATGTTACGTTCCTGATGCTCAGAACTAGAGAGATGTTGCGTAGTGAGTCCAGAGCACCAGGACGTGACGCTGAAATAAGGGGTGGTACGGGAATAGCCCCTAGCACCCTACCTCCATTGTTTTACCTGTGTGGTCAGTTCACGCCTGAGTGACTATGGTTTCTTGGGCCCACGGCAGCCGCGTTTGAAGGGCGGATTAGGTCTGCTCAACTCAGATGCCCCCAGATCTTAGAGTGAGACAAGGCATGAACCGAGACAGGATAATAACAAGGGGACCTCTACCTAAAGCAAACAGAAAGCTAGGGGCTACTAACCTAAAACTAAATATATGTGCGGCACGCCGCCAAAGGAAAAGAACAACAAAAGATACCACTGTCCACTCCCCCACACGGCACCGCCGAGTTCCGGGGAGGACAGTGAAAAGCGGAAACCTCCGCAAAAACCACCAATACAAAATTAACACAAGGACTAAGCGGCCTAGGCCGCAACACGCGGCAGAAGCCGCTACTCACGAAACCGGGAGAGAACCCCAACAAGCGAGAACCCCCAGATGACTGCAACAGGTTCACTTGGACAGGAAGGATTCCCAGGACCGGCTTCAGAACTCCAGAACTCAGGAGCCCAGGGAGCAGGATCAACCAGATACAGCTGACCAGGAACAGACGTTGCAAGGCAGGAACAGCATACAGGAAGCTATCACCGGCGAGGCTGCAGTGTGCTGGCTCCCATAAAAAGACCCTGCTGGCCAATGACAGGAGGGCCAGCAAGACCAGCCCCCAGACCCTAATTACTAGTTGCCGTGCAGCTGCCCTGCTGCACGAGCAACTAATCAATCCTATCTGGCAACGGGGAACGCGGTCCGCCAATGGCGTCCCCGTTGCTATGGACCTAGTGGCTGAGGATGCCCGGCATCCTAGCGTTGCCAGGGACCCGGCGGCTACAGTACGCACGGCGTCCTGGCATTGCTAGGCGCCGGGCAGGCAGGGAGGGAGGTGCGGCGGCCGTGAGCGTCGCTCGGAAGCAGACCGAGCGGCGCCGCGGACCGCGGCACCTAACAGTACCCCCCCTTGAAGAGGGGTTAAAGAACCCCTAAAGCCGGGTTTCTGAGGAAATTCCTGAAAGAATAATCTCTTAAGTTTAGGGGCATGTAAATTGTTATCCAGGACCCAAGACCTTTCTTCCGGGCCTTAGCCTTTCCTGTGAACCAAAAAATAAAGCCGGCCCCCGAGAAACTTTGGAATCTAAAACCTTCTCCACCAAGAACTCTTGTTGCCCCTGAACATCCACCGGAGGTCTACCCTGGGAAGTCTTCCGAGGGAATCTCCTGGAAGAAAAACACTGCTTCAGAAGGGAACAGTGAAAAGTATTGCCAATTTTGAGTGATTTAGGCAAGCGTAGCCGAAAAGCAACTGGGTTGACCTTCTTAACGATAAGGAACGGTCCAATAAATTTGGGTCCCAATCTAGCCGAGGGTTGTCGGAGCTTGATGTTGCGGGTTGACAACCACACCTTATCTCCCACCTTAAAAGTACATGGGCGTCGGAACCTATCAGAAAATTTTTATTCTCGGAAGGCAGCCTTCTTAAGGGCAAGGTGCACCTTTTTCCAAATCATTCTGAGATGGGAAGTTAAGGTCAACGAGGAGACTGGAAAATGAGGGTTAAAAGAATTGGCTCTAGGATGAAAGCCCAAGACCGAAAAGAATGGGGACTCTTTGGTGGAAGAATGACAAGAGTTATTATAGGCAAACTCGGCAAAAGGAAGAAATTCAGACCAATCATTCTGAAGTTTGGCCGAATATAGCCGTAAACACTGTTTTAACAACTGATTAACACGTTCAGTTTGTCCGTTAGACTGTGGATGGTACCCAGCTGTTAAAGAGAGTTTCATATTTAATGAGGCACAAAAACGTTTCCAGAAACGGGCGATGAATTGCGGTCCCCGATCAGAGACAATATCCCTGGGTAAACCATGGAGCCTGAACACATGGCGGAGAAACAAAACTGCCAGCCCTTGAGCAGAGGGTAATCGGGGGAGAGCAATGAAGTGGGCCATCTTACTAAAACGGTCTACTACCACCCAAATGACTCGAAATCAAGCTGAAAGAGGAAGGTCCACCACGAAATCCATGGACATATGTGACCATGGCCTGAGAGGAACGGCTAGAGGCATGAGTTGCCCGACCGGCAACGATCGAGATACCTTGTACTGAGCACAAACCTGACAGGAACGGACAAATTCCCTTACATCTTTAGAAAGATTATGCCACCACACTGAGCTAAAGATTAACTCCAAGGTCTTAGTGATACCCGGATGACCAGAAACCTTATTATCATGAAACTCAGCTAGAACAGTGCATCTCAGAAATTCAGGGACGAAGAGACGATCTGCAGGAGTGACTTTGGAAACCTGCTGCTGAAGCTGGACTAGCTGTGTAAATAAATCCTGTGTGAGGCCAGCCCGGATGACAGACGATGGGACTATGGGGGTAGTAGCCGGGTGGTTATTGTGAACCGGAAGAAAACAAGGTGACAGGGCATCGGCTTTTGTATTCTTGGAACCGGGCCTGAAGGTGATAATAAACCTGAAACGAGTAAAAAACAGCGCCCAACGTGCCTGTCGAGCATTAAGCCATTTAGCTGACTCAATATACTGCAGGTTCTTGTGGTCAGTAAACACCGCAATGGTATGGCTTGCTCCTTCCAGCCAGTGCCTCCACTCCTCGAAAGCCCATTTAACTGCCAACAATTCTCGATTACCAACATCATAGTTGGATTCTGCGGAGGAGAATTTTCTGGACATGAAGGCACATGGGTGTAATTCCTGAGACTCCGGGTCTTCCTGAGAAAGGATAGCCCCCACTCCAACCTCTGAGGCATCTACCTCGACAATAAAGGGGAGATCCGGGTTAGGGTGTCTGAGTACTGGAGCTGAGACAAAGGCCTGCTTTAAGGCCAGGAAGGCAGACTTGGCTTCAGGCGACCAATTGGAAGGGTCTGCTCCTTTTTTAGTCAATGCCACAATAGGCGCAACCAAATCTGAGAAGGTATGAATAAAACGCCTATAGTAATTTGCAAACCCTAAAAAGCGCTGAATTGCTTTTAAGTTCGTGGGTTGTGCCCAATTTAGGATGGCCTGGAGTTTTTTTGGTTCCATGAAAAACCCCTTAGGAGAAATAATATACCCCAGGAAGGACACTTCTGTGATGTGGAAATCACATTTCTCCAGTTTGGCGTATAAATGATTTTCCCGTAACTTCTGAAGGACCAGTCGCACATGGGTAATATGTTGTTCAAAAGACTCAGAGTAAATCAAAATGTCGTCTAAATAAACGACTACGAACTTTCCTAGAAAGTCGCGAAGGACGTCGTTAATGAGATCTTGAAATACAGCAGGAGCATTAGACTGCCCAAACGGCATCACCAGGTATTCATAATGTCCCGACTGTGTGCTGAAAGCCGTCTTCCACTCATCCCCAGATTTTATTCGGATGAGATTGTAAGCCCCTCTAAGATCGATCTTGGAAAAGATAACGGCAGTCCGGAGCTGATCAAATAGTACTGAAATCAGTGGCAAGGGGTAGGTGTTTTTAACAGAAATTTTATTCAGAGCCCGATAATCAATACATGGTCTGAGCGACCCATCTTTTTTCTCAACAAAAAAGAACCCTGCACTCAATGGAGATTTCGAGGGCCTAATGAAGCCTTTTTTTAGGCTCTCCTGTACATAATCATTCATTGCCGTAGTTTCCGGCCCAGACAGGGCATATAGTCTCCCTTTAGGCAAAGAGGCACCGGGAACTAAGTCAATTGCGCAGTCATAGGACCGATGAGGAGGCAGAATATCCGCATTACCCTTGGAGAAAACATCGGCAAAGTCCTGATATTCCAAAGGAATAAGTTCTGGGGTGACTGCCGCAACCCGGACTGGACGGGAAATACATTCCTTAATACAAAAGGGACCCCATCGGGAAATCTCCCCAGACCGCCAATCTATGGTGGGATTATGAAAGGCAAGCCAGGGGTGACCCAAAACAATGGGTAAGGTAAAATTTGATTTTCTCCGAATGTAGGGCCCCCACTGTCAGTTGTACTGGAGGTGTGCGGTGAGTGATTACCCCATTAGAAAGCGGACCACCATCCAAGCCGTGCATGGTGATACGTTTATCCAAAGGTATCTGTGGAACGCCCAAAGCCTGAGCCCAATCAAGATCCATGAAATTTCCCGCAGCTCCACTGTCGACGAAGGCCGACACCAACGAACTGAGACTACCAAAGGAAATTTTTACAGGAACTAATAAGGAATCGGTAGAGGAGATCAATTGCAGACCCAAGTGAACCCCCTCACAATTCACTTGGTCAGAGCGTTTCCCTGCTTATTCGGGCAATTACGTGCGATATGTCCCTTGCCACCACAATACAAGCAAAGACCAGAATTTAGCCATCTGGTTCTTTCCTCTGGGGACAGCCGGGAGAGACCCATTTGCATGGGCTCCTCGACGTCCTCAGGGAAAGTATACACACATGGACTAGGCCTGAAACTAACTCCTCTTTCAGCCCTCCGCTCCCGGAGACGATGATCAATTTTAATAGCAAGCTCCATGAGTTTGTCTAAAGTCTCTGGAGCGGGGTACTGAAGGAGACTGTCTTTAATAACTTCAGACAAACCGAGGCGAAACTGACTGCGCAGGGCCGGGTCATTCCAGCCACAGTCGTTCGACCAACGGCGAAACTCGGTACAATACGCCTCTGCTGGATTTTTCCCTTGCTTAAGTGCACACAGGTGGCTCTCAGCTGACGCTTCTCTATCAGGGTCATCGTACAGAAGGCCTAGAGACTTAAAAAAGGCATCTACAGAAAGCAAGGCAACATCATCGGCTTTTAGCCCAAAAGCCCAGGTTTGCGGATCGCCTTGTAGCAAAGACATCACAATCCCGACCCGTTGAGACTCAGTAGCAGAAGATCGGGGCCTTAAACGAAAATAAAGCTTACAAGCTTCCTTGAAATTAAAAAAATCCTTTCAGTTACCTGAAAAACGGTCAGGAAGGTGCATCTTTGGTTCTGGAATCATACTCGGGGAGGCTCGCAAAAGATCTTCCTGCGATCTCACCCGAAGAGTAAGATCCTGAACCATCTGAGTTAGTTCCTGAATCTGGTTGGCCAAGAGCTGGCTGGGATTCGGTCCTAATACTGCCGGATTCATGAGGCCGAATTTCAAGGCCCACCAAAAACAAATAACTCTTTATATTATTCTTTTTTTTTTGTTGTTTTTTAGGGCCGGTGATAATGTTACGTTCCTGATGCTCAGAACTAGAGAGATGTTGCGTAGTGAGTCCAGAGCACCAGGACGTGACGCTGAAATAAGGGGTGGTACGGGAATAGCCCCTAGCACCCTACCTCCATTGTTTTACCCGTGTGGTCAGTTCACGCCTGAGTGACTATGGTTTCTTGGGCCCACGGCAGCCGCGTTTGAAGGGCGGATTAGGTCTGCCCAACTCCGATGCCCCCAGGTCTTAGAGTGAGACAAGGCATGAACCGAGACAGGATAATAACAAGGGGACCTCTAACTAAAGCAAACAGAAAGCTAGGGGCTACTAACCTAAAACTAAATATATGTGCGGCACGCCGCCAAAGGAAAAGAACAACAAAAGATACCACTGTCCACTCCCCCACACGGCACCGCCGAGTTCCGGGGAGGACAGTGAAAAGCGGAAACCTCCGCAAAAACCACCAATACAAAATTAACACAAGGACTAAGCGGCCTAGGCCGCAACACGCGGCAGAAGCCGCTACTCACGAAACCGGGAGAGAACCCCAACAAGCGAGAACCCCCAGATGACTGCAACAGGTTCACTTGGACAGGAAGGATTCCCAGGACCGGCTTCAGAACTCCAGAACTCAGGAGCACAGGGAGCAGGATCGACCAGATACAGCTGACCAGGAACAGACGTTGCAAGGCAGGAACAGCATACAGGAAGCTATCACCGGCGAGACTGCAGTGTGCTGGCTCCCATAAAAAGACCCTGCTGGCCAATGACAGGAGGGCCAGCAAGACCAGCCCCCAGACCCTAATTACTAGTTGCCATGCAGCTGCCCTGCTGCACGAGCAACTAATCAATCCTATCTGGCAACGGGGAACGCGGTCCGCCAATGGCGTCCCCGTTGCTATGGACCTAGCGGCTGAGGATGCCCGGCGTCCTAGCGTTGCCAGGGACCCGGCGGCTACAGTACGCACGGCGTCCTGGCGTTGCTAGGCGCCGGGCGGGCAGGGAGGGAGGTGCGGCGGGCCGTGAGCGTCGCTCGGAAACAGACCGAGCGGCGCCATGGACCGTGGCACCTAACAGCGGAGCAGTGGATCAGAGAATGAGGAAAGGGTGGGAGCCTGAAAAGCACACTCTCATTGGTCTCCTCACCTTCCTCTGCACTCGAGCATGATTGATAGTACAGTGCTCCTAATTGGTCAGAGTGTGTCCTGAGGAACGCATTTTTTATTTGTCTTTCAATTCCCATATCGAAGCGTGGGTATGGCATACGGCCACACACCACCCCACTTCAACACACACAATATATATATATATATATATATATATATAGTCACACACACCACCCCACTTCAAAATAAATATATATATATATATATATATATACACACCTCCCCACTTCAACACACATACATATATACATGCTGGCTTACTTTGACCACTGTATACTGTATATACACACCGGCCCACTTCGGCCCCATGTATACATATATATATATATATATATAAACACACCAGGTTTAGGCTGCAGGGTGAGGGTTAGGGTTAGGCTGCGGCCCGAGAGGTTAGGGTTTAGGCTGCAGGCAGGGAGGGGTTGGAAATAGGCACACCACCCCAAGGATTATGGTAAGGCTGCAGGGGGGAGGGCTGGGTTTAGACTGCGGGAAAGGTGGGTTAGGTTCAGATGCCACCGGGGGGAGGTTAGGGTTAGTCTGCGGGGTGGGGGAGGTTAGGTTCAGGCTGCAGGGAAGGAGGGTTAGGGGGACATTTGGGAAAGGTAAGCTTACTTACCTTCCCCTGATGGGATTATGAGCAGCGGGATGCTGCGATCGTTATTCTGACCACCGGCATCCACAGTGCCAGCAATCTCTACCAAACACTTTTATATATATATATATATATATATATATATACATATATATGAAAACAACAAATACCCACAGCGCTAAAATCAGGAATCAGCTGCACCTCCAGAAAAGCCCTCTGCTAGTAAGGGCCCACAGATAAAACATGCAACACAATTTCTGAGGGCGCTAATATTAGTCGGAATCAGAAATATTAAAGAACAATATAAAATATGTAAAATTTATTCACAATTTCCACCTAACAGACATAATCAAAACTATCCACACAGGGAATTGTTCTAATTTAATCAAGCAGAATTTTCTTGCAAATAGTTGTTCAAAAAAGGTGACGTATGTATCAAGAAGATACAGAATGCAACGCGTTTCATCCCAAAGGACTTCCTCAGGGGTAAGTATCTAGATGATAAATAAAACAATAAAACAATAAACATGTATAAAATACTAGTCGTTTAACAATAGTCCAAAATCCTACACAACGATGTTTGTGAAGCTACTATACACAATAACATTCACTAACAGCCAGTTGATGATTTATCATAGAGTTGATTTTCAGAAATCTATTGAATATACAAAAGAGAAGAGAGCAGATATATATACCATATTTGGTTTTCCATAAAACAAATAAAAGAATACACATTGATATTTAGATGTGCTAGCCAACAATTGTGTTGGACCTAAAGAGGAAAAGAAAAACGGACCATTATAATGGTCATACTGTCGTATCAAGTTGATAGGCACCCCTAGGGGTGGTTATACATATCAAAGTGCAAAAGATACAAGGAACACTACTGGACTTGTGATAGTCCTGCTGGAAGGTATAGTGGTATTCACCAATGCAGTAAGGCAATGATCTGTAGAAATTCATACATCAATTTTAGGGCTCTGTTGTTATATAAATAGATCCAATATAGAAAAATTCCAATATAGAAAAATAATGGGGCTTAAAGGTGCCACACTCTCCATAAAAATATAACATATTGCCATTATCCATGCCCAAAGTGCTTTAAAGGCAATGCATTCCAACTCTAGTGTCCAAGGGGTAAGCTATTTATATGTTTATAAACGTCATAATACCCCAGGCATGGGCCGTCAATATAGTAGTAAAATTATACAAATATATATATGTCTATACAGAAATAGACAAATCCATACAAAAATATACAGGACATAAAGCCCCAAGCGTGAGCCAACAATATAGTGATAAAAAGTATACAGGTGACAAAGTATACAGATCATATATCACATATGGGAGCAATGAACAGATAGAGGTGCAATACTTACAGAGACCTGCTGTGTATCTGTTAAGATTCAAATGTGGAATGAAAGGGGTGAACCTGTGAGAGGTATATATACCATGAGTGGATGACATCACTTCCTATCATTAATACCCCTTTCACATCGCACTGAAAACCCGGTACCGACGCGGCATATTGCCGTGTCGAAACGGGTCCGTGTGCGATGTGAAAGGTCCAATTGTGAATTAGCGGGTCGCCTGACCCGGTAATTCAACCCGGTAAAAAAGAAGGGTTCTTACCGGGTTGATTACCGGGTCAGGCGCAGTGTGAATGGGAGCCGTTCCGATGCGAATTGGCTCCCATTCACAGCATAGGCAGAGGCGGCGCAGGAGATGAGCTCATCTCCCGGCGCCGTCTCCACCCCCGCCCCTGCTGCTACTGCTCCCTCCGCTGCTGTGGCAACCGACCCGGTATATTGCCGGGTCGGAAAGCCAGCAGAGGAGCGCAAATGCCGGATCCCACCCGGTAAGTACACGTTTGTCTTACCGGGTAGGATCCGGCATTTGCGATGTGAATGCGGTATTAGTTAACTAGTCCGAACCCACAAACCAATCCAAGCCTGACATAGAATCAATATAACCATCTAGTGGCCACTTTGCTCACATATATAGTTTTGTTTTGATTTCAATATCCCTTCACTATCCCCTACATCTATCATGAAACTTGGAATATGAGCAACTGCTGCACCAGGCTAAATACTTCCCTCTTTAACCTTTCCCTCCTTTCACCTCAGTGATTTTGGAGATACCATTATCAGTGGCTGGTGCTATAGCTACAGCCGATGTAGTGGCAGCAGCATTACTCAATATGATGATGTCCCATTGAGTAACAAACCATACATTTGGACAAACTATCAGTAAAATGTTCATTTTTGTAGTACCCTATCAATAATACAGAGGAAGCTGTTAGTCTTTCACAGCACTTATGAGGTCAAAATCCTGCATGTTTTAACCACCTGCCTGGTGTGGTCTCATCAGTGGGGCCAAATTAAGGGCCACATGGGCCTGGTGCTGAGGAGAGGAGCTGTGACCAGTGCTGTGTGAATGTGACCAGAGCCACGTGGGCGTGTACACCCTATATACACTATATGCCCCAATGTTTCCCTAAATACATAAACATAGAAAAATTGGATAATTTTATAAGAAAACAAAACAATTTTTAATACTTATGATTTATGATTGTTTGGCCAGCTGTGTGCCTGGTCATCATGTCAGCATGATGGGCCTATTTTTATGTGGATGCGTGGAGCTGTAGCTACATCCGCTCCATTGTTAATCTGGCCCTTCGCATCAGATGCGACCACAATGCATCAAAACCAGGCAGGGTTTCCCTGACATGGTCGCATCTGATATGACCAGTTAGAAACGTGCACTGCGTGACTGCTGGAAGATCTTCATGCAGCTGCCGCTCTCAGAGGGATCTCCCCCTCCACCTGTATTCAGAGTTGCCATCATCCAGTCTATTTGACTGCACCGCCCATATACACAGAGGCAGATTAAGGGGTGAGGGCGTCCCTAGGCACAACAGTAATGGATGCCCCCTGCCAGCCTGATTTTACTATTTTTTTTTGATTGGTTATAAGCCCTCATTTGATGACAGCCAATTTAATAGAATAATAAAAAAAGCCACTAACTATGAAATTTTTATTTATATTTTGAATTATGTATACATGTTTACTAAGTAGGACAGCTTACAGAGGCAGTATGTGCATGTCTGACCCATTTACATTCCAATCAAGATAGCATATGATACAGTACAATTAAATATTTTGCAATTCTTCATTCTTTTTGGGCTGACAGTACCAGCACAAGCATCCAAGTGCCACTGCCGCCCCCAAACAAGTGCCGCCCCTAAACAAGTGCCGCCCCTAGGCATGTGCTTGATGGGAAATTTGCCACTGCCTATACAGTACATTTGCTTGTAATAGCATTGTCAGCAGGGATTTCAGCCTGCACTATCATGGATACTTACATCTGAATAGGCTGGAATTCCATTTAAACGCCCACAACAGGTCCACAGCAAATTTATGCGAATGTCCAATTACCCTTCAGTTAAACCTATTCAGTCACATGTGGAGATCCGGATGACACTATGTCATAATGTGAGATGGGGGTACTGTGTGATAGTAATGTGTACTGGCATAATGTGTACTGGTAGCACTACAATGTGGCATAATGTGAACTAGGGCACTACTGTGGTTCATAAAATAAACATGTGCACTACTATGTGGCATAACATTAACTAAGGAACTACTATGTCTCAGAAAATAGACTTTGGCACCGTTATGGGGCAAACAATTAACAGCTGCTGCAGAGAGGTGCATTGGAACAGGGGCGCCTTCAAAATATTGCTATGAGGTCCCCAAAGTTCTGGTTACGCCACTGTCTGCTGTGATATGTGTAATAGGCCTGTTAACAAATAATGCTTTAATCTTCCATTTTCACAGGATTTATCTATGGAAAAGTGAAAAACAGACCACTAACTGTTAGATAAAATGTTCTGTCTGAATCAGGGGAGCTTAGACGTACAATATTTCCAACTTAAGAAAACTACCAGTGGTCAAAGTTTAGAAAAAGATCTAAACGTAGTATTTTTCCAAGAGGTTACAGCAATTGAACAATCCATTGCCCACAATGTTTAATACATACATTTCTTGGCTGTACTGAAAATAAATGAAAAAAATTTATTGTGTTTCCAACTGATTAATGATTGCTAGAATTGCTACAAAGATGTTGTCCCAACAGGACTTATTGATTGTATGTAAATACAAATAAAGTAATAGTGTTACAGAAAAATGTGGAAAAATCCATGCAATCATTAATTAGCCTTAATTTGTGTTCTGTTTACAATATTGTTTGGTCTAAACAACACTTTCATCTACAGTAGTGAATTGTAGCAGGTGGGCAAAGGGCCCCAGTTCTTTTCTGCCTTATGCATCCATCAGTGATTTATGACTAGTTCACCCAAGCCCTTATTCTACTGGATGCAGGTGCAGAATCTAGTAAGTAGAGTGAAAATTCTTTCTCCCCCCCCCCATCCCCCCTCCTCCTCACCCACACACACATGTGACATCATGATGTCACAACATGGGGCCAGGGACGCCAGCAGTAGCACACTGCCTCTTCTCCATCACATGGCCTCCTCTATATTATGTTACCTACTCCATAGCACATGATCTCTTATGCACAAACAGGAGGTCACAGCACCAACAAAGTCTGAGATCAGAGGAGAAAGAAAGTGCAGTCTGCAACACATGGAGCAGATTCAAATAATCATGAACCTTGTGTTGTGGGTATTAACTGGGAAAACCTTGCTCAATTTTTCTATTATAGTAGAATGGGACCTTGTCGCTAACTGAATCTCTACCCCATGGTCTCCCTCCTTATTTCACAGGAAAGAGCTGCATGTTTACTGCTTACTGACTGTTTACGGCTTACTTCGTTAAAGGAAAACAAGAAATGTTTAGGAAGTATTATATTAGTCTAGATTAATAGTGCACTATAGGTACTGCCAGTATTATAGCAATGTAACTCATAGGGGTAAATTTACTAAGATGGGAGTTCTATTTAAGATTGGATGTTGCCCATAGCAACCAATCAGATTCTACTTCTCATTTATCTAGCACCTTCTAGACTATAATACCTGGAATCTGGTTGCTATGGGCAACATCCCATCTTAAATAGAACTCCCATCTTAGTCAATTTACCCTATAGTGGTTATATAATATGTGCGTTGTAACCACTGCTAACCAATATAAAGGATGCAGAGGGGTTGGCCATACCTCCACATAGTTTTGTTGTCACTTTAAATCCATCAGTCAAAGCCAATGATCGATGGTAGCATGGATAAACCACAGTGTAGTAAACCTGCCCCTAGATCTTGAAATAAGTTTTCCTACATGCCATTTGTCATCTTGATAATCTTCTACTATCATCTGTGACCAAAATTTGTAGTCACTGTTTGATACATATTTTTCTATTGCTTGATATGATTTTTTTTTTTTTTTACTTACTGTTAACTCATTTTAATAAGTCCCAAGAACATTCCAGGTTCCTGCTGCGAAACATCATTGCTGGTGTTTGCCCTCTAGTAGAATGTTCAGCATTTCTATAACCAAAAAATAAATAGTTGATTTTGTATAGTGTACTCTGCTCATGGCCTTAACAACCTTCTGCAATGTGACAAATCTTTCAGCTTATCCACTGGTGGCTGAGTGTTATGTAGACAAGCTGAAGAGCCTTATGCCATAACTTTTTAAAAAATCTTTTGAATTGTCTGAAATTAGCTAACATGTATTATCACTAGAAATGTATTTAGGCAGCTCATTGCTGGAGAATATACTTTATAAACCAGCAAGTGTTTTCTTTACACTGTAGATACACACCCATGGCACTCCCAGAAGACAAGGTGGGTCCATGC
The DNA here is from genome assembly GCF_028390025.1 of Pseudophryne corroboree. Lineage (NCBI taxonomy): Eukaryota > Metazoa > Chordata > Amphibia > Anura > Myobatrachidae > Pseudophryne > Pseudophryne corroboree. Next base: position 575,081,114 of record NC_086448.1, read on the forward strand.
ACTCATACTGTTGCCGCCCAGTTGCTGCCCTGATATGCCAAATTTCATAGAAAGACAGATCCAGCCAATTTCCATACAGGTCTGAATGGGATGGAAAACACAAAATTGAATACATTCCTACCAGTGCACACACTGTCTGCAAAAGCCAGCCACTTGCTTCTGCGATTAGAGATCTGTATGACTCACAGTCAACCTCTAGAGGCTGGGGGCAGCTCAGCAGCTCAGAAAGCACTGGGCATGAATACCCCTTTCATAAGTGTATCAACATTGTTTATAGAGTCTTCAACATTGTTCATATAGATTTTGTTTTTATATTTTTCTCCATGGATTTCAAGGGAGAAGTTTATTTTATATAATATTTATTTTTTTAATTTTTTATTTATGATTGGATATATGATTGGATGAAAGGTTGGGCAGGTAATTCTAATTATACAAAAGCCAGCATACATAGTTTAGAAATGCAAAGGCTTTCTGGAACCTGTAGTGACATAGCAAAATATGCCTTCTTTGTCAATTTGTTAACCATTACCCAATAGCAAGCATTTCTATAGAAGAGCCCTGGTGCTTTAAGTAGATGGCTGTTTTTTTCCTAGGGGAAAGCGTTTTTTAACATCGTCAAATCTCCAGGGAATTCATACCCTATGCTGAACAATTTAGGGCTGTGTAACATTATGACAGACAGACCTCAGATTGTCACCAGCCTAGCCTATAATAGACCAGTGCAGATAGTGAGTTTTAATGCATTTGCTGCTACCAGCACAGGATATGAGCACCAGACTTTTAGAAGTCACAGTAGCTACAGCTCCTGACAGGCATATACAGTATATGGCTGTATCCAGACCTGATTCAGAGAACAAGCCTTTACTACACACTGCGTACACTGCCAAGTCCTTCCCCATGGCCGCCCCCTATACAGAAGGAGTCACAAGTAAGTTGCGTCGGCTTCTGTAATAGTATGAGAATTCCAGTTGCTGGAAACAGACTAGAGCAGGGCAGTTTATAGTACCAATTAAGCAGGCAGGTGTAGTAAGGCAATTGAGCAATGGCAGAATTTAGGGGTTAGACCGCCCGAGGCACAAACCTATTTCCATGATATGACGTTATCACTGTACACCTCAACAAGTTGATGATGAATTTCAGCTGCTGATCTGCCCTTTAGTCACAGAAATCTTATCACACTACTCAGCTCAATGTCTGACCATGTTCCGCCAGCCCCACCATCTTACAACTGATGTTGGGACAGTATTACTGATATGAGGCGCAGTCTAATGGCGGTGAGGGGAGGCAGTGGTCTAACTGCTCTGGCATGGTGGGAAATTAGAATGAAGTAGAGAACGTAACACACATGAGAGGTCTTGTTACTGTACCTATTGAACCACACACATATCAACAGCTGACTAACTGTCACAGTCGCTCCACCCACATATCAACAGCTTACTCACTGGCACTCCCCCCTCATAATATTGCCGGATATCAGGTTTTACTCACAGCTCCCACAAGTTGCAAAACAAAAATAAGGTTGCAAATCAGTCCAAGCCATGCCCATTAGAGGGCCAAAAACACATCGTCTGATTAAATCTACACTGTTTTGGCGGCAAAAAACACAGGCATGTAATGTTCATTTTCCTGGCATGTATCTGACATCAGCTGTGATCATATATACAGAGAAACATGGAGCTTGTGTACCTACTGCTTCAGGCAGTTTGCATAACCATAAACTACACAAGCAGTCGATGTTTCCCATTGTTGCGTATAGGCTGCAAATGTATAACAAGTTTTAAATGGGTTTGCGATCACTCCAGTGGGTGTTTCTTTTCATTCCTGGGTGGCAGCTTCACTTGCTAACATTAGCAGTAACATAGCCTAGAACATAGGTTCTCAAACTCGGTCCTCAGGACCCCACACAGTGCATGTTTTGCAGGTCTCCTCACAGAATCACAAGTGAAATAATGAGCTGTACCTGTGGACCTTTTAAAATGTGTCAGTGAGCAATTAATACACCAGTGCACCTGCTGGGTTACCTGCAAAATATGCACTGTGTGGGGTCCTGAGGACCGAGTTTGAGAACCTGTGGCCTAGAACATTGCAATTGCAAATGCATTAGCACACAACTCTGAATTAGGTACATAGCTCATAATTCATGTTTCAGCTTTGAAATGGATAACAATGTACATGTTCCATGTCTAAAAACTAAATACCATTTTATTTAATTAATCACATACTTACCTAATTTCTAAATCCAGAGATAAGAGGGGCCTTTGCCATGCATGAGAGCAGTGAGATTAATATCTCCTGAAATGCGGAATGTGAGGAAAGATACAGATAGTAGGCTACATCAAAAAAACATTTGATGTTATTTGATGTTAAACTGTTGTGAAAAGTGTAATTCTGCCAAGTTTCACTTCCATAATGATAGACAGATTCTCTAATGTCATTGGCACATGTGGCATCCATACTGTGAGAAAGCATTCTGCTGCCTTACACGGTCAAAAATCCCCAACAGACTGGATACTGTCTAAATGTGACTGCAGAAAAGCTGCAGAATTCTATTATTTTCAAAATAATACATTTCAACTATTTTCAGACTGATAATATAACAATGTATATTGACATTTAGGATTGTCTAGTGACAGTAGTAACAGCAGAGTTTGGTATGATTTACCGGCGGCTGGGATGTCAGCCGTCAGTATACCGACAACGGCATCCCTGCCTCCAGTATCCCGGCTGCAGGGCAAGGGCAAAAAGTACCCTTGTGGGCTGTGCTCGCCACAGATTCTATTCCCACTCTATGGGTGTCGTGGGCACCCACGAGTGGGAATAGTTACGTTTGGCCAGTATTCCAGCTGCTGGCATTGCCAGATGTCAGGATTCCGGCGTTGGTATCCTGAACGCCGGGATCCTGACTGTTGGCAACTTACACATATACCTAACAGCATAGTACATTGAGTCTCAGCTCAAAGAACCCCCCAGTATACATTGTATAGATGAGACTCACTACCAGCATAATGCCACTGTGATTATGGGCCCGATTCAGAGCTGAGGCGATTATCGAATGACTGCATATGCATACGCAGTGCAATGCGCGCGCACTTTGACAAACAGCGACAAGCTGGTGTGAAAATTTCGATTGCAGAGCTATTTGTATGCTGATTGACAGGAAGAGGCCATTTGGGGGTGGCAACTGGACGTTTTCTGGGAGCGTCAGGAAAAATGCAGGTGTTCCCAAGCGTTTTCTGGAAGGGTGTGTGACGTCAGCTCCAGACCTGATCAGCCTGTTCTTTTCTGTAGAAGTAAGTCCTGGGCTGCGCACAGATTGCACACACTGGAAAAAACATTAGATGGTGAGAGTGGTGTGAACGGAGGGACATTTTCGCATGGCGTACACATACGATTGCACACTTGCACGGGCGAATTTCCACTCCCCTTGGGTGCGACTATCTGATCGCAGAACAACAAAATTAGCAGCACAGTGATCAGGTCTGAATCAGGCCCTGTATTGCTTACTATGCATATATAGAGAGTGCTATTAACTGATCGAGGGCCACCAATTATTAGCGCATTGCACTACCATAGCAACAATGGTTGAAAGAAAATTTAAATGATCTGGGTATCTGCTGCATTTTGCCAATTATCAGATCACAGCGATCATCTTAAAACATAGGGTTCCATCTGTACATACAGTATCGATACTGTTATTGCATTTGTTGTCAAATTACTTGTTAAGCAAATGACTTTTTTATGGCACTACTTCTCACATTTCAGGCTTGCCATAATATTGGGCAGAGCATGCTTCCACAGTTACATGTACAGGCACAAACATCTGAATGGGGAGCTATATAATAACTAGTCCTAAATTCTTCAATATGAAAAACATCCCAATATCTCATGCGTATAGCCCGGAATCCATACAATTATTATCAGGCATGTGTTTTAATGACCATTGTAGGATTTTGTCATTATCTAGTTGTATTGCCAAAAGTGATCCAGCATTTCACACCCAAATGCCATATGTGTGTGACCAAATCAATGAGTAATCTTGTTTCCTCTGGACAAACAGCAAGATCCCAGCATGCAGCCAACTTAAAGTAAAAAGGAAAGATCTGTACAATCAAATAAGAAGTGCATAAATAATATGTCAGGATTTCTTGTCCTGAGATGCAAAAATATGAAGAATAGTATAGACATTATTGAATATGCAGTACAGGTTGAGTATCCCATATCCAAATATTCCGAAATACGGAATATTCCAAAATACAGAATTTTTTGAGTGAGATAGTGAAACCTTTGTTTTCTGATGGCTCAATGTACACAAACTTTCTTTAATACACAAAGTTATTAAAATTATTGTACTAAATGACCTTCAGGCTGTGTGTATAAGGTGTATATGAAACATAAATAGAATTGTGTGAATGAACACACACTTTGTTTATTGCACAGTTATCAAAAATATTGGCTAAAATTACCTTCAGGCTGTGTGTATAAGGTGAATATGAAACATAAATGCATTCTGAGCTTAGACTTAGGTCCCATCGCCATGATATCTCATTATTGTATGCAATTATTCCAAAATACAGAAAAATCCAATATCCAAAATACTTCTGGTCCCAAGCATTTTGGATAAGGAATACTCAACCTGTATCAGAGTTAGTCAATTTCTGATAGAGGATACAGTAGTTAATTGACAATTAATTATGGTTTTCAGTCTACTAATTAGTATATAATTAGAAGTGTATGTGAAATATGTTGCACATCCCACTTACCTTGCTGGATATCATGGGGGTAATTCAGAGTTGATCGCAGCAGCAAATTTGTTAGCAGTTGGGCAAAACCATGTGCACTGCAGGTGGGGCAGATATAACATTTGCAGAGAGAGTTGGATTTGGGTGGGTTATATTGTTTCTGTGCAGGGTAAATACTGGCTGCTTTATTTTTACACTGCAATTTAGATTTCAGTTTGAACACACCCCACCCAAATCTAACTCTCTCTACAGATGTTATATCTGCCCCACCTGCAGTGCACATGGTTTAGCCCAACTGCTAACAAATGTGCTGCTGCGATCAACTCTGAATTAGGCCCAATGAGCTTACTTATAGCTACTAAACAAAAAATACTGTAGAAAAGTGAAGTAACTTATCACCTGCACTTATATTTACTGGAACTTTGTGAGAAAGGAACGGACCATCCGGCCAGATAAAGCAACACGCATTTGGATCCCTAGTACTTGAATTCAAATTGGACATGTGCTAATGCATACAGTACTTGCCCACTCTCCCAGAATTTCTGGGAGTCTCACAAATTTGGGGAAGAATCTCATGACTCGTGTGAAAGTGAACAAGTCCCCCACATCCTGCAGCTTTCCAGGTAAAGTGAGCGGGGCAAGGAGCCCGATGACATGATTTGCTATGAATCCCATTATCACACCCAGTGATATTTTGCCAAAAATCCCAACAAAACATTGCGGGGCGGTGCTGTGATGATGACACAATTTGCCCTACTAATTCCCCAACCCACCCACCTTGAGCTCCCTTTTCTGAAGAGAGATTTGCCAATGTTGGAAGTATGGCTAATGTCAAGGTTGCTACTTGATCCCAGCAGAAAAAGATTTGGCTGGGTAACTGTTAAATATAAAGCCAAAGTTTAAAAAACAACAACAAAGCAATAGCTTATGAAGCAGCAGCAGATTGTACAAGCTGGATACACATTATCCATCAGATCCACTTATAACATACAAACATCAATCTGTCACTTGATATGTCTGTGCAGATATCACAACTGGGCAGGTATATGAATTTGTCTGTCCAACGATTATGTCACTCACTACAGCTAGTGTACAGGTGGTCGGCAGGTCGGCCGTACACACAGCCAGACATACCAATATATTTGTGCCACCCCATTGGAGCTGCCACAAATTATAGTGTGACTTCCCCTGCTAAATGCATCCTTGGCTGGTTACTAATTTACAAAGTAGTTAGCATTGGCAGAGACGGTGGAAGCTGATTTGTGAGCCATCTTCCATCATCCAAGGTCAGTGACGCAGCTACTTGCCTCCCAGTCAGGGCCGGATTAAGGCTGGTGGGGGCCCAGGGGCAATGAAGTTGTGGGGGCCCCCCAGTAAAACTGCATAGAAACACACCGCCAAAGTGCAAAACACACACCTCGGAGACTCATCTGCCCCCTCGAATCCTCCCGTGACATACACACACCACAGAGACTCCATGCGTGACACATACACTCACCATGAAGATCCTGCTAACCCCCCCCCCCCATGCGCGTGACACACACCAAAGAGACCCCCCGTGCATGACGCATACAGAGACACCACTGTTAGTTCTAAATCCAAGTTGGGTAAGGGATAGTAGAAGAACTATACCGCTGGCCTAGCTCCGCCCCCTGGTGATGTGGCTCCTCCCGCTGACATCATAGGTCCTTTAGGCCACTTGATTCTAGCATCTACTGAGACGCCACGGAGACCCCGCTTGCCCCCCTCCGAACCCCGTGCATGACACAATCACACATCTAGACCACCACAGAGGAGCAGCAGCCGGCAGGACAAGCACAAACCACATAATATGCTGCCGGCTGAGGGGAACACAGCTGTATGTGAGGGCCCATAATGTGTGGGGGCCCAGGGACGTCGTCCCTACTTTAATCCAGCTCTGCTCCCAGTGAAGGTGGGTTAGGAAGCACCTCCTCTTCTGAGCAACAATCGGTGATCAAACCCTCCTAGTCAAGCACCTGTACAAGTGGAAAAGCAGACTATACTAGACAGATTCTTCCAAGCTGGAAGCAGAGTAAATATCTAGTACATGGAGCAGACAGCACGGTTCCGCTAGCCGTAGCTTATTGACACCAAAAGGTGATGCAATTAACAGCTACTAGTTGCCATCCCAACAGGACTGAGCTACCCACTCCTCATTTGCACAAGGGTAATATACGGGCACCACTAATACATATCAGCGCAGTAAAGATTAATATAAGTCCAGTACTATAGGGACCATAAATAACTTTAGGATTCAGTTGTCCAGGGATCTGCAGCCTATCTTCCTCCTAATGAGGCAAGGAAAAAGTAACTGTGACAGACAAGGATAAGTACTTGCTGGGGACAAATAAAGATACGTTTGTTTCATTGACAGCATGGGAAGTTATAAAGTAACAATTTTGGGGGTCATTCCGAGTTGTTCGCTCGCAAGCTGCTTTTAGCAGCTTTGCACACGCTAAGCCGCCGCCTACTGGGAGTGAATCTTAGCTTATCAAAATTGCGAACGAAAGATTAGCAGAATTGCGAATAGACACTTCTTAGCAGTTTCTGAGTAGCTCCAGACTTACTCGGCATCTGCGATCAGTTCAGTCAGTTTCGTTCCTGGTTTGACGTCACAAACACACCCAGCGTTCGCCAAGACACTCCTCCGTTTCTCCAGCCACTCCCGCGTTTTTCCCAGAAACGGTAGCGTTTTTCACACACACCCATAAAACGGCCAGTTTCCGCCTAGAAACACCCACTTCCTGTCAATCACATTACGATCACCAGAACGAAGAAAAAACCTCGTAATGCCGTGAGTAAAATACCTAACTGCATAGCAAATTTACTTGGCGCAGTTGCACTGCGGACATTGCGCATGCGCATTAGCGACTAATCGCTTCGTTGCGAAAAAAAATAACGAGCGAACAACTCGGAATGACCCCCTTTGTTTGACTGAAAGTAGCAATTTAGGCAAAATACCAAGGAGCAGCAGTAAGTTTATAAAGAGTACTCCCAATGAGAACTATTTTGCTAAACTGTGTATTACACTTTATGAGGCCCCAAGGTCAAAGCAATGTATAAGTAACTGCATTGCTTCATGCTGAATATTGCTGAGACTGTAAACCCGAAATTCTATATTGTTTAAAGTTAGTCTTAAGTATAAGTAATTTGTTTGTTTTAGGAGCATTCTATTAATAATAATTGAGTAAGTATATTATAAAACATTTATTGTAAAGTCCAGTCTTTTACTATCTAAGCAGAAGTCTTTCCAGCTGAAGAAGTCTACCTGTGCAAGATCCAGTCAATCCTGGTTTTCTTTAGTGAAAATTCTTAATAAACCTGTATTGATATTATTGTGCTTTGTAAGCTGTTGTGATCTGATCTTAAAGTTTGATGTAGCATTTAAGAACCTTTCTCAGTTATATCAAAATGTAAAGTTAAATTAGTAACTCAATATACTATTGTCAGGTCTCTGGTTTTGTCTGTCCCCGGCGGGGGCGCTTGTGGGTCAGTGTTGGTGCGATGTACAAAGCGGGGAGGCAATATGAAAGTCCTGCGCATAAGCGCGGATGTTTATTAATGCAAAGCAGATGGTGTTACTGAATACACTGAAAACCGGTAATGTGGAAAACAATGACAGGTAACTGAATCCAAACAACTTAAAAGTCTCTTGCAGCAAAACGTAAAATAACTTGATACTGAATGCAGGTGAAATAACAGAACTCCAATAGTATTTGAAAATACACAGGGGGTAATTCCAAGTTGATCGCAGCAGGAAATTTTTTAGCAGTTGGGCAAAACCATGTGCACTGCAGGTGGGGCAGATTTAACATGTGCAGAGAGAGTTAGATTTGGGTGTGGTGTGTTCAATCTGCAATCTAATTTGCAGTGTAAAAATAAAGCAGCCAGTATTTACCCTGCACAGAAATAAAATAACCCACCCAAATCTAACTCTCTCTGCAAATGTTATATCTGCTCCCCCTGCAGTGCACATGGTTTTGCCCAACTGCTAACAAATTTCCTGCTGCGATCAACTTGGAATTACCCCCCCAGTCTCTGAATAACACAAGATGAGATAAACTGACAATGGTTAGAAAGCAGAACTCCGGTATATATTAGAAACTTACAGTCTCTCTAAAGCACAAGTCCATATAGCCACACTTAGGCTAAAGCAGGAGACAGTCGAAGAACCTCTTTTACCTGTTGGCGATGAGAAACTAAATCACGGGAGAATATCAAGATGTCATCGAGGTAAACTACCACACACTTATACAGGAGATCTCTGAATACTTTGTTGACAAAGTTTTGAAACACAGCCGGGGCATTACTCAAACCGAAGGGCATCACTAGATATTCGTAGTGGCCATCACGAGTATTGAAGGCGGTTTTCCACTCGTCGCCACTTCGAATCCTGATAAGATTGTAAGCCCTGCGAAGATCCAGTTTCGTGAAGATGGAGGCACCTCTGACTCTGTCAAACAGCTCTGTGATAAGAGGTAACGGGTAGCTGTTTTTAATTGTGATGTCATTTAAATCCCGATAATCAATACAGGGGCGTAGTCCTCCATCTTTCTTCTTAACGAAGAAGAATCCCGCACCGGCCGGGGAAGAAGATGGACGGATAAACCCCTTCTGTAAATTCTCCTTTATATATTCCAGGGCTGGCCAAACCAGTCCTCGAGATCTACCAACAGTTCACATTTTCCAGACAACCTAGCTAGTGCACAGGTGTAGTCATTACTAATTAAGATGTGCTGCATTTATTCCTAACTGACAATTCTACAGATCCCCAGGAGGCCTGGAAAACATTAACTGTTGGTAGATCTCGAGGACCGGTTTGGCCAGCCCTGATATATTCACTCATTGCTTGGGTCTCTGGAACTGAAAGGGGATATGTACGCCCTCTAGGTGGCTTGCTCCCTGGAACCAAATCGATGGGACAATCCCATTCTCGATGGGGCGGCAACGGCAAGACATCCGCAGCTTTCTCACTGAAGACGTCAGTGAATTCCTGATAGGCCTCTGTAAGGCTAGACTGAGGTTTTACACTTGTAGATTTTATTGGACATACTTGAGCTAAACATGAATGAAGACAGGAGGAACTCCACGCCGTCAACTTTAAGGTAGACCAGTCAAATTGTGGATTGTGCAATTGAAGCCAAGGCATACCCAGTACAATCTCATAGGTAGCTTTTGGTATGACCAGAAATTTGATGAGCTCAGAATGCAGGAAGCCCACTCCCAGAACTACTGACTTGGTCTGCTGAGTGATGGAACCTTCAGCAATACGGCTTCCGTCTACGGCAGTGAGAAAAACCGGACGAGACAGCTTTGACACTGGGAGAGAAAGTCTATCCACTGCAGTTTGTGTGATAAAATTCCCAGCAGCACCACAATCCACTAAAGCGGACAGAGACTGGAGTCCATCTGGCATTTCCAAAGTGACAGGCAATATAAGGTCTTGAGATGAAGGAGCTTTATTCAAGGTCCCTAACTTGACTCCTCCTTTGCAAGTTAGGACCTGGCGTTTCCCGACCGAGCAGGGCAGGAACCAATCAGATGACCATCAGCAGCACAATAGAGACACAGTCTTTCCTTTAATCTCCTCAGGTGTTAAACGAAACTTGTTTACCTGCATGGGTTCGTCAGCAGTAATAGGTAGAGACTGTACAGGAGGCATAACTCGGTGCTTCGAAGATCACCTCGAGAGCGTTCACCAGCTCGCTCGCGAAAACATAGATCCAACTTGACACATAGAGAGATTAGGGCTTCCAGTTGCTCTGGTAGATCTCGGGTAGTCACACCATCCTTTATGCGGTCAGACAGACCATGCCAGAAGGTGGCAACCAATGCCTGGTTGTTCCACTTCACCTCTGATGCCAATGTCTGTAACTGAATGACGTACTGACCCACAGTACGTGTTCCCTGGCGGATTTGAAGGAGGTCTGAAGAAGCAGAGGTCGTACGCCCAGTTTCGTCAAAGATGCATCGGAATGTGGCAACAAACTCTGTATAGTTATTCAGCAATGCATCTGCTCGCTCCCACAGTGGAGAAGCCCAGTTCAGAGCAGAACCAGCTAAAAGAGAGACAATATATGCAACCTTTGCTCTTGGTGTTGGAAAGTTCTGTGGTTGCAATTCAAAGTGGACTTCGCAATGATTCAAAAATCCACGACACATTTTAGGATTACCATCAAATTTACTTGGTGTAGGAAGGTGGATGCGAGACATTGGAACAGAAGCAACTGGAGAGCTGGAAACTGTGGAACTAGGAACAGGAGCAGAAACTGATGAGGACACTGAAGGAGCTGAAGTTGGAAATGACTGTTGCAGAGTATCTAAGCGAGAAGACATTTCTTGCAGGAATTGTATAATCTGCTGCTGTGCAGCCTCTTGACCATCTAGTCGTGACACTAAACCTTAGAGTGTCCCTGACCCCACACTCTGACCACCGTCCGGGTCCATAGGCCTCGGACAAACTGTCAGGTCTCTGGTTTTGTCTGTCCCCGGCGGGGGCGCTAGTGGGTCAGTGTTGGTGCGATGTACAAAGCGGGGAGGCAATATGAAAGTCCTGCGCATAAGCGCTGATGTTTATTAATGCAAAGCAGATGGTGTAATACTGAATACACTGAAAACCGGTAATGTGGAAAACAATGACAGGTAACTGAATCCAAACAACTTAAAAGTCTCTTGCAGCAGAACGTAAAATAACTTGATACTGAATGCAGGTGAAATAACAGAACTTCAATAGTATTTGAAAATACACAGTCTCTGAATAACACAAGATGAGATAAACTGACAATGGTGGAAAAGCAGAACTCCGGTATATATTAGAAACTCACAGTCTCTGTAAAGCACAAGTCCATATAGCCACACTTAGGCTACAGCAGGAGACAGTCTCTAAGCAAGTAGATGTTATTACTGCTGAGTTGCACAGATGGTATGCTGACAATTAGTGCACAGGTAAGGTAATGAGAAAGAACACCTGAGGAGAGTCTCTTACTGCTGATGAGTTTGAAGCTGGATGTAGCTGAAGTCCGGAGTAACAGGAGAGCTGTAGAGATGGTAACTGGAGCATTGAAGATAACCACAGAGGAACGCTGGAAACAGGAACACAGGAACTGGGAAAACTAGACACAGGGTATGTGACTCGTTGTCCAAGGCGATGTGAGTGAGCCCCGGACAGGAACTTATACCCCTTGCTCTGCAGTGATTGGTCACAGGGCCCTGGCTGGAAACACAGCGCTGGATTGGATGCCGGGATCAGCTGAATGCAGGTGTCATGGCAGCGTCCATACAGGCCAGATGCCGGCACACAGCGGAATACATACGCAGGACCAGACTCAGGGGTACTCAGCGACACGGGAGATGACGCTCACGGTCAGCGCATCCATGCAGCCGCGACTGAGGCCATGACCTCCGCGCTGACCAGCGCGCTGGTAAGTGAGTGTTAGGGTCTCCTGCCCTGTGCTGCCACGTCGTCATGGCAACCGGGAGACAAGTGCTAGCGGAGTAACCTGAGTGCAGCTGATACTCCGGTTCGGGTCTTTTGCTGTGCAGTGGTTATAGGCTCTGTGCACGGCAGGGGATCCGGTGCTGGTTTTTGTGCTCACAGTCTGTGAGGTCTGAGTGGGGCGTGGACAGCACCTGCTTTATAAGGCCTCTTCTCAGGGTAAGCAGATGCTGCTGAATCTTTGTTGGTTAGTCAGTTCCTGAAAGTTAGCCAGTACTGTGTAGCTTTGTATTTGTTGTTGCTTACTGCAAATAGGCCTGGGTATTTGGTATTACACTCTGCCAATCCAGACCTAGCAGTAAGACTGGAGTCAGTCGTTTAGCTTGCTGGGGTTCTTTTACTACTCTGTGAACTTAGCAAGTTTGCGGCTGTATTCTAAGACTTGCCTGTCTAATCCTGTCTCACTGTGCTAGGTGTCAGGGGTCAGTTTAGTGGCAGTAAGCTGAACCTGTGCACTGCAAGTGAGAATTAGGATTGTGGAGACTCTCCTTGTGTCTATCATTCCATCTCTGACCAAGGAGTTTACTGCCAGACCCGTTGGTAACCCTTTAGGGTTTTGCTGTTGCCCTTAGCAACAGCATTTCGGGTTCTCTACGTATTAAAACACAACATCTTGCTTTTTCCATCTGAGCATTTCTAATACTAGGGAGACACCCAGTTCCTTAGCCTCTGGGCTTCTCTGTTCACTTTGTGTGTATTTTGTTACCCTATCACCTTCTGTGTACGTTATGTCATATTCCCCAGTCTGTCTGTGAGTCCATTTGTTTTGCATAACAGTTCAAACACCAGTACATTCCTGCAGGCACTGGAGTGCATAACAGTTCTGACACCAGTACTTTCCTGCAGGCACTGGTGTGCATAACAGTGAGACGCAGCTGACCGCCGATTCCTGACAACTATTACTTCAGCGAAGCCGAAGAAATTATTTCTGTGTAGAGTGTACTTCCTTACCCCTCTGTGAAACCAAATGAAGTCTGTGTCGGCCATGCAACCCATTCATTCAGATTCAGTAAGAAGTTCAGAGAAGGTTAAAGCCACACACACACACACACACACACACACACACACACACACATCTATAACATTAGAATTTCTAATACTTACTTACCAGAGGCACCTAAATGACTAATTCTCATCTAAATGCTGGAGACCTACGTAATACTGTAAATTTTCTGTGATACCTACCTGTCACATTTGCAAGACACATCGCTTTGGCTGTGCTGCAGGGCTGTCGTGATATGTCTGCACAATGTCAAATCCTCATAAAAATAGGCCCAGACAGTGCTGTTAGACATTGGTGACAAGAAAAAAAGCCCCACCCACTCACTCCATTACCCCCTTCAAGCCACCTAGTTCCCACTTACACTCCACCGGCATAATCTGGCAGATCGATCATCCAGTGCTAATAGGCTTGCGGCAGGCCAAAACAAAAAAGGCAATCCAGCCCCTTCCCTCACGTTCCTCCCCCCTTACCTCCTCCTCACTGATGTTACTGTTGTCGGGACACAATGTCATGATCTAGTTGCTGGCCCCACATGAAAACCATATGACAGGGGTCCCGCTGCTGCAACACTGTTAATGCGGGACCCACTGCTGCAGCGCTGATGAAAGGGGGACCCATTGCTGCCAAAGGTACACAGTGACACCTGTACTCTCTCTCTCTCTCTCTCTCTCTCTCTCTCTCTCTCTCTCTCTCTCTCTGAGTTCCCCCCTTTCTCTATCAGTCTCCCACCTTCTCTTTCTCTCTGTCTGGATCTGACTTTCACTCTATCCCCCCTCTCCCCATTTCTCTCTCCTCTCTCTCTCTCCTCTCTCCCGCTCTCTGTCTCCCTCCTCTTTCTCTTTCTCTCTCTCTCTCTCTCTCTCTCTCTCTCTCTCTCTCCCTGTCTCCCCCTTCTCTCTCTGTTCCCCCTTCTCTCTCTGTCCCCCATTCTCTCTCCCCTTTCCCTCTTTTTTTCACTCTTCCTGTTTCTCTCTCCTCTTTATCCTCTTCCCCCTCTTTTTGACTCCCCCTTCTCTGTGTGTGTGTGTGTGTGTGTGTGTGTGTGTGTGTGTGTGTGTGTGTCTCCCCCCTCTCTCTCTCTCTCTCTGTCTCCTTTTCTCTCTGTGTTCCCACTCCTCTCTCTCTCCTTATATCCCCTTTTCTCTTACCTCTGTCTGTGTGCTCACTTTACTCTCTCTCTCTCTCTCTCTCTGCCTCCCCTCTCTTTGTCCCCTATCTCTATGCCTACCCTCCTTCTCTCACCAGTGTATCCCCTTCTCTCTCTCCCCCCTTCTCTCTCTTTGTTTCTCCCCTTCTCTCTCCTCCCTTTCCTCCTCTCTATTTCCCTTTCTCTCTCTCTCCCACTCTGACTTTTCCCCTACCCCTCTGTCTCCCCTTCTTTCGCTCTCTGTGTATTTATCCTCCTTCTCTCTTTCCCTTATCTCACTCTGTGCCCCTTCTCAAGTATGACAGGTAGGGTTAAGGTTAGGCTGTATGAGGAGAGAGTTAGGGTTAGGCTGCAGGAGGGTTAGGGAGAGAATAAGGGGTAGGGTTAGTTTACTTAACAAGAAGTATGGGAATTCTGGCTGTCGGGATGCTACTGTTTGTATTCTGGCTGCTGGCATCCTCACTGTCGGGATCCCATACCCAAGCCAGAGGAGCACGTACAGACATAGGCCAATGAAGATATATGCACATACAGATGTAAAGGAACACATATGGACATAGGCACATACGGACATAGAAGGGAACATATGGATATAGAGGAGCACATACAGACATACAGGAGCACATACAGACATAGGCACATAAAGACATAGGGGAGAACTTATACGCATACTGTAGGCACATACCGACATAAAGGACCACATGAGCTCCAAATTCTAACTTGCTACTGGAATGACTTTACACCCCTGAATGCTTCCCCACAGCACAGGACATCCCCCACATTAATAGTCACACCACCACAGTACTGGTGACACCACCTGTGGTGGCACACAATAGGGCAGTGATTTTCAACCTTTTTCAACTCGCGGCACACCGACAAGACTTTAAAATTGCCAAGGCACACCATCAGTGCCCCACGGGGGAAAAAACATACAAAAAAACACACATATATTGGCCCCACAGTAATTAAACAAACAACTGGCCCCCACAGTAATACAAACACATTGACCTCCAGTACTTTCACCTCCAACTTAACCTGGTCAGTATTTACTCCTTATATACAGTTTCACTCACTGCCCCCCCATAGTAATTATAGTAATTCTACACACCCAATAGTAATGCCACACACCTGCCCCCCATAGTGATTCCACACGCCTGCCCCCATAGTGATTCCACACTCCTGCCCCCCCCCCATAGTTATTACATACACATGCCTCCATAGTAATTCCACATACCTGCCCCTACCCACTGTAATTACACTTCTTAATAATGGGTGCTCTTTTTTTGTATACCTGAAAATAATCTTTCCCTCTCAGGCTCTCAGTGAGGAGAAGTGAGCACTGAGACGTGATCAGGCAGCACAGAGCAGCAGTGGGCGGGTACTGCAGGCGGGAATGGGACGTGCGGTCCGTGACCTATGAGTCATCATAGGTCACTGGAGGGCTCTCGCAGAAGTACAGGGCTGCCCGAGCTGGTCACCGCTGGCGGCGCCAGCTGGGCAGGCATCCCTGGCTGATGGCGGCGGGTCTCTTTGGTGGGTGGCAGCGCATCTCTGGCTGGCGACGGCGGCACACCTGGCAGCTGCTTGCGGCACACTAGTGTGCCGCGGCACACAGGTTGAAAAACGCTGCAATAGGGCCTTCATCAATTTTAGCTCCAGGCCCATGTGGACCTTAATCTGGCACTGTATACAGCCCATACCCTCTGCAAGCAGCACAGCAATGGGTAGCAATCACAGCCTTATAGGTCCTACTGATCGAACTGTCTCCACACAGCCCCCTCCTCACAGGTCACACTGCCTCCACACTGCCCCCCACAACACAGATCACACTGCCTCCACACAGCCCCCCTCCTCACAGATCACACTGCCTCCACACAGCCCCCCTCCTCACAGATCACACTGCTTCCACACAGCCCCCCTCCTCACAGATCACACTGCCTCCACACAACCCCCCTCCTCACAGATCACACTGCCTCCACACAGCCCCCCTCCTCACAGATCACACTGCCTCCACACAGCCCCCCTCCTCACAGATCACACTGCCTCCACACAGCCCCCCTCCTCACAGATCACACTGCCTCCACACAGCCCTCCACAACACAGATCACACTGCCTCCACACAAACCCCCTCCTCACAGATCACACTGCCTCCACACAGCCCCCTCCTCACAGATCACACTGCCTCCACACAGCCCCCCTCCTCACAAATCACACTGCCTCCACACAGCCCTCCTCCCAGCCCCCCTCCTCACAGATCACACTGCCTCCACACAACACTCCTCCTCACAGATCACACTGCCTCCACACAGCCCCCCTCCTCACAGATCACACTGCCTACACAGCCCCCCTCCTCACAGATCACACTGCCTCCACACAGCCCCCCTCCTCACAGATCACACTGCCTCCACACAGCCCTCCTCACAGATCACACTGCCTCCACACAGCCCCCCTCCTCACAGATCACACTGCCTCCACACAGACCCCCTCCTCACAGATCACACTGCCTCCACACAGCCCCTCTCCTCACAGATCACACTGCCTTCACACAGCCCTCCTCCTCACAGATCACACTGCCTCCACACAGCCTCCACCTCCTCACAGATCACACTGCCTCCACACAGCCCCCCTCCTCACAGATCACACTGCCTCCACACAGCCCCCCTCCTCACAGATCACACTGCCTCCACACAGCCCTCCTCACAGATCACACTGCCTCCACACAGCCCCCATCCTCACAGATCTCACTGCCTCCACACAGCCCTCCTCACAGATCACACTGCCTCCACACAGCCTCCACCTCCTTACAGATCACACTGCCTCCACACAGCCTCCCTCCTCACAGATCACACTGCTCCACACAGCCTCTACCTCCTCACAGATCACGCTGCCTCCACACAGCCCTCCTCCTCACAGATCACGCTGCCTCCACAAAGCCCCCCTCCTCACAGATCACACTGCCTCCACACAGCCCCCTCCTCACAGATCACACTGCCTCCACACAGCCCCTCTCCTCACAGATCACACTGCCTCCACACAGCCCCCTACTCACAGATCACACTGCCTCCACACAGCCCCTCTCCTCACAGATCACGCTGCCTCCACAAAGCCCCCCTCCTCACAGATCACACTGCCTCCACACAGCCCTCCTCCTCACAGATCACACTGCCTCCACACAGCCCCCCTCCTCACAGATCACACTGCCTCCACACAGCCCCCCTCCTCACAGATCACACTGCTTCCACACAGCCCTCCTCCTCACAGATCACACTGCCTCCACACAGCCCCCCTCCTCACAGATCACGCTGCCTCCACAAAGCCCCCCTCCTCACTGATCACACTGCCTCCACACAGCCCCCTCCTCACAGATCACACTGCCTCCACACAGCCCCTCTCCTCACAGATCACACTGCCTCCACACAGCCCCCTCCTCACAGATCACACTGCCTCCACACAGCCCCCCTCCTCACAGATCACACTGCCTCCACACAGCCCCCCTCCTCACAGATCACACTGCCTCCACACAGCCCTCCTCACAGATCACACTGCCTCCACACAGCCCCCCTCCTCACAGATCACACTGCCTCCACACAGCCCTCCTCACAGATCACACTGCCTCCACACAGCCTCCACCTTCTCACAGATCACACTGCCTCCACACAGCCCCCCTCCTCACAGATTACACTGCTCCACACAGCCTCCACCTCCTCACAGATCACACTGCCTCCACACAGCCCTCCTCCTCACAGATCACACTGCCTCCACAAAGCCCCCCTCCTCACAGATCACACTGCCTCCACACAGACCCCCTCCTCACAGATCACACTGCCTCCACACAGCCCCTCTCCTCACAGATCACACTGCCTCCACACAGCCCTCCTCCTCACAGATCACACTGCCTCCACACAGCCTCCACCTCCTCACAGATCACACTGCCTCCACACAGCCCTCCTCCTCACAGATCACACTGCCTCCACACAGCCCCCCTCCTCACAGATCACACTGCCTCCACACAGCCCTCCTCACAGATCACACTGCCTCCACACAGCCCCCATCCTCACAGATCTCACTGCCTCCACACAGCCCTCCTCACAGATCACACTGCCTCCACACAGCCTCCACCTCCTTACAGATCACACTGCCTCCACACAGCCTCCCTCCTCACAGATCACACTGCTCCACACAGCCTCTACCTCCTCACAGATCACGCTGCCTCCACACAGCCCTCCTCCTCACAGATCACGCTGCCTCCACAAAGCCCCCCTCCTCACAGATCACACTGCCTCCACACAGCCCCCTCCTCACAGATCACACTGCCTCCACACAGCCCCTCTCCTCACAGATCACACTGCCTCCACACAGCCCCCTACTCACAGATCACACTGCCTCCACACAGCCCCTCTCCTCACAGATCACGCTGCCTCCACAAAGCCCCCCTCCTCACAGATCACACTGCCTCCACACAGCCCTCCTCCTCACAGATCACACTGCCTCCACACAGCCCCCCTCCTCACAGATCACACTGCCTCCACACAGCCCCCCTCCTCACAGATCACACTGCTTCCACACAGCCCTCCTCCTCACAGATCACACTGCCTCCACACAGCCCCCCTCCTCACAGATCACGCTGCCTCCACAAAGCCCCCCTCCTCACTGATCACACTGCCTCCACACAGCCCCCTCCTCACAGATCACACTGCCTCCACACAGCCCCTCTCCTCACAGATCACACTGCCTCCACACAGCCCCCTCCTCACAGATCACACTGCCTCCACACAGCCCCCCTCCTCACAGATCACACTGCCTCCACACAGCCCCCCTCCTCACAGATCACACTGCCTCCACACAGCCCTCCTCACAGATCACACTGCCTCCACACAGCCCCCCTCCTCACAGATCACACTGCCTCCACACAGCCCTCCTCACAGATCACACTGCCTCCACACAGCCTCCACCTTCTCACAGATCACACTGCCTCCACACAGCCCCCCTCCTCACAGATTACACTGCTCCACACAGCCTCCACCTCCTCACAGATCACACTGCCTCCACACAGCCCTCCTCCTCACAGATCACACTGCCTCCACAAAGCCCCCCTCCTCACAGATCACACTGCCTCCACACAGACCCCCTCCTCACAGATCACACTGCCTCCACACAGCCCCTCTCCTCACAGATCACACTGCCTCCACACAGCCCTCCTCCTCACAGATCACACTGCCTCCACACAGCCTCCACCTCCTCACAGATCACACTGCCTCCACACAGCCCTCCTCCTCACAGATCACACTGCCTCCACACAGCCCCCCTCCTCACAGATCACACTGCCTCCACACAGCCCTCCTCACAGATCACACTGCCTCCACACAGCCCCCCTCCTCACAGATCACACTGCCTCCACACAGACCCCCTCCTCACAGATCACACTGCCTCCACACAGCCCCTCTCCTCACAGATCACACTGCCTTCACACAGCCCTCCTCCTCACAGATCACACTGCCTCCACACAGCCTCCACCTCCTCACAGATCACACTGCCTCCACACAGCCCCCCTCCTCACAGATCACACTGCCTCCACACAGACCCCCTCCTCACAGATCACACTGCCTCCACACAGCCCTCCTCACAGATCACACTGCCTCCACACAGCCCCATCCTCACAGATCACACTGCTTCCACACAGCCCTCCTCACAGATCACACTGCCTCCACACAGCCTCCACCTCCTTACAGATCACACTGCCTCCACACAGCCCCCCTCCTCACAGATCACACTGCTCCACACAGCCTCCACCTCCTCACAGATCACGCTGCCTCCACACAGCCCTCCTCCTCACAGATCACGCTGCCTCCACAAATCCCGTCTCCTCACAGATCACACTGCCTCCACACAGCCCCCTCCTCACAGATCACACTGCCTCCACACAGCCCCTCTCCTCACAGATCACACTGCCTCCACACAGCCCCCTCCTCACAGATCACACTGCCTCCACACAGCCCCTCTCCTCACAGATCACGCTGCCTCCACAAAGCCCCCCTCCTCAAAGATCACACTGCTTCCACACAGCCCTCCTCCTCACAGATCACACTGCCTCCACACAGCCCTCCTCCTTACAGATCAAACTGCCTCCACAAAGCCCCCCTCCTCACAGATTACACTGCCTCCACAAAGCCCCCCTCCTCACATATGACACTGCCTCCTTACAGCCCCCCTCCTCACAGATCACACTGCCTCCACACAGCCCCCCTCCTCACAGATCACACTGCCTCCACACAGCACTCCTCACAGATCACACTGCCTCCACACAGCCCCCCTCCTCACAGATCACACTGCCTCCACACAGCCCTCCTCACAGATCACACTGCCTCCACACAGCCTCCACCTCCTCACAGATCACACTGCCTCCACACAGCCCCCCTCCTCACAGATTACACTGCTCCACACAGCCTCCACCTCCTCACAGATCACACTGCCTCCACACAGCCCTCCTCCTCACAGATCACACTGCCTCCACAAAGCCCCCCTCCTCACAGATCACACTGCCTCCACACAGACCCCCTCCTCACAGATCACACTGCCTCCACACAGCCCCTCTCCTCACAGATCACACTGCCTCCACACAGCCCTCCTCCTCACAGATCACACTGCCTCCACACAGCCTCCACCTCCTCACAGATCACACTGCCTCCACACAGCCCCCCTCCTCACAGATCACACTGCCTCCACACAGCCCCCCTCCTCACAGATCACACTGCCTCCACACAGCCCTCCTCACAGATCACACTGCCTCCACACAGCCCCCCTCCTCACAGATCACACTGCCTCCACACAGACCCCCTCCTCACAGATCACACTGCCTCCACACAGCCCCTCTCCTCACAGATCACACTGCCTTCACACAGCCCTCCTCCTCACAGATCACACTGCCTCCACACAGCCTCCACCTCCTCACAGATCACACTGCCTCCACACAGCCCCCCTCCTCACAGATCACACTGCCTCCACACAGCCCCCCTCCTCACAGATCACACTGCCTCCACACAGCCCTCCTCACAGATCACACTGCCTCCACACAGCCCCTCTCCTCACAGATCACACTGCCTTCACACAGCCCTCCTCCTCACAGATCACACTGCCTCCACACAGCCTCCACCTCCTCACAGATCACACTGCCTCCACACAGCCCCCCTCCTCACAGATCACACTGCCTCCACACAGCCCCCCTCCTCACAGATCACACTGCCTCCACACAGACCCCCTCCTCACAGATCACACTGCCTCCACACAGCCCCTCTCCTCACAGATCACACTGCCTTCACACAGCCCTCCTCCTCACAGATCACACTGCCTCCACACTGCCTCCACCTCCTCACAGATCACACTGTCTCCACACAGCCCCCCTCCTCACAGATCACACTGCCTCCACACAGCCCCCCTCCTCACAGATCACACTGCCTCCACACAGCCCCCCTCCTCACAGATCACACTGCCTCCACACAGCCCCCATCCTCACAGATCACACTGCCTCCACACAGCCCTCCTCACAGATCACACTGCCTCCACACAGCCTCCACCTCCTTACAGATCACACTGCCTCCACACAGCCTCCCTCCTCACAGATCACACTGCTCCACACAGCCTCCACCCCCTCACAGATCACGCTGCCTCCACACAGCCCTCCTCCTCACAGATCACGCTGCCTCCACAAAGCCCCCCTCCTCACAGATCACACTGCCTCCACACAGCCCCCTCCTCACAGATCACACTGCCTCCACACAGCCCCTCTCCTCACAGGTCACACTGTCTCCACACAGCCCCCTCCTCACAGATCACACTGCCTCCACACAGCCCCCTCCTCACAGATCACACTGCCTCCACACAGCCCCTCTCCTCACAGATCACGCTGCCTCCACAAAGCCCCCCTCCTCACAGATCACACTGCCTCCACACAGCCCTCCTCCTCACAGATCACACTGCCTCCACACAGCCCCCCTCCTCACAGATCACACTGCCTCCACACAGCCCTCCTCCTCACAGATCACACTGCCTCCACACAGCCCTCCTCCTCACAGATCACACTGCCTCCACACAGCCCCCCTCCTCACAGATCACGCTGCCTCCACAAAGCCCCCCTCCTCACAGATCACACTGCCTCCACACAGCCCCCTCCTCACAGATCACACTGCCTCCACACAGCCCCTCTCCTCACAGATCACACTGCCTCCACACAGCCCTCCTCCTCACAGATCACACTGCCTCCACACAGCCTCCACCTCCTCACAGATCACACTGCCTCCACACAGCCCTCCTCCTCACAGATCACACTGCCTCCACACAGCCCCCCTCCTCACAGATCACACTGCCTCCACACAGCCCTCCTCACAGATCACACTGCCTCCACACAGCCCCCCTCCTCACAGATCACACTGCCTCCACACAGACCCCCTCCTCACAGATCACACTGCCTCCACACAGCCCCTCTCCTCACAGATCACACTGCCTTCACACAGCCCTCCTCCTCACAGATCACACTGCCTCCACACAGCCTCCACCTCCTCACAGATCACACTGCCTCCACACAGCCCCCCTCCTCACAGATCACACTGCCTCCACACAGACCCCCTCCTCACAGATCACACTGCCTCCACACAGCCCTCCTCACAGATCACACTGCCTCCACACAGCCCCATCCTCACAGATCACACTGCTTCCACACAGCCCTCCTCACAGATCACACTGCCTCCACACAGCCTCCACCTCCTTACAGATCACACTGCCTCCACACAGCCCCCCTCCTCACAGATCACACTGCTCCACACAGCCTCCACCTCCTCACAGATCACGCTGCCTCCACACAGCCCTCCTCCTCACAGATCACGCTGCCTCCACAAATCCCGTCTCCTCACAGATCACACTGCCTCCACACAGCCCCCTCCTCACAGATCACACTGCCTCCACACAGCCCCTCTCCTCACAGATCACACTGCCTCCACACAGCCCCCTCCTCACAGATCACACTGCCTCCACACAGCCCCTCTCCTCACAGATCACGCTGCCTCCACAAAGCCCCCCTCCTCAAAGATCACACTGCTTCCACACAGCCCTCCTCCTCACAGATCACACTGCCTCCACACAGCCCTCCTCCTTACAGATCAAACTGCCTCCACAAAGCCCCCCTCCTCACAGATTACACTGCCTCCACAAAGCCCCCCTCCTCACATATGACACTGCCTCCTTACAGCCCCCCTCCTCACAGATCACACTGCCTCCACACAGCCCCCCTCCTCACAGATCACACTGCCTCCACACAGCACTCCTCACAGATCACACTGCCTCCACACAGCCCCCTCCTCACAGATCACACTGCCTCCACACAGCCCCTCTCCTCACAGATCACACTGCCTCCACACAGCCCCCTCCTCACAGATCACACTGCCTCCACACAGCCCCCCTCCTCACAGATCACACTGCCTCCACACAGCCCCCCTCCTCACAGATCACACTGCCTCCACACAGCCCTCCTCACAGATCACACTGCCTCTGTCACGATCCGGGTATCTGGACGCCATTTCTTACCCATCAGATGCCTCCTAAGGCTGGCTCAGCGCTCCAGGACCGGATCCCATCTGTTATCCTGATGTTTACATTCCTGTATCCTCTCCTGTCACTCTGAGACGCTGTCACAGTAAACGCCATATTACACCTGGCATGGCGTCTCCTGCGGCCTCCGCCGCCGTCCCTGAGCTTCTGCATGCAGAGTGTCTGAGTGGCGATTACGTCAGCCGCGGCCTCCGCTGTGTCCACGTGGTTGGATGTGCACCTGTCAGCTTGGCGCCTCCTGTCTCCGGTGGCCGGCGCCGCCATTACTGTTTTCATTACCACATGGATTACAAACCAAACTTCCCTCCAAGTGTCTGCATGGGCGCAGCCATCTTGGATTCTGTCAGCTGATCATTTCCACCAATCTGTTCTCAGTATTGATAATCTGCATAATTGCCTAGCCAATCCCTTCCTTGCTGCAGGTATAAATACACTGTGCCTGAGCAAGGAAGGCGTCAGTGCTTTGGTTGTCAAACCTAGTTCCTGTTTGTCTCTCTCCTGTGATTGTCTTCCAGGTTCCAGCTCCTGTCTCAAGACTTCCACCATAGAGACCCGCACCAGCATTCCACCTGCGGTGTAGCCTGACTCTCCGATCCATTGTGGATTCATCTGTTTCCAGCTACAACATTACCTGCTTCCAGCCCAGCTTCCAGCAGAGTACAGCTTCTCTTAAAGGGCCGGTGTCCTTTCTACAGTTTACCACTCTCCACCGGTATTATTATTTCTCCGCTCTCAAACTCTACATTTCATTCATATTGCATCGCTCTCAAGCTTCATTTATTATTTAACTGGTTCCAGCCAGTATCCACTCCGTGCCAACATCTGTCTGGTTCCAACCAGAACCCACAGCAGCTATTTTATTTACAGCAGTCCAGCTTTCCCTGGAACACCAGCTGGTACGATCCTGGGCTTTCTTCATTGCTACAGTCAGGCCTGGTAAGGACTTTCCAACTAGCAGATAATAAGAACTGTCTCATACTACCAGAGCTCTGTGGCCCCTGCCACCCTGTAGTACCCAGGAACTGTATTATTTCTCTGCTGATTTTATGTTTCTTTTACTGCTACTGTGATGCATGGAGTTTGTCATAAATAAACATCATTGACTTTTATTCAAGTTGTCGTGGTCACGCCTTCGGGCGGTTCTTCTTCATGTTACTTACATGTCCAGGGGTCTGATACAACCTCCCAGGTTCCGTTACATCTCAACCCCTACAACTGAGGCTGCCTCCCGTCAGCTCAGGCCCTCAGTTGTGACAGTAAGCACTGACCTAATGAATCCAGCCGGAGACCAGGATCAAGCGGCCAGGCCGATGCAAGAACTGGCAGCCCGACTAGAACATCAGGAGGCTGCACAGGGCCACATCATCCGCTGTCTCCAGGATCTCTCTACTCGGCTGGATGGGATTCAGACAACTCTCCGTGGATCAGGCGCTTCTGGTGCGTCAACCACAGTGACTCCAGCTATAACCCCACCCACCTTACCCATTTCTGCTCCACGTCTTCATCGTCCAACGCCAGCAAAATTTGACGGATCTCCAAGATTCTGCAGGGGATTTCTCAACCAGTGTGAGATTCAGTTTGAGCTACAACCTGGCAATTTTCCCAGTGACCGTACAAAAATTGCTAACATTATTTCTCTTCTCAGTGGCTCAGCCCTTGATTGGGCATCACCGTTATGGGAGAGGTCCGACACCCTGCTATCTTCTTACACTGCATTCGTGTCAACATTCAGGCTCATCTTCGACGAGCCAGGCCGGGTAACCTCAGCTTCATCCGAGATTCTCCGTTTACGCCAGGGGTCACGTACTGTAGGACAATATCTGATACAGTTCCAGATCCTGGCATCCGAACTGGCATGGAACGACGAGGCCCTGTATGCTGCATTCTGGCATGGCTTATCTGAGCGTATTAAAGATGAGTTAGCTACCAGAGACTTACCCTCTAAGTTAGACGAGCTAATCTCACTCTGCACGAAAGTTGATTTACGTTTCAGAGAGAGAGCAACTGAGCGTGGAAGATCATCTGCTCCAAAATCTTCTGCTCCTCCTCCTCGCCAACTGTCACCAACTAAAGATGAGCCCATGCAAATTGGCCGTTCCCGTTTAACTCCTGCTGAGCGCCGAAGACGTCTCTCCGAGTCTCTCTGTCTTTATTGTGCAGCTCCGTCTCACACCATTAATGCCTGTCCCAAACGTCCGGGAAACTCCAAATCCTAGCTCGCCAAGGAGAGGGCCGGCTAGGAGTAATGATCTCCTCTCCATCTCCTCAAGATTGTAATCTCCCAGTCTCGCTTCAAGTTGCTCAACGTTATCGGAACGTCATTGCCCTCCTTGATTCCGGAGCAGCTGGGAACTTTATTACCGAAGCCTATGTTAAACGGTGGTCCCTACCCACCGAGAGACTTCCTTCGTCCATTTCTTTAACTGCCGTGGATGGCAGCAAAATTTTTGATGCAGTTATTTCTTTAAGGACTCTACCAGTTCGTCTGAGAGTGGGAGTTCTTCATTCCGAACTTATTTCTTTTTTAGTGATTCCAAGAGCCACACATCCTGTGGTCCTGGGCCTTCCATGGCTCCGTCTTCACAATCCTACAATTGATTGGACGACTACGCAAATCCTGGCATGGGGTTCCTCCTGTGCTGAGACATGTTTGTTTAAAGTATTGCCTGTCTGTTCTTCCTCCCCCAGGTCGTCTGATGTTCCACCTCCCCCATATCAAGATTTCACGGATGTGTTCAGTAAAGCTTCTGCTGATATCCTTCCTCCTCATAGAGAATGGGACTGCCCGATTGATCTCGTTCCAGGGAAGGTTCCACCTCGAGGCCGAACTTATCCGTTGTCTCTGCCTGAGACGCATTCTATGGAGGAATACATTAAAGAGAACCTAGCAAAGGGGTTCATTCGACCTTCTTCTTCCCCAGCCGGCGCAGGCTTCTTTTTTGTAAAAAAGAAAGATGGTGGTTTGCGGCCGTGCATCGACTACAGAGGTTTGAACGACATTACCATCAAGAACCGTTATCCTTTACCCCTGATTACTGAGCTCTTTGACAGAGTTAGCGGAGCTACCATCTTTACAAAGCTGGACTTGAGAGGTGCATACAATCTCATCCGGATCCGTGAGGGTGACGAGTGGAAGACCGCCTTTAACACCCGTGATGGACATTATGAGTACCTCGTCATGCCCTTCGGATTGAGCAATGCTCCAGCTGTCTTCCAGCATTTTGTCAATGAGATCTTCAGAGACATTCTATACCGTCATGTCGTGGTCTATCTAGACGATATCCTCATTTTTGCCAACGATTTAGAGGAACATCGTTTTTGGGTTAAAGAGGTTCTGTCCCGTCTCCGTGTCAATCATCTCTATTGCAAATTAGAGAAATGCGTCTTTGAAGTCAAGTCCATTCCGTTTCTAGGGTACATTGTGTCCGGTTCCGGACTAGAGATGGATCCTGAGAAACTACAAGCAATCCAAAATTGGCCGGTACCCTTAACCCTCAAAGGGGTCCAGAGGTTCTTAGGGTTCGCCAACTATTACCGAAAGTTTACACGAGACTTTTCCACCATTGTGGCACCTATTACTGCTTTCACTAAGAAGGGTGCTAACCCGTCCAAGTGGTCTGAAGAAGCCATGCAAGCATTTCATCTTTTAAAACAAAGGTTCATCTCTGCGCCTGTTCTGAAACAGCCTGACATCGACTCTCCTTTCATCTTAGAGGTGGATGCCTCCTCCGTTGGAGTAGGAGCGTTGTTATCTCAGAGGGCTAAAGATGGCCATTTACACCCTTGCAGTTTCTTCTCCCGGAAGTTCTCCCCAGCTGAGCGCAACTATGCCATTGGCGACCAGGAGTTGCTAGCCATCAAGCTCGCTCTAGAAGAGTGGAGGTATCTGTTGGAGGGAGCTTCTCATTCAATCACCATACTTACAGACCACAAGAACCTGTTATATCTGAAAGGCGCACAATGTCTCAACCCTCGTCAGGCCAGATGGGCACTTTTCTTTTCCAGGTTCGACTTTAAACTCCAGTTCTGTCCGGGCTCTCAGAATCGCAAGGCCGATGCCCTTTCCCGCTCATGGGAGCAAGAAAATGAGTCAGAGTCTTCAGACAAGCATCCTATTATAAATCCGTTGGCATTCTCCACGGTAGGGATGGACTCTACGCCCCCATCAGGGAAAAGTTTTGTGAAACCGATGCTAAGGAAGAAGCTCATGCATTGGGCCCATGCTTCCCGTTTTGCCGGACATACAGGTATCCAAAAAACCCTGGAGTTTATCTCTAGGTCCTATTGGTGGCCAACTCTGAAAAAGGACGTCTTGGAGTTTATTGCATCTTGTCCAAAGTGTGCTCAACATAAGGTATCCCGCCAGTCGCCTGCGGGGCAACTGGTTCCACTATCTGTTCCCCGTCGACCTTGGACCCATTTGTCGATGGATTTTATTACAGATTTACCCATGTGCAACAAGTTCAATACCATCTGGGTGGTAGTTGACCGGTTCACCAAGATGGCACACTTCATTCCTCTCACCGGTCTTCCGTCAGCTTCCAAGTTGGCTCAAGTATTCATACAAGAGATCTTCCGACTCCACGGTCTTCCTGAAGAAATTATCTCAGATCGAGGAATTCAATTCACAGCCAAATTCTGGCGAAGTTTATGTCAAGTCCTCCAAGTCAAGCTAAAGTTTTCCACGGCTTACCATCCTCAGACCAATGGTCAAACCGAGAGGGTGAATCAGGACTTGGAGGCCTTCCTCCGCATCTATGTGTCCTCCTCTCAAGATGACTGGGTTCAATTACTTCCCTGGGCCGAGTTCTGTCATAACAACCAGTATCATTCTTCATCTGCTTCAACACCATTCTTCACTAACTTTGGATTCCACCCTAAAGTCCCTGAGTTCCAACCGCTTCCAGCAACTTCTGTTCCCGCAGTGGATATCACCTTGCATCAGTTTGCCAATATCTGGAAGAGCGTACGATCAGCTCTGCTCAAGGCATCGTTCAGGTACAAGAAGTTTGCGGATAAGAAGCGTCGAGCAGTTCCTGCTCTCAAGGTGGGTGATCGGGTATGGTTATCCACGAAGAATTTGAGATTAAGAGTTCCCAGTATGAAGTTTGCTCCTCGCTATATCTGTCCTTTCAAGATTGAACAAGTCATCAATCCTGTTGCTTACAGACTTCAGTTGCCTCCCTTCTTAAAAATACCCAGGACATTCCATGTTTCCCTGTTGAAACCGCTGATCTTGAATCGGTTTCATTCCTCACTTCCTCCAACTCCGAAAGTCCAAACTCAACGAGGCGTTGAGTATGAAGTAGCCAAGATCCTGGACTCACGTCACCGTTACGGTCAACTACAATATCTTATTAACTGGAAGGGTTATGGCCCTGAGGAACGTTCATGGACCAATGCTTCTGATGTCCATGCTCCTGCCTTGGTCCGGAGATTCCATTCCAAGTTTCCTCAAAAGCCAAAGAAGTGTCCTGGGGCCACTCCTAAAGGAGGGGGTGCTGTCACGATCCGGGTATCTGGACGCCATTTCTTACCCATCAGATGCCTCCTAAGGCTGGCTCAGCGCTCCAGGACCGGATCCCATCTGTTATCCTGATGTTTACATTCCTGTATCCTCTCCTGTCACTCTGAGACGCTGTCACAGTAAACGCCATATTACACCTGGCATGGCGTCTCCTGCGGCCTCCGCCGCCGTCCCTGAGCTTCTGCATGCAGAGTGTCTGAGTGGCGATTACGTCAGCCGCGGCCTCCGCTGTGTCCGCGTGGTGCACCTGTCAGCTTGGCGCCTCCTGTCTCCGGTGGCCGGCGCCGCCATTACTGTTTTCATTACCACATGGATTACAAACCAAACTTCCCTCCAAGTGTCTGCATGGGCGCAGCCATCTTGGATTCTGTCAGCTGATCATTTCCACCAATCAGTTCTCAGTATTGATAATCTGCATAATTGCCTAGCCAATCCCTTCCTTGCTGCAGGTATAAATACACTGTGCCTGAGCAAGGAAGGCGTCAGTGCTTTGGTTGTCAAACCTAGTTCCTGTTTGTCTCTCTCCTGTGATTGTCTTCCAGGTTCCAGCTCCTGTCTCAAGACTTCCACCATAGAGACCCGCACCAGCATTCCACCTGCGGTGTAGCCTGACTCTCCGATCCATTGTGGATTCATCTGTTTCCAGCTACAACATTACCTGCTTCCAGCCCAGCTTCCAGCAGAGTACAGCTTCTCTTAAAGGGCCGGTGTCCTTTCTACAGTTTACCACTCTCCACCGGTATTATTATTTCTCCGCTCTCAAACTCTACATTTCATTCATATTGCATCGCTCTCAAGCTTCATTTATTATTTAACTGGTTCCAGCCAGTATCCACTCCGTGCCAACATCTGTCTGGTTCCAACCAGAACCCACAGCAGCTATTTTATTTACAGCAGTCCAGCTTTCCCTGGAACACCAGCTGGTACGATCCTGGGCTTTCTTCATTGCTACAGTCAGGCCTGGTAAGGACTTTCCAACTCGCAGATAATAAGAACTGTCTCATACTACCAGAGCTCTGTGGCCCCTGCCACCCTGTAGTACCCAGGAACTGTATTATTTCTCTGCTGATTTTATGTTTCTTTTACTGCTACTGTGATGCATGGAGTTTGTCATAAATAAACATCATTGACTTTTATTCAAGTTGTCGTGGTCACGCCTTCGGGCGGTTCTTCTTCATGTTACTTACATGTCCAGGGGTCTGATACAACCTACCAGGTTCCGTTACATCTCAACCCCTACAACTGAGGCTGCCTCCCGTCAGCTCAGGCCCTCAGTTGTGACAGCCTCCACACAGCCCCCCTCCTCACAGATCACACTGCCTCCACACAGCCCTCCTCACAGATCACACTGCCTCCACACAGCCTCCACCTCCTCACAGATCACACTGCCTCCACACAGCCCCCCTCCTCACAGATTACACTGCTCCACACAGCCTCCACCTCCTCACAGATCACACTGCCTCCACACAGCCCTCCTCCTCACAGATCACACTGCCTCCACAAAGCCCCCCTCCTCACAGATCACACTGCCTCCACACAGACCCCCTCCTCACAGATCACACTGCCTCCACACAGCCCCTCTCCTCACAGATCACACTGCCTCCACACAGCCCTCCTCCTCACAGATCACACTGCCTCCACACAGCCTCCACCTCCTCACAGATCACACTGCCTCCACACAGCCCCCCTCCTCACAGATCACACTGCTCCACAGTGTGTCACAGGGTAATTCATAGCACAAAGGGAGCACATGGGTAACACATGGGACAGTCGGGCAACAGATTGCACAGGGTAACACATATTAAAGTTGGGCACAGGGTAATACATAGAATGGGGGCAGAGGCAACAGATAGCACAGGGTAATGCAAAGCACAGAGTAACACATGACACCGTGGCCCCAGGCTAATATATTGCACAGGGGAGCACATAGTAACACATTGCACAGGGTACTACATAGTACAGGGGAGAACATGGTAACTAACACATGACACAGGACTGCACAGGGTAAAACATGGCACAGTGTAAAACATAGCACAGGGGGGCATGGGATAACACATGGCACAGGAAGCACAAGCTAATATATAGCAAAGGGGGAACAAGGTAGCACATGACAAAGGGTAACACATGGCACACGGGGCGCTGTTTAACACATGACACAGTGGGGCAACACATGGTAATACATAGCAGCATGGGATGGGGGCAGGGAGCATGGGGGAGAGAGGCTTATACTGTGCAGCCAGGCAGGGAAGTGTGAGCACAGGGCACGCCCCCTCCTGAGGCAGATCTGACAGAGCCTCACTTGGTCCATTGTCTATGCAGCATAATTGGCTGCAGCTTGGCCCCATCCCCAGTTCCAGGCGTTGTCTGACATATGCAGGGGAGGAAAAGCTAATCACTGCCTCTCCTTGGCTTCTCTCCCTGCAGCACATGTATTTGGTGACATACAGTATGACTATGAAACTTAGAATACTAATACAAAGAGGATGTTTATAAGTTATAAATATCTTATTTGTATTATTCTAATCATTTTTATAGTCAAAACTGTGGAGTCTGACAGGGAGCATGACAGGTGAGGCTCTGCCTCCCCTGACTCTCCTGACTGCACGTCCCTGGTTTACACACCTGCCAATGACCTACAGATATATTGCCCATTCGATAGAACGGCCAATATATATATCAGTGTGTACCGAGCCTAAGGTCTGAAACAACAGAACATAAGATCAAAAATGCTTATAGTATGTGTCAGAATAAAAAAAATATATACTGTACTGTATGAATAATATGCCGCAGAAGAGGCAAAAATGAAAAGACCATGATATGAATGTGTAAAACATAGCAGACAGTATAAGCAACTTGGTGAAAATAAGAAAAAGGTAAATCTAAACTAATTAATAACATGAGAATCCAGATCTGAGCAGAAGTCACTAGGTAGGTGGTAAGGTGGATGTCCAGGTCAGGCAAAATAAAGACCAGAAATCAAACAGCAATTCAGGAATACACTAGGTTCTGGGCCTGGAAGAGACCAGAAATTTCTGGCTGGGGATTTCTGGTTCAACCAGAATATACAGGGGTCACATGAAGACCACGGCATCCCAACACTGAAGATCCCGTCATCGGAGGCTGAAAGTATTTTTACTCTACCCTGCCCTAACCCTCCACAGGTGGTGGCAAGGACTAACCCTTGGGGGTAGCAGCTACGTCTAACCCTCAGAGGGTGGGGGTTAGGGCTACCCACCCCTTAGTACCTAACCCGAACCTCGATATTTACCTTTGAGATGTCAGCTGTCTGTGTTACGGTGCCAGACTTCTGAGTGGTGTCAGGATTCCAGCATCACATGACCACCGGCATCCCGACCATTGGGGTGCCAAATGCATCCCATATACAGTATGGTCCAGCGTTGTAGTATCTACCCTAGTAGCTTCCTGCACACTCTGCTGTTCTCCCCTCTAGGCATGGTGTCTATTCTATCTCCTGCTGACCTGGTCCCCAATTCACCGCAAGTGTACCTTTTAGAGAGAGGCAGCATTTTGTGGTCCAGCTAATCACTAATGTCATAGTTTTGTATTTGACTGTGTGGTCAAATATGCGAGTGCTGAAGATTACAGTTAGAAATGGTGCCCACCCAAGCTACTTGGTCTAAATATTGTCCCCAAGGCGAGCTTGGGTCAGCCCCTACTAGGTTTTTATAATAATAATAATAATAATAATAAATCACTCAATGCAATATAAATTAATTACTATGAACACAATGCTTTGAAGTAATAGACACTCGTGAGTCCTCCGAAGACTGTATACGATTGTGAAAATGAGCCATGGATTCTGTGTGCGGCTGGAGGGATCTGCCCACACTGGGAAAAAGAAGCAGGTGTGACACACTCAAACGCTGCTGATGGATAGTGGAGACAGTTCGGTGGTGGGCTTGTAGCAGGCCAGAGAGGCTGCTGCCAAGTATACACAGTCCAGGAGAGATTGTGGTTGCAAGAGAGGCTACCCTGTGGACGCAGAGCCCAAGTGGGGAGCTAGTAGTCACACGGTCTAGGTGGGACTCTACAGTCAGAGCCCAGTGTGCCTGGAGGCCAGTGGGGGCTAGAAAACCAGCATTCATACTGTACCTGCAGAAGGCAAGGAGAACTAGGAAACTCTGAGACTGTATGTGAGTAAATTGTGGCAGCCAAGCTAGGCTAGAGTCTGTGATATACCTGCAAAAGCAGGCCAAGCAGGCAAGACTATGATACTTCGTAACACAGACTAGCTGCCCAGTTTAGAGAGGAGTGAAGAGTTAGTTCCCTGAACGGGGGCTAGGCTGTTGTTTTTGTCTCTTTTATGCTGCCAGTAAAGCATTATTTTAATTTTTTTAGCTATAGAGCTGAGTATGAACCTTGAGTAAGCACCTAGACACTGCACTACTCTTCCAGCTATTTACCCAAGCTGGTAAAGTAGAATACTTTACCAGCTATATAGTATAGTATAGTAACGTAATCTACTATATAAAACCTCAACTTCCTTAAGCAATTTGCATAGTTATTCCCATTAACACACCTACACCTATAAAAATATAACCTTAAGATTACAAAATAAATGACTATCTAATTGGCATGCAAGCACTATATATATATATATATATATATTATAGTGAGATAATCAGGGTAGGGTGTCCTCTCCTGGGGTAGTGGGTATCTCCAAACACACAGCAGGTAGGAAAACAGCACACCAGTCAAGTGCTAATTTTATTGTGCAGTATAAAACAAAACATAAAATAAAATCTAGCCCATATGGGCACTAACAGGCAGCAAGCTTTTTGTGAGACACTGTGATTAACTGACTGTAAGTACTGTGCATATGCCTATGTTTGTTGTAGGTTCATTAGGTCCTACCATTTTGAGAGACGTAATCTATTATGTTCATCCCAGGTAGTGAGCTCTGAGCCAAGCCCTGTCAGAGCTTATATCAACCATCTACAGGTGCTGGCCTTAATTTGCATGTCCTAAATACTTAACTGAGGAAAACGGACAGAAAAGGTTATTCGGACAAACTGGTTAAATTTAATAAAAAAAATAATAGTGAAGGCACTGATGGAAAAAATGTGTGTGTGTTTTACACCTAAATCTGATGTCAGGAATAAAATCTCTCCGTTATGGGCTGCTGCTCCCAATAAATGAGGAGCTGATCATCAATAATGTAGATTCTTCAAAATACAAAAGTATAATGGGAGTGCTGTCCAGTCGTGAATAATTACATTCAATTTTATTAAAAATTCAAATATATAAAAAAAAATATATAGCAGCATTTACGTAACAGTACAATAAAATATTAAAATAGCGTTCCAATACACTATTCAAATATAAAATATTCTGGCAATATGAAATATAATATATTCATGCAATAAGCAAATCAAAATGAGCTAAGATTAGTAATGCGGAAAAGAAAAGCTGTTACTAGAGTCTTTCTCCAGGATCAAGTTAAGTGCAAAGAGAGAGTAGCCAAAGCAGTTCATTTAGAAAGCATGCAATCTGTCAGATGTAAACTAGTTTGTGAGTGTCTGCTTTATTATTCTCTGCAGTAATAGCTTTCAAAAGGATCCATATGTTAGCACAACTCTCCCAATAAATTTAAATCACTTAAATCACAGTCATATATGCTCATCCTTCCTTTTCAGGCACAATTAGGGAGACTCTAGGAGGCGAAAGGTATATTGAGGAAAGTGAATATTAGCTGTTAATAGAACTCTCTTTTCAGGAGCCGTGTGTGGTAAATGCTCCTTATACAAATGCACTGTATGCTGTTCCACTACGAACTGTATCACCCCGAGGTGCACTTGTCTTCTTCACTCCTATTGATGCAGGAAAGTGCGCTGGCACTATGGTGATCCAGATGGTTTGGGAGCACCAGATATGCAGCAAGAGTGACCTCAATTAACCTTGCGGTCTACCGCAGACCGCAGGTTCCCACCATAGGCAATAATGGGGCTTTCATTTCCCATTACTGCCTATGGACCACGCATGTTTGGCAGGCCAGGAGCACACAGCCAATCAGGAAAGTGCTATGACATGGCTCTCCCTGATTGGTTTGCAGGTCCCAAAGTGACAGGAGTCACAAGGGGTCCCGGCATTCGGGGAAAAGGGGACCCATGTGTACACATGGGTTCCCTTAAGTTGTGTTAAGTTTAAAGTGAGTACAGGTTGAGTATCCCATATCCAAATATCCGAAATACGGAATATTCCGAAATACGGACTTTTTGGAGTGAGAGTGAGATAGTGAAACTTTTGTTTTTTGATGGCTCAATGTACACAAACCTTGTTTAATACACAAAGTTATTAAAAATATTGTATTAAATGACCTTCAGGCTGTGTGTATAAGGGCCCTCATTCCGAGTCGTTTGCTCGGTATTTTTCATCGCATCGCAATGAAAATCCGCTTAGTACGCATGCGCAATATTCGCACTGCGACTGCGCCAAGTAATTTAACAATGAAGATAGTATTTTTACTCACGGCTTTTTCATCGCTCCGGCGATCGTAATGTGATTGACAGGAAATGGGTGTTACTGGGCGGAAACACGGCGTTTTATGGGCGTGTGGATGAAAACGCTACCGTTTCCGGAAAAAACGCAGGAGTGGCTGGACAAACGGGGGAGTGTCTGAGCGAACGCTGGGTGTGTTTGTGACGTCAAACCAGGAACGACAAGCACTGAAATGATCGCACAGGCAGAGTAAGGTTTAAGTTACTCAGAAACTGCAAAGTAGTTTGTAATCGCAATATTGCGATTACATCGGTCGCAATTTTAAGAAGCTAAGATACACTCCCAGTAGGCGTAGGCTTAGCGTGTGTAACTCTGCTAAATTCGCCTTGCGACCGATCAACTCGGAATGAGGGCCAAGGTGTATAATAAACATAAATGAATTGTGTGAATGTACACACACTTTGTTTAATGCACAAAGTTATTAAAAATATTGGCTAAAATGACCTTCAGGCGGTGTGTATAAGGTGTATATGTAACATAAATTCATTCTGTGCTTAGATTTAGGTCCCATCACCATGCTCTCTCTTTATGGTATGCAATTATTCCAAAATACGGAAAAATCCTATATCCAAAATACCTCTGGTCCCAAGCATTTTGGATAAGGGATACTAAACCTGTATCATAATTTTATTTACAGGTACCCCGTAGATTCTACTTGACAAGGGGTCCAAGGGGCTCCGTGGGACACTAGGTAAGTTTGAGTATGTGTGAATGCGTATGTGTGCATGCATGGTAAAATAAAATGTTACTTTCACGTTGTGTGTACTGTGTTTTTTTTTTTTACATTTCTCCCTCCAATAAAGCCCCCCCACCCCACCCATATCCTCCAGGAACCCAAGAGCCAGGGATGAAGCCTGGGGCTATAACTTCATAGCTTTAGTGTAAAAAGAGAAATATTGTCTATTACTGTGGAACTACAGGTACCAGTGGGCCCATTAATGCCCCATATGCTTGTACTTGTGGTTCTCCATGTACCAGCATTTGGGGGAGGCTTGCTGAGACTTGTAGTTCCACAGCAAAACACAATATTTCTCTTTTTACACTAAAGCTATAAAGTCATAGCCCCAGGCTTTATCCCTGGCTCTTGGTTTCCTGGATGGGGGGGGTTATTGGAGGGGTCCCCACTCCCCCAGGGAACCCCGGCCAGGGGTGTCTAGTTGGGGGGGGTAATGTCACGCCTGCAGAAACCTATATAAATGTGTCCCTGGCATTATCTCCTTGACTAGTGGAGCCGAGTGCTGGTTTCAAGAATAATGGGGACCCCTATGTCCTTTTTCATCCATATTTTTGGAACCAGGACTGGTGCTGGTTTTAAAAATATTCAATTTTTTCCCAGTATTTTAACAACCAGAATCGGCTCAAAGAGCCCGGGGCTGGTTGTGTTCAGGAGGGGGGGACTCCCTGCTATTTTTTTTTTCACTTTTCACTCTTTCACTTTTTTCACTCTTTTCGTGTTTTGTGTTTTGGTTCTAATTCCACTTTTGTGTTTTGGTTTTGGCTTGGTTTTGCCAAAACCACCCTTTCGTGTTTTGGTTTTGGATCTGGATGATTTTGGAAAAAAAACATAAAAACAGCTAAAATCACAGAATTTGGGGGTAATTTGCTTCTACAGTATTTTTAACCTCAATAACAATCATTTCCACTCATTTTCAGTCTATTCTGAACACTGAACACCTCTCAATATTGTTTTTAGGCGAAAAGGTTGCAGCGAGGTTGCTGGATGACTTAGCTAAGCAACACAAGTGGACAACACAAACACCTGGCCCATCTAGTAGTGGCACTGCAGTGTCAGACAGGAGGGCAGATATAAAAAAGAATTGCAATGAGGTAGTTGTATGACTAAGCCAAGCGACACAAACAATTGGCCCATCTAGGTGTGGCAGACAGGAGGGCAGATATTAAAAAAGGCCCCAAACAGCACATCATGCAAAGAAGAAAAAGAATTGCAATGAGGGAGTTGTATGACTAAGCCAAGCGACAAAAACAATTGGCCCACTAGGCGTGGCACTGCAGTGGCTGATAGGAGGGCAGATATAAAAAAAAGGCCCCAAACAGCACATCATGCAAAGAAGAAAAAGAATTGCAATAAGGTAGTTGTATGACTAAGCTAAGCGACACAACCACCTGGCCCATCTAGTAGTGTCACACAGTGGCTGAATGTCGAGAGTGGGCCGCAATTGTTCGGTCCACTGACAGCATCTCCAGCACGCTCCAGTCACTTTAAAAAAAATCTGCAATTGGTGGACTTATACGGCAGTACCCCAGGACTAATATAGCAGTACCCCTGGACTCATACGGCAGTGTCACACAGGATGGCACTTTTCAAAAATTAGGCCCCAAACAGCACCTCATGCAAAGATGTCGAAGAGGTGCAATGAGGTTCCAACTGGAATTATACGTCCAAATCACTGTAATTATACGTCCAAATCACTGGAATTAATTGGCAAGATCACTGTAATTATATGTCCAAATCACTGGAATTAATTGGCAAGATCACTGTAATTAATAATTATACATCCAAATCACTGGAATTAATTGGCAAAACCACTGTAATTATACGTCCAAATCACTGGAATTAATTGGCAAGATCACTGGAATTAATAATTATACGTCCAAATCACTGGAGTTAATTGGCAAAATCACTGGAATTACCATATATACTCGAGTATAAGCCAACTTTTTCAGCACTTTTTTTTGTGCTGAAAAACCCCCTTGGCTTATACTCGAGTCTGTGTGAAGGAGGGACACGGAGGGCACAGCGCGCGCCTCTCCTGTGTCCCTCCTGAGTCTCCGGCGGCAGCCGCAGGTCTATTAAATGAAGTACCCATTCGTGAGCTCTGATTGGCTCACGAACCGGCACTTCATTTAACAGACCCGCCACGGCCGCCGGAGACAGAGGAGGGACACAGGAGAGGTGCGCGCTGTGCCCTCCGTGTCCTTCCTTCACAAAACAGCATGGGAGCGGCGGAGGGTAAGTTATACCTGGCACTGGGGGAGCATATTTGGCACTTGGGGGGGGGGCATATGTGGCAGTATGAGGGCATATCTGGCACTGTGGGGGCATATCTGGCACTATGAGGGCAAATCTGGCACTTTGGGGGCATATCTGGCATTATGAGGGCATATCTGGCACTGTGGGGGGATATCTAGCACTTTGAGGGCATATATTGCACTGTGGGGGCATATCTGGCACTATTGGGCATATCTGGCACTGTGGGGGCATATCTGGCAGTGCGGGGGCATATCTGGCACTGTGGGGGCATATCTGGCAGTATGAGGGCATATCTGGCACTGTGGGGGAATATCTGGCAGTATGAGGGCATATCTGGCACTATGAGGACA
This sequence comes from Pseudophryne corroboree, assembly GCF_028390025.1. Lineage (NCBI taxonomy): Eukaryota > Metazoa > Chordata > Amphibia > Anura > Myobatrachidae > Pseudophryne > Pseudophryne corroboree. The sequence continues at coordinate 575,120,504 of NC_086448.1, forward strand.
TACAGTATCTGGCAGTGTGAGGGCATATCTGGCACTGTGGGGGCATATCTGGCAGTGTGAGGGCATATCTGGCACTGTGGGGGCATATCTGGCAGTATGAGGGCATATCTGGCACTGTGGGGGGCATATCTGGCACTATGAGGGCATATCTGGCACTGTGGGGGCATATCTGGCAGTGTGAGGGCATACCTGGCACTGTGGGGGCATATCTGGCAGTGTGAGGGCATATCTGGCACTGTGAGGGCATATCTGGCACTATGAGGGCATATCTGGCACTGTGGGGCATATCTGGCAGTATGAGGGCTGTGTACGGCTACAGCTGCATTTCTCACCCTAGGCTTATACTCAAGTCAATAAGTTTTCCCAGGTTTTTGTGGTAAAATTAGGTGCCTCGGCTTATATTCGGGTCGACTTATACTCGAGTATATACGGTATACGTCCAAATCACTGGAATTAATTGGCAAGATAACTGTAATTAATAATTATACGTCCAAATCACTGGAATTAATTGGCAAAATCACTGGAATTATACATCCAAATCACTGGAATTAATTGGCAAGATCACTGTAATTAATAATTATACGTCCAAATCACTGGAATTAAATGGCAAAATCTTGGTATCGCCTGCCTAGTGAAGTGGAATCTAGATGGGATTTGGTACTGGGGACAAAATACCTCCATCAATTGTCTAAATCCCACTGCACAAATGGCGGATACCGGCCACACGTCTAACACCAACATAAGTGTCAAGGCCTCAGTTATGAGGGCTTCCATCATCAGGTGAAGCTGAACCACTAGTCATGAACATAGGCTAGGGCCTCAGCCGTTCCTTGCCACTCCGTGTCGTTAATGGCATATTGGCAAGTTTATGTTTCTCCTCAAACCATTTACATTTATTTTTTTGGGTCTTTTTACTGAACTTTGGCTTTTTGGATTTTACATGCCCTCTACTATTACAATGGGCATTGGCCTTGGCAGATGACGTTGATGGCATTTCATCGTCTATGTCATGGCTAGTGGCAGCATCTTAAGCACTTGGAGGAAGTGGTTCTTGATCTTTCCCTATTTTATCCTCCAAATGTTTGTTAGCCATTATTTTTCTGGAGTTATATAACACAATATGCGGCACAAGAGAGCATACCCCTACACCTCACAGGGCAAACACGAAAAATTATTTGGATTAAATATTAATAACTCCTTTATTTGGAGTAAATAATATACAGCACAGGACAGCACCACTGAACTTATATGGCAGCACCACTGGACTGGATTTATACGGAATTATATGGATTTATATGGAATTATACGACAGGATAACTGGAACTATACGGCAGTATCACGGGAATTATATGGCAGTATCACAGGAATTATACGCCAATATTCTGAGAATTATATGGCAATATCACAGGAATTATACGGCAGTTTCACGGGAATTATACGCCAGTATTCTGAGAATTATATGGCAATATCACGGGAATTATACAGCAATGTCACAGGAATTATACGCCAGTATCACAGGAATTATATGCCAGTATCATGGGCATTTTATGGCAGTATCACAGGAATTATACGCCAGTATCACGGGAATTATATTGCAGTACCACAGGAATTATACGCCAGTATCACGGGAATTATATGCCAGTATCATGGGAATTATATGACAGTATCACGGGAATTATATGGCAGTATCACAGGAATTATACGGCAATATCACGGGAATTATACGCCAGTATCATGGGAATTATACGTCAGTAACACTGGGTATATGGCAGCAGAGGACACCACCACTGTGACTGGTCACTGGACTGATGCTGCACAAGACACTACCCCTGGTCTGATCCAAGACAACACAGCAAAAATGCAAGCAAAAATGCAAGGGACTTATACAGCAGCCAGCAGCACCGGGGACATATAGCAGCAGAGGACACCAACACTATGACTGGCTGGACTGATGCAGCATAAGACACTGACTACACTGGACTGGACTGAGCAGCACAACACAGCACTAGACTCGCCACCCCACTTTCCTGCCCCCACACAGACACTGAGGATGGAGACACATCCTCTCACTACACTCTCCGAGACTGGAGTGAAAATGGCCGCGACACACGGCTCCTTATATGAAATTCAAATCCCGCGAGAATCCGACAGCGGGATGATGACGTTTTGCCTCGTTCGGGTTTCCGAGTCAGGCGGGAAAACCCGAGCCTGGCTCGGAACCAGACTCGAATGGTGAACTTCGGTACAGTTCGGTTTTCTGAGAACCGAACCCGCTCATCTCTATTCTATTTCTAACCCGCTCAACTCTATTCTTTACTATATTTTTAAATAGAGAAGCATGCACAGATCTCACTGATCCATGCATGATTCTCCAAACTCGCCAGCCAGGAGCAGATCTATTTGAAAGTTCTATTTGTGTACGAATTCCTTGCTTTTCTGGCAGTGTATGGCTATTGTCGGCAGTGGCTGAGAATACGAATTCTTAGTAAATTCCCGTGTTGTATGAGGTGTAAGTGAACAAACAACCGTGCCTGCATGAAGGTCCAGGGGCGGATTGGGATGCAAAACCAGCCTGGGAAATTTATGGAAGCAGCCCTAACGGGGATGCGGTCTGATGAGGGGGCGGGATCCCTCCTCATAGGGCCTGATTGTACCCAATTGCTGCCTTCCTTGCATCTTTTGCTGCAGTTGTGTCTGAGACCAGAGGCGGAATGGGAACTAAAAGTGACCCTGTACAATTTTATAGAAGTGGCCTGACATGGGCAGCACAAAAGGTATAACATACTGTGCAACCATGGCAGCATCACTGGATGGCAGAGTTACTGTACTGCATAGATGGAATAACAGAATGAATGGGGACAATGCAGTGTACTGAGTGCGGTGGGCTACCTGTCATGTTGGGGAGTGGGGCCACATGACAACACACAAAACAGGCGCCATGGACACGTTAGCCTACAGGAATCTTCCTGGTGAGCCCTATGGCCAATCCGCCCCTGTGAAGGTCTATTGATTTGTATTTGTATGGATGGCAGTGTAGTGTATCTCAATACGAATTGGCCCAACACTGCCGAGATTTGTGTTTAGTAAATTTCTGAGTTGCATTTTCGTATAAAAATGTGATCTCAAATCAAATTGGGACCTTAGTAAATTTTCACCATGGTGAGCAAATTAATTTTCAGATAAAAAATACAGTGTTAATAAAATATTCATATTCAACATTGCTTAAATAATATACTCATAATAAGCTCACTCACCTTAATATATCAATATTGATGTATTAAGGTGAGTGTCAGCTGCTTCCTTTGTGGTACTTTAGGAGCTGTGTTGGTGACTGTTTCACCTTTAAAAGCCATAAGTTAGCTGGCAGGTGAGTTTTTAACCTGAAAGCATATTTTTAGTTTGATTCTGATGTGATAGCAGTCGCCAGGTTTTCAAAAATCTGAGTGATAGAGTAGAATTGCCATAAAATAGGGACCCTTGATGTTGATCTGCAAGCATAAGTGCATTGTACAATCTATGAACGAAAACCCTATTATTTATTTATGTATTGATGTATTAAGATGAGTGAGCTTACTATGGTGAGTGCTGGCCTCTCGGTGTATTATTTAAGAAATTTGGTCACAGGCAACTATACCCCTGCCTGGGGGGGGGGGGTGAGTGCAGTTGTGCACCCCACTCCTGGAAATGGTGAGTGCGGTGGATTTCAATATGTGTATATGTGCTTTAGTCTCACAGTATTACTTTTGGATCTGTTGGAAATCGTGCTCCACTTGATTCAAGGACCCCTACATCTGTTTTTGCCTTTACATTGTCTAACTTATCAATGGTGAGCCAGCCTGCATTTTTTCACAAATAAGCACTGTTGTCACTTTTGTGCTGTTGCACTTTACACAGCCCACTATGAATTCTACACCCACTACTGTGTTGCAGGAGGATGTGAGTGGTTACCAGGGTTTGAATCAGAGGCGTCACCGGGCGTGGTGACACCCGGTGCGCACCCTGGATCTCCCTGCATGCCGGAGGCGCGCTCGTGGCGAAAAGGGGCATGGCCTCATATAAGGGGGCATGGCCACATGCATAGAGGGCGTGGCCTCGCAGGGATCCCGAACTCGTAACTCCGGGGACATGCCCAGCATCTCCAGAGATGCTGTGCTGTACTGGCAAGCCCCCGGAGACACTCTTCCTTCACTGATGGCTCCTCATCAATGACAGTAGCCAGGTGCTGTACGAGGCTGTCACACTGCAGCACCTGGCTCCTGTCACTGTGGAGGAGCAAGCACTTTGGTGTCACCCCCTCCGAGGGTGACACCCAGGTGTGGACCGCACCCCCCGCACCCACTTTATGACGCCACTGGTTTGAATATAGCCAAAGAAGACGTATATAGTTTCACAGAGATTGATGCTGACAGACTTTTAAATGAAAAAATAGGTCTAGAAGTGTGCTGTGACTGTTAGGAAAAATAGAGTAGAAAATGTATCACACCAATGTGTGTGTGAACACAGACATTTTTTTTACTTCCATTATAACAATTTCTTTCTTTGCTAAGAATGTTTCCCATTCTCCTGACTCACACTGTATGTCTCTTGCATGGAATATATGGAGATACAAAAGGATTTGGCGTATAGTGCAAAAACGTATGACAATTTATTTATAAAGCAATATGCAGATCAATGAATGGCGTAAACTTTTTTTCAAAAGACAACATGCAATTTCTTTTATAACTCTTTTTAAAAACTATTTTTCAAAAGGCACAATTGGGGGTTTACCAGATTCTTCATGAAAATCAGGCCCGTCTGATGGAATTATAGGAGATCCTGGCTCCAGAACCGGTCTCAGGGGTACTTCTTTCACTGGAATCTGGAACAGACCTCCATTGTGTATACAGATAGCACTCCTGTCTCTGCTGCTGCAATTGGGACCTCTAGCGTCCGACTGTCTCCCTCAATGGTGTCAGCTGCAGTGGGCGTCTACGCAGCCCATGTCGCCTGCTGCAGCTGGTGTGCTGGGTGTGGGTGGCAGGAAAATATGTAAACCCCCGTGGCAATGAGCAAGAAACCCCATGGCAATGACCAGGAAAACCCATGCAATGGGCATGAGACCCCTGGCAATGAGCAAGAGAGCCCTGGCAATGTGCATGGAACCCAGAGCATGAAACCCTTGGCAACAAGCATGAAACCCCTGGCAATGAGCAGGAAACCCTTGGCAACAAGCATGGAACCCAGAGCAGTAAACCCTTGGCAAGAAGCATGAGACCCCTGGCAATGAGCATTAGATCCCTGGCAATGATCATGGAACCTGGAAAAGGAAACCCTTGAAGCAGAGCACTTTTATTAAAGACTCAACCACCTTCTTCCTACTTCTAGACAAGTTCGGACCAGTACGGACTGGATGTGCCATGGGAAGTAATGTGGCCCCATCATTTGCAAACATTTTTATGTTTCACAAGGAACTTCTAATGTTTTTCAATTATTCGACCATCAATACTTTAATGCACAGGGTTACTTAAACCAAATAAATAAAATTTTTGCTTTAGATGTAATATTTGCTTACATCTAAATTACAAATAAATAAAATTTTTGCTTTAGAGGTAAAGATTTTTGCTTTATATTTAGGATTTGGGTTTGGTATATTTTGCTGACAATCATCATGTCGACACTGATGACATGTTGACATGATTAGAATATCGACAAAACAACCCTGATCTACCAGTTACCTGGATTAGCAGGTCTGGTAGCAGTTCCAGCGATGACTTTAGCTAAACACTAATCTCAATCCCTAACCCTCACCATCTGCCTAGTGCCTAACCATAAGTTCTCCTCCCTCAGTCTAACCCCCCCCCCTTCCTCAGTGCATACCTCCCAACCTACGGGAGAATGGAGTAGAGACCTATGCTCATCGCCCCAAACTGCATTGATGCATTGCACATGTCGGCAGTGGTGAGAGAGTGCTCCCTCAACCTTCTCCACCACCCTCACTGCCCGACTCTGCGACCCACAAGTGGGAGGGTGAGACAGTTCATGAAAAACATGACTGTACCTCCAAAAATGAGATGATCAGGAGTGATGCCCTAGTGCCTAACCCATAATGGGAGGTACACACGGCGCAATTTTTGCCTATTTTCTAAGCGATCTGACTAGATTGCCTGGAAATTAAGCACCGATCAATGTGTATGCCCCATAGCGATAGCCGCGCATCGCTGTTGTTGGCTCAGATCATTCAAGCATGCAGGCAAGATCTAGTTAGATTGCCTAGCATGTGCACAAAGAACACTGGTTAGCACAAATCGCTCAGCACACATGTGATGTGTACTGAGCGATCTGTGCAAACCTAGATCAATTAGCACACAAGCACAAGTCACCCTGTGTGTTTGGAGCGTAACCCTACCATCAAGTAGCCTGGTCCTAACTCCCCGCTGCCACAGCCTAACCCTGGCCCTCCAGGAGAATATCAACATTGTGAACATATTGACATTCTGTAGTTAGGAACCATGAGCTAGTCCTCCATTCCAAAAGCAATAGAAGGTAATTGAATTGTGTAGTTGATAATCATTACTGATATATTCATTTTATGATGTTCTCTAAAAGTACAGATATGTAATATGCACAGTGGATTAATCTTGCCTATTTTCTGATGAAGTGAGTGAAAGTAATGAATTATGGCTCTAATTCAGCATGGAACGCATCTACGATGTGTTCGCATGCTGAAGCCTTTCTGGAGTGTGCGCACACTCAGAAACTACACTGCATGTGCGCATACAATGAGATGCGACGGCATCTCACATATGCAAATGCCTCTGTCTGATTGACAGGCAGAAGACTACAACCCATGCTGAATCGGGCCGCATTTTCATTATATATTTAGGAACTGTGGAGTGGTTGTAGCACACTTTGCCCTTGAAACTTCAAGTTCAAATTCCTTTTCATTATTCTTATTAAACATTTAGAAAGTTATGTGCTTTTATGCTCTTTGAATCTCTTAGTTTGACATTTGCTTAAAAACCTACAAAAATGTGAACTCTACTTCCGTATGCAAGGTCATTCATTTGAGGTTAGGAAGAGAATAATTCAGTATCTTTTTGAAAACTTACTATACATGTTTCATTACAGATCCATGCAAATATCTGTACAACCTGTATGCAAGAAAATTCGGGTATGGGTCATTAGGTCGACAAGACTTAGTTCGACAGTCATTAGATCGACCACTATTGATCAACATGCATTAGGTCGACATGGTCATTAAGTCGACATGTACTAGGTCGACATGGAAAAAGGTCAATATGAGTCTTTTTACCGTTTTTTGGTGTAGTTTTCTTCGTAAAGTGATGGTGAACCCCAACTAGTGCACCGTGTCCCCTCGCATGGCTAACGCTTCGGGCAAGGTTACTATTCCAAATCGTAGTCCATGTGGATCTTGAAAAAGTTCAAAAAATTAAAACAAAATTGAAAACCTCATGTCAACCTTTTTCCATGTTGACCTAGTGACCATGTCGGCCAATACTGGTCGACCTAATGACTGTCGACCTAAGTCTTGTTGACCTAATGACTGTATCCTGAAAATTCTGATGTGAAAGTTAATTATTTTACAAAGTAACTTTGTCCTTGTAGTCTCAGTATTTAAAGTAGAGATGTGCAGGTTCGGATTTACTTGGTTCCATTTGCCAAACTAGTGCAATTCGGATTTATCCAGATTTATCTTATTAGCTATCCAGAACACATGAGTGCCGATAGCCAACAAGATGCCGTTTTTGATATCAGAGTAAAACCAAGTAAATCCAAGTAAATCCTAACCTGCACATCCCTACGTTAAAGAGGGTGGACAACCCCAGACAAAACATTATGTATTGATCTGCAAGCGCAATTGGCAGCATTGTGGATCATCTATAAGGATGTGACATGTTAAACAGTGTCTAAAGTGTTCCTCTGCTGGTACCTATTCCCCAGTCAGATCCACAAAATTTATCTGGTGGTTTTTGGCCTAATTCAGACCTGATCGCTAGGCTGCGTTTTCATACAGCCAGCGATCAGGTCTTAACTGCGCATGCATATGCACCACAATGCGCAGGCACGTCAGTCCACAGCGACGGGATGTGCAAGAAAAGCGATCGCACGGGCAATTGCAAGGTGACTGACAGGAAGAGGCCATTTGTGGGTGTCAACTGTTTTTAAGGAGTGTCCAGAGAAACGAAGGAGGGACCAGGCGTTTGAAGGGAGGGTTTCTGACGTCAGCTCCGCCCCGATCATCGCACTGGAACAGTAAGTCCTGGGCTGTGCAGAAACTGCACAAACTTCTGCTTGTGCAGCTCTCCTGCACATTCAATGCACACCTGCACAGCGATTTCCCCCTCCCCTGTAGGCGGCGACTACCTGATCGCAGGGATGCAAAAAAATGCACCCTAGTGATCAGGTCTGCATTAGGCCCCTTGTCTCTAGATTGATGTAAATGTGGATGGATTAGGAGAGTACCCTGCCCCACATACTGTATTTTATGACTATACCAGTGGTTCCCAAACTGTGAGCCGTGGCTCCCTGGGGTGCCTCGGGACACTTGCAGGGGTGCCTTGGATTGGTGGTCCAGGACCAATTCAAATTATTTATGGTCAATGTAATAGGCAAAACTAGTGCTATTAGCTGTCAGTCATAAAATATGGGGACAAACAGAAGCAAATCTTGTCCCTCACCACACAATTGAGCCTAAGGATGACATATAAACACAATCTACTTAATTTAATATTTCTTTCTAAATTTCTCGATAAGAAATTTTTGGTCTAGGGGTGCTGTGAAAAAAATTCTAATACTCTAGGACGCAGTGATTCAAAAAAGTTTGGAAACCACTGGACTATACTAAAATAGACCCTCTATGGAAAACTTACATCTTCTTATCTTACAAAAAGGGGGAACACACTAGGCGATTTCTGCCTAAAAAATAAACAAAAACGACATTTATGTCGTTACAGGTTGAGTATCCCATATCCAAATATTCTGAAATACGGAATTTATTGAGCGAGAGTAAGATAGTGAAACCTTTGTTTTCTGATGGCTCAAAATACACAAACTTTGTTTAATACACAAAGTTATTAAAAATATTGTATTAAAAATTACCTTCAGGTTGTGTGTATAAGGTGTATAAGAAACATAAATGTATTGTGTGTATGTACACACACTTTGTTTAATGCAGTTATTTCAAATAATGGCTAAAATGACCTTCAGGCTGTGTGTATAAGGTGTATATGAAACATAAATGCTTTCTGTGCTTAGACTTGGTTAACATCACCATGATATCTCATTATAGTATGCAATTATTCCAAAATACGGAAAGATCCGATATCCAAAATACTTCTGGTCCCAAGTATTTTGGATATGGGATACTCAACCTGTATCAGTTATTTTTAGCCTGAAATAGTCCAGTGTGTATGGGGGTGATATTGGTGAACGATGAACGTTGCACGATCCCGCACATCGTTCAGCGTACATCAATATTGAGCTGATATGCAGCTCAACCCGTCAATGTCGGGCTGAGCTGCATGTTCAGGGAATGCCGACGGTGACGTCACTGAACGTTAACGTTGAACGATAATGTTCATTGTGTATGCACTATGGGGGTAATTCAGACTGGATCACTGCAGCGATCGCAGTCTGAATTACTGTGTGGAGTGCGCACGCGCAGAGGCCACACTGCGTGTGCGCACCTGGGGAGCACAGTGAGATGTTATCAGCATCTCACTGGCTGCGATCGCCTCTGCCTAATTGACAGGGGGGCAGGCGCGAGGCGTCGAACGCCGTTGGTGGGGCGTGGTCCAGCCAATGGAGGCTTGTCTGGACCGTTGGGGTGTGCAGCAGTGGCTGCGTGACGTCGCGCGCAACCGCTGCGACCCCGGACGCAGGCAGTAGCTCCCTGCCAGCGCACAGGAGCTGTGCTGGCAGGGAGCCACTCATCAAGTACAAAAGCATTGCCGCCGTGCAATGCTTTTGTACCGGTGCGTGGGGGGGTTGGGCCAGACATGTGGGCCGGACTAGCCCTGTGCTGGGCGTCTTTCCGCATGTCAGAGTGACTGATCGTAGATGTGCTAAATTAGTACATCTACGATCAACTCTGAATTACCTCCTATATTGTTGAACGCTATATCGTTAAACGATATAGTCATTCACCGCCGGCATTTAATCATCGGGTAGTGTGTACCCGCCTTTACACAGATTTGTGTAGTTCACAGTCCCTTTTACTCTAAAAAAGGAAGATGGAACAAGCCCTAATTTCGCAGACCTGAGCGGACTTATAGCATTGACAGAATGTTGTCACTAACACTATATGCAAAGACAAAAAGATGAATAGGTGTACAATTGTACAGACACTAAAAATCAAATCCAAGGATAGCTGTACTTCTGGAATTCTCACTCCTTTTTCCTGTTCTTTCACAATTGACGTCTGCCTTAATGGAAAATGGAAAAAAATCACAACAGTTTAGTAGCCCAAAATACAGTATATGCTATAATTGGGATAGGGAATGATTGAATTTCGGTATGCATAAAGATGCAAACTGTACATGTAGATGCATACAGAGGTGGAACTAGTGAGTGGTGGGCCCAGGTGCAACAATATTCTTTGGGCCCCCACCCCTGGCACCAATCCCGAATCCCAAATTAGAGACTCTTTATGCATGTCTGGGATAAAAAGCGTTGTTTCGGGGCACACAGGATATCCGTATTTATTCATGTACAATGTAACCTAGTCTTGAATCAAATCAAGATACTCCTAATTTGATTGAAGACTATTTTGCATTGTAATTGAATAAATATTGACACCCTGTGTGGAGTGTGTGCTGCGTATATAGGGAATGGGTTGTATGGCACAACACAAGTTTGAATGGGATGGGCAGAGAGTCTGAAGAGTCTTTACTTGTCTGGGCCCATGATAGAACTCCAGCGCTGCTCATCCTCTCCTTCCTGGGTTTCGGGCAGGGGGTGGTCACAAGATTGTGATGTCAGATCCCTGGCTGTGGAGGTTAAGAGCAGGACTACTTGAGACAGGCAGAGAGGAAGAGCCTGGGTCTCGGAGAAGGGTGGGGGCCTCTACTCCTCCTTTTCCTCTCTTAGGGGTGATGCTAGCCTTTCAGTAACCCAGCACAAACACTTATTATGCTCCCCTCTACATCCCTGTGGATAGCAGATAACCTTTACATACTGTATATGACTACCTTATAATAAAGACAGTATCAGTGACGGCAATGTACTACAGACAGCATTAGTGACCACCATATACTACAGACAGCATTAGTGACCACCTATACTATAGAAAGCTTTAGTGACCACCATACACTACAGAAAGCATTGTGACCACCATATACTAAAGAGAGCATTAGTGACCCTATATGATACAGACAGCATCAGTGACCCCCATATACTAGGCAGCATCAATGACCCCCATATAGTACAGACATCATTAGTGACTGCCATATACTACAGAGAACATTAGTGAATCCATATACTACAGGCAGCATTAACAATGCTATTTATGCTACAGATAGCACCAGTGACCCCCATTTACTAAAGACAGTATTAGTGACCCCCATATATTACAGACAGCATTCCTAATTACATCCTTAACAGTAGCACATGCAGGTGGGGTTTCTGAGTACCCAGAAACCTCCCCTTACAGATCAAAACTTTTTTTTCCAGAGACATAGACATCCTTGTGAAAGCCCCTTAGACATCCTTGTGAAAGACTCTGACAGTGACCATGTGTACAGGGTCAGGTTCGGAAGCCATTCATAAAATCCCTGTCCTGCGAAAAAGCCTATATCGGCAGAGCCATAACAGAGCTGCACTGTGCCTTGTGCTGTCTACGCCCCCTGACCAGTGACATCATGTCTTCAGGCTGAGGGAGTGGGACCACTGATGCCAATAAGTGCAGCTCTGAGTGTTATCAGGATGCTCCGAGAGGATGCACAGACATCAGGGCTTGTTTGGAGCATCCAAAGGATGCCACAGAGATACCGGCTGTTAGCCAGATGCAGGGACCATGGAGCAGTGATGGTGCCGCCAACAGAGCCCTGCACTAAGTGCAGTTGCACCACTCGCACAGCCCTAGTTACAGTCCTGTATATAGGCATTAAGTGTTTTGCACCATCTGTGGATACGTAGCAGTCAGATCGTAGTCACCATTGATAAAAATGGGGACTGTGACCTGGACCATACAAACTAGAAGACTTGAAAGATGTGAAAGATGAACAATTTGGAAGATGAGCGATTTCCCTTGAACTCCCTGACAAACAAGATTGAGTGTGTACACACTGAGCAATTTCGCAAACGATCGGAATGACGAACAATCTGCTCTGCTGGGATTAAGGGGATTGAGCTGCATGCATGGATGACTGACAACCTGCTTCAAATGACTACGGGTGTGCGCATTGTTCATCATTTGCTGTGTACACAATAGAATGATCTGAACGATTTGATCATTCACAACTGACGTTATCACTCATATCTATGGAAAAAATCTTCTAGTGTGTATGGGCCTTTAGCCTTTTGCAGGACATTTCTGTGATATATCTTGGATTTGGCATTTCATACTGTACACAGAGGATAAATCAGGTTGAATCGCAAATAGCGATCCAACCGGTATTTTTATGATCATTCTCCACAGGCGCATGTGCAGGGCCGTCCTATGCATGCGCCTGCATTTTCTGCGGGTGTCCCGCAGTAAATGCAAACGCCTCTGCCTGTCAATCAGGCATAGGCATTCATGGGGTGGAAGAGGAACGGCAACTCTCTGTTTCCTAGGCAGAGACGGAACGTTGATGGGCGCCGTCACAGAAACGGGGGCGGCGGCAGTCGAACAGGGGGTGTGGGCATGATCAGGGCAGCTGCGTGATGTCACACAAAGCCGCTGCGCTCACAAAGATGGTGGTGGACCTTCTGCGGTCGCAACCCTATTTTTATCGATTACGCTGAAATTGGGAGGGTTGCATGCTGGGCGGCCTTGCCCTGCGATGGGCGCCCCCAGCAGCAAAAATGTTCTCTTATGGGCAAAACCATGTGCAGTGCAGGTGGGTCAGACATAACATGTACAGATATTTTAGATTTGGGTGGGGTGTGTTCAAACTGAAATCTAAATTGCAGTGTAGAAAGAAAGCAGCCAGTATTTACCCTGCACATAAACAATATAACCCACCCAAAATTAACTATCTCTGCACATGTTATATCTGCCCCACCTGCACAGCACATGGTTTTGCCCATTAGAGAAATATTTTGCTGCTGCAATCAGGTCGGAATTAGGCCCATAGCACTGATAATAAAATTATACAAAAACTGTAGTTTATGCATAATTTTATGAAAAACTGCCTTTATTAATACAGTAGGTTCCCAAGTCTTTTTAATTGATGAGCATCCTACACTGGAATATTAATAGAGACTGCACCTGGCTACCATAATTAATCAACATTGATATTGGAATCCTGAGAAATAGGAGGGAGACCATGTAACAAATGAATCATAGTCTTACAAATTACCAGTCGGAGCTCAGGACGGGCAGTCAGATATCACACCCGCTCCGGAGACCAAGACTGTGGGACCCTGTCTGCTTGGTGCCTATTTCCAAGGGATGATGGGGTATTGATATCAGCAGGGTGATTTTGTTGCCAACTTCACTGACTTACATCACACTAGCTAGCAGGGCCGTAACTAGGTATGTGCTCTGTGTGCCTTGCACACAGCGCAGGATGACCTGTGGCGCAACCAGTCGCCACCACAATCTATATTTGATACTGACAGGTCCCTGAATGTCACCTGCGCTTTCCCTCTCCCTCAAGCCGAAGCTTACAGTGCAGCTGCGGGCAGCATTGCCCAACCCCCCCCCACACACACACACACACACACACTCGTGGTAACACTGAGCCGCGAGCATTAATGCCCGACCCCCCTCCCTCCTTCATGGTAACGCTGAGCCATGTGTATTGGCTGACACCCCCCCCCCCTCATGGTAACGCTGAGACCCTCTGTGTGCAGACTGATCTGTACTGAAGTGCCCATCCCGTGTAAGCTGGTATCTGCCTGCTCCTCTGGCTCCTGCAGTCTGAAGGGACATAAGGTAAACTTAGCAATCAGCACAGCATGGGAGAAGAGGGAATGGGGTAAGGTGGGCAGGCACAGGGGTAAACGCAGGATATCTGGGAGAGGGGGTTATAGATATACTGTAATGTGTAAATGGTGACTCTACCTGCTGTACTGGTAATGTGTAAAAGGGGACTCCACCTGCCGTAATATGTAAAAGGGACTCTTCCTGCAGTACTGTGTAGAAGGGGACACTACCTGCCTAATGTGTAAAAGGGGACTCTACCTGCCGTAATGTGTAAAAGAGACCCTTCCTGCAGTACTGTGTAGAAGGGGACTCTACCTGTCTAATGTGTAAAAGGGGACTCTACCTGTCATAATGTGTAAAAGGGACCCTTCCTGAAGTACTGTGTAGAAGGGGACTCTACCTGCTGTAATGTGTAAAAGGGGACTCTACCTGCAGTAGTGTGTGAAAGGGGGTTCTACCTGCCACACTGTGTAAAATGTGACTTTACCTGCCGTATTGTGTAAAAGGGGACTCTACCTGCCATACTGTGTAAAAGGGGATTCCACTTGCCGTAATGTGTAAAAGGGGACTCTATCTGCGGTACTGTGTAAAAGGGGACTCTACCTGCAGAACTGTGTAAAAGGGGACTTTTTTAAGAGAAAGGAATCTGTATTGTTGACGCACAAGGAGAAGTCTCCTTGTGCATCAATAATACAGATTCTTTCTCTTAAAAATTGTCAGTTGTATTATGTACTGTAGTTGACAGCACCCCCTGTACTGATAAATTATTATTCACAATACTAAGAGGGGTCCATAAGTGGGTGTATTCAATTTCCATACACCCACACTATATTGAGTGTGCAGATACCTAACCTCTGTAAAAGGGGACTGTACCTGCCATACTATGTAAAATGTGACTTTACCTGCCATAATGTGTAAAAGGGGACTCTACCTGCCGTAATGTGTAAAAGGTGCTCTACCTGGTGTAATGTGTGTAAGTGGCGCTACTGTGCGACATAATTTGAATAATGGATACTACTGTACAGCGTAATAAGTATTGGTATTATTTTGTGGCAAAGCCCCTTCCCAGTGAAGCCATGCCCCTATATTTTTGGTGCACTGGCCCTGATTTAAATGTGTGTGGGGAGGGAGCACCGATGCTGTTTCTTGCACACAGCACTAAAATCTCTAGTCAGGGCACTGCTAGCTAGAGCTCGAGTTGGGCTCTCATCCACCAGGGGCTGTGACTGTGGATCTTGAGGTGAATATCTGCTCATTTTAAATCAGCTATAGGTGGCACAATTCTGCTAGTTAGAGCTGATTTATTGCCAAAAACACCTTCATTACTGTTTCATTAAAGTCTTTATAAACTGGTATCAACTCTCAATTATTACTTTTTCTATACAGCATACTACAGTATCTCTATGGATTCCGTGGATACAAGTATATAATTTATAGTATTGGCTGTTTTTGACTGATTGATCCCAGTACAAGGACTGTATATGCATTTGTCTCCTTGGTGAATATGTTATTGTTATATTCTATGAATTAAAATATAGTTGTGTATTGTATAATAGCGTGTGGGCATGTTTTTAATAAATAATATTTAAACAATGACGGATTCTTATAGTGATAATATTGCATCTCTGTGTTTCTCTCATTTCTAGTTTATGATGAATTTCATGCATACATTCCAAAAACTGCCACAATGTAATCTCCACATTTCCGCCAGCAGAATGTCTATTTTAAGACAGAACATTACTCTTTTCATCTCCAGATATTGTAACTGTAGGCAGATATGATTCATGCACTATTTTTCTTTGTGTTTTGCCAAATTTCATAAACTCATCTTTTCTACCTCCCAAAAAAGTTGTGTACAGTATTTTGTATCAAAGTACCAGACTTCAAAGGGGTACACAGAGAAGACATATGCTTTTCACTTGTTTCATTTAATTATAAGATAGAACTTACTGGCTCTCTTTGCATGTAATATGAAAATAAAAGGTAAGGCATAAAGTAATTACATTCCAATTTTGTTAATTACATTTTAAAATATAGCTTTCATGGAAACACCTTTTTGTTTAATCAAACAAATGGTTTGACAATTTGATACCATCTCAATTATTATACTTAATGTTTTATATAGCTATTTATAATCTAGAATAAACTAAAAGCTACATCTATAATTGTAAATATACCTCTATTATCGGGACAATAGGGAACATTATCTCGAACATAGAGACACAAAAGGCATTTTACATTCCTTTTAAAAATAAAAGTAACAACGATTCATCTTTATCATCTATTGAGCACTACTGAAGATGCTGAAGGCAAGTTATTATCCTTTAATGAAAGTCTTGTTATACAGTTTTAGTAACATGCACGAAGTCCGAACCCTAGCATGAATTAAAAAATGTAAAATATATTTGAACTTGTGTGAATATTTAACTAAACTATAACAAACTACTACCACGCTCTGAACTATAAATTTGTTTTAGTTTCTCTCCTAGATTTATATGCCTGTTTCCTGATGTGAGTGGTTCTAGGGTCCATAGGGTTAATTTTTAATCTGTAAAGAGTTTCACAAAGAGAAAAAGAATCGGATTCCTATGGGTGCACTCCTTCCCCTTATTTTATTGTTTAAAATACTATTTATTTCATTTCATTAAAATTCGGTATAGACATACCACCCATATCTAAAGGCCTGTACGGCTCATTTATTATTTCCAATTCAACCTTATTACTGGCTGAGTAAAGTGAAGTATTAAAAAGTGAAATAAAGAAAAAAGAAAAACGTGACAAGAGTAATATAATGAAAAAAACTGTTAGAATAAAGTTTTAAAATTATTTTTAGTACCCGTTCTAATGTGTGAGTATGATTAATTGTAGGCTTCTCCTATTATTGATTTCTATTTGTGCTTAACGGTTAGAGTCAAGTAGTAACATGCAAAAATAGATACATTTGTCTCCAAACTTGTTTTGATGTCTTGTGTGTCTTATGATGTATCCTGATATGCACTTCACTATAGGGAATTTAACCCTTCTGTTGCAGCAGTCTGAAGAGACTCTGATGTATAATTCTAAAGTTGTTACCGGCAAGCTCTATATGTCAGCTACTATAACTCCCAACATCCATGTAGCAGTAATGCACATGTAATTATTAGAGATGAGCGCCTGAAATTTTTCGGGTTTTGTGTTTTGGTTTTGGGTTCGGTTCCGCGGCCGTGTTTTGGGTTCGACCGCGTTTTGGCAAAACCTCACCGAATTTTTTTTGTCGGATTCGGGTGTGTTTTGGATTCGGGTGTTTTTTTAAAAAAACACTAAAAAACAGCTTAAATCATAGAATTTGGGGGTCATTTTGATCCCATATTATTATTAACCTCAAAAACCATAATTTCCACTCATTTTCAGTCTATTCTGAATACCTCACACCTCACAATATTATTTTTAGTCCTAAAATTTGCACCAAGGTCGCTGGATGACTAAGCTAAGCGACACTAGTGGCCGGCACAAACACCTGGCCCATCTAGGAGTGGCACTGCAGTGTCACGCAGGATGTCCCTTCCAAAAAACCCTCCCCAATCAGCACATGACGCAAAGAAAAAAAGAGGCGCAATGAGGTAGCTGACTGTGTGAGTAAGATAAGCGACCCTAGTGGCCGACACAAACACCGGGCCCATTTAGGAGTGGCACTGCAGTGTCACGCAGGATGTCCCTTCCAAAAAACCCTCCCCAATCAGCACATGACGCAAAGAAAAAAAGAGGCGCAATGAGGTAGCTGACTGTGTGAGTAAGATTAGCGACCCTAGTGGCCGACACAAACACCGGGCCCATTTAGGAGTGGCACTGCAGTGTCACGCAGGATGTCCCTTCCAAAAAACCCTCCCCAATCAGCACATGACGCAAAGAAAAAAAGAGGCGCAATGAGGTAGCTGACTGTGTGAGTAAGATTAGCGACCCTAGTGGCCGACACAAACACCGGGCCCATTTAGGAGTGGCACTGCAGTGTCACGCAGGATGTCCCTTCCAAAAAACCCTCCCCAATCAGCACATGACGCAAAGAAAAAAAGAGGCGCAATGAGGTAGCTGACTGTGTGAGTAAGATTAGCGACCCTAGTGGCCGACACAAACACCGGGCCCATTTAGGAGTGGAACTGCAGTGTCACGCAGGATGTCCCTTCCAAAAAACCCTCCCCAATCAGCACATGACGCAAAGAAAAAAAGAGGCGCAATGAGGTAGCTGACTGTGTGAGTAAGATTAGCGACCCTAGTGGCCGACACAAACACCGGGCCCATTTAGGAGTGGCACTGCAGTGTCACGCAGGATGTCCCTTCCAAAAAACCCTCCCCAATCAGCACATGACGCAAAGAAAAAAAGAGGCGCAATGAGGTAGCTGACTGTGTGAGTAAGATTAGCGACCCTAGTGGCCGACACAAACACCGGGCCCATTTAGGAGTGGCACTGCAGTGTCACGCAGGATGTCCCTTCCAAAAAACCCTCCCCAATCAGCACATGACGCAAAGAAAAAAAGAGGCGCAATGAGGTAGCTGACTGTGTGAGTAAGATTAGCGACCCTAGTGGCCGACACAAACACCGGGCCCATTTAGGAGTGGCACTGCAGTGTCACGCAGGATGTCCCTTCCAAAAAACCCTCCCCAATCAGCACATGACGCAAAGAAAAAAAGAGGCGCAATGAGGTAGCTGACTGTGTGAGTAAGATTAGCGACCCTAGTGGCCAACACAAACACCGGGCCCATTTAGGAGTGGCACTGCAGTGTCACGCAGGATGTCCCTTCCAAAAAACCCTCCCCAATCAGCACATGACGCAAAGAAAAAAAGAGGCGCAATGAGGTAGCTGACTGTGTGAGTAAGATTAGCGACCCTAGTGGCCGACACAAACACCGGGCCCATTTAGGAGTGGCACTGCAGTGTCACGCAGGATGTCCCTTCCAAAAAACCCTCCCCAATCAGCACATGACGCAAAGAAAAAAAGAGGCGCAATGAGGTAGCTGACTGTGTGAGTAAGATTAGCGACCCTAGTGGCCGACACAAACACCGGGCCCATTTAGGAGTGGCACTGCAGTGTCACGCAGGATGTCCCTTCCAATAAACCCTCCCCAATCAGCACATGACGCAAAGAAAAAAAGAGGCGCAATGAGGTAGCTGACTGTGTGAGTAAGATTAGCGACCCTAGTGGCCGACACAAACACCGGGCCCATTTAGGAGTGGCACTGCAGTGTCACGCAGGATGTCCCTTCCAAAAAACCCTCCCCAATCAGCACATGACGCAAAGAAAAAAAGAGGCGCAATGAGGTAGCTGACTGTGTGAGTAAGATTAGCGACCCTAGTGGCCGACACAAACACCGGGCCCATTTAGGAGTGGCACTGCAGTGTCACGCAGGATGTCCCTTCCAAAAAACCCTCCCCAATCAGCACATGACGCAAAGAAAAAAAGAGGCGCAATGAGGTAGCTGACTGTGTGAGTAAGATTAGCGACCCTAGTGGCCGACACAAACACCGGGCCCATTTAGGAGTGGCACTGCAGTGTCACGCAGGATGTCCCTTCCAAAAAACCCTCCCCAATCAGCACATGACGCAAAGAAAAAAAGAGGCGCAATGAGGTAGCTGACTGTGTGAGTAAGATTAGCGACCCTAGTGGCCGACACAAACACCGGGCCCATTTAGGAGTGGCACTGCAGTGTCACGCAGGATGTCCCTTCCAAAAAACCCTCCCCAAACAGCACATGACGCAAAGAAAAATAAAAGAAAAAAGAGGTGCAAGATGGAATTGTCCTTGGGCCCTCCCACCCACCCTTATGTTGTATAAACAAAACAGGACATGCACACTTTAACCAACCCATCATTTCAGTGACAGGGTCTGCCACACGACTGTGACTGATATGACGGGTTGGTTTGGACCCCCCCCAAAAAAGAAGCAATTAATCTCTCCTTGCACAAACTGGCTCTACAGAGGCAAGATGTCCACCTCATCATCACCCTCCGATATATCACCGTGTACATCCCCCTCCTCACAGATTATCAATTCGTCCCCACTGGAATCCACCATCTCAGCTCCCTGTGTACTTTGTGGAGGCAATTGCTGCTGGTCAATGTCTCCGCGGAGGAATTGATTATAATTCATTTTAATGAACATCATCTTCTCCACATTTTCTGGATGTAACCTCGTACGCCAATTGCTGACAAGGTGAGCGGCGGCACTAAACACTCTTTCGGAGTACACACTTGTGGGAGGGCAACTTAGGTAGAATAAAGCCAGTTTGTGCAATGGCCTCCAAATTGCCTCTTTTTCCTGCCAGTATAAGTATGGACTGTGTGACGTGCCTACTTGGATGCGGTCACTCATATAATCCTCCACCATTCTTTCAATGGTGAGAGAATCATATGCAGTGACAGTAGACGACATGTCCGTAATCGTTGTCAGGTCCTTCAGTCCGGACCAGATGTCAGCATCAGCAGTCGCTCCAGACTGCCCTGCATCACCGCCAGCGGGTGGGCTCGGAATTCTGAGCCTTTTCCTCGCACCCCCAGTTGCGGGAGAATGTGAAGGAGGAGATGTTGACAGGTCGCGTTCCGCTTGACTTGACAATTTTCTCACCAGCAGGTCTTTCAACCCCAGCAGACTTGTGTCTGCCGGAAAGAGAGATCCAAGGTAGGCTTTAAATCTAGGATCGAGCACGGTGGCCAAAATGTAGTGCTCTGATTTCAACAGATTGACCACCCGTGAATCCTTGTTAAGCGAATTAAGGGCTCCATCCACAAGTCCCACATGCCTAGCGGAATCGCTCCGTGTTAGCTCCTCCTTCAATGTCTCCAGCTTCTTCTGCAAAAGCCTGATGAGGGGAATGACCTGACTCAGGCTGGCAGTGTCTGAACTGACTTCACGTGTGGCAAGTTCAAAGGGCATCAGAACCTTGCACAACGTTGAAATCATTCTCCACTGCGCTTGAGACAGGTGCATTCCACCTCCTATATCGTGCTCAATTGTATAGGCTTGAATGGCCTTTTTCTGCTCCTCCAACCTCTGAAGCATATAGAGGGTTGAATTCCACCTCGTTACCACTTCTTGCTTCAGATGATGGCAGGGCAGGTTCAGTAGTTTTTGGTGGTGCTCCAGTCTTCTGTACGTGGTGCCTGTACGCCGAAAGTGTCCCGCAATTTTTCTGGCCACCGACAGCATCTCTTGCACGCCCCTGTCGTTTTTTAAATAATTCTGCACCACCAAATTCAAGGTATGTGCAAAACATGGGACGTGCTGGAATTTGCCCATATTTAATGCACACACAATATTGCTGGCGTTGTCCGATGCCACAAATCCACAGGAGAGTCCAATTGGGGTAAGCCATTCCGCGATGATCTTCCTCAGTTGCCGTAAGAGGTTTTCAGCTGTGTGCGTATTCTGGAAACCGGTGATACAAAGCGTAGCCTGCCTAGGAAAGAGTTGGCGTTTGCGAGATGCTGCTACTGGTGCCGCCGCTGCTGTTCTTGCGGCGGGAGTCCATACATCTACCCAGTGGGCTGTCACAGTCATATAGTCCTGACCCTGCCCTGCTCCACTTGTCCACATGTCCGTGGTTAAGTGGACATTGGGTACAACTGCATTTTTTAGGACACTGGTGAGTCTTTTTCTGACGTCCGTGTACATTCTCGGTATCGCCTGCCTAGAGAAGTGGAACCTAGATGGTATTTGGTAACGGGGGCACACTGCCTCAATAAATTGTCTAGTTCCCTGTGAACTAACGGCGGATACCGGACGCACGTCTAACACCAACATAGTTGTCAAGGCCTCAGTTATCCGCTTTGCAGCAGGATGACTGCTGTGATATTTCATCTTCCTCGCAAAGGACTGTTGAACAGTCAATTGCTTACTGGAAGTAGTACAAGTGGGCTTACGACTTCCCCTCTGGGATGACCATCGACTCCCAGCAGCAACAACAGCAGCGCCAGCAGCAGTAGGCGTTACACGCAAGGATGCATCGGAGGAATCCCAGGCAGGAGAGGACTCGTCAGAATTGCCAGTGACATTGCCTGCAGGACTATTGGCATTCCTGGGGAAGGAGGAAATTGACACTGAGGGAGTTGGTGGGGTGGTTTGCGTGAGCTTGGTTACAAGAGGAAGGGATTTACTGGTCAGTGGACTGCTTCCGCTGTCACCCAAAGTTTTTGAACTTGTCACTGACTTATTATGAATGCGCTGCAGGTGACGTATAAGGGAGGATGTTCCGAGGTGGTTAACGTCCTTACCCCTACTTATTACAGCTTGACAAAGGGAACACACGGCTTGACACCTGTTGTCCGCATTTCTGTTGAAATAGTTCCACACCGAAGAGCTGATTTTTTTGGTATTTTCACCAGGCATGTCAACGGCCATATTCCTCCCACGGACAACAGGTGTCTCCCCGGGTGCCTGACTTAAACAAACCACCTCACCATCAGAATCCTCCTGGTCAATTTCCTCCCCAGCGCCAGCAACACCCATATCCTCCTCATCCTGGTGTACTTCAACACTGACATCTTCAATCTGACTATCAGGAACTGGACTGCGGGTGCTCCTTCCAGCACTTGCAGGGGGCGTGCAAATGGTGGAAGGCGCATGCTCTTCACGTCCAGTGTTGGGAAGGTCAGGCATCGCAACCGACACAATTGGACTCTCCTTGTGGATTTGGGATTTCGAAGAACGCACAGTTCTTTGCGGTGCTACTGCTTTTGCCAGCTTGAGTCTTTTCATTTTTCTAGCGAGAGGCTGAGTGCCTCCATCCTCATGTGAAGCTGAACCACTAGCCATGAACATAGGCCAGGGCCTCAGCCGTTCCTTGCCACTCCGTGTGGTAAATGGCATATTGGCAAGTTTACGCTTCTCCTCCGACAATTTTATTTTAGGTTTTGGAGTCCTTTTTTTACTGATATTTGGTGTTTTGGATTTGACATGCTCTGTACTATGACATTGGGCATCGGCCTTGGCAGACGACGTTGCTGGCATTTCATCGTCTCGGCCATGACTAGTGGCAGCAGCTTCAGCACGAGGTGGAAGTGGATCTTGATCTTTCCCTAATTTTGGAACCTCAACATTTTTGTTCTCCATATTTTAATAGGCACAACTAAAAGGCACCTCAGGTAAACAATGGAGATGGATGGATACTAGTATACAATTATGGACGGACTGCCGAGTGCCGACACAGAGGTAGCTACAGCCGTGAACTACCATACTGTGTCTGCTGCTAATATAGACTGGTTGATAAAGAGATGTCGTAGTATGTATGTATGAAGAAGAAAGAAAAAAAAACCACGGTTAGGTGGTATACAATTATGGACGAACTGCCGAGTGCCGACACAGAGGTAGCCACAGCCGTGAACTACCGTACTGTACTGTGTCTGCTGCTAATATAGACTGGTTGATAAAGAGATGTCGTAGTATGTATGTATGAAGAAGAAAGAAAAAAAAACCACGGGTAGGTGGTATACAATTATGGACGGACTGCCGAGTGCCGACACAGAGGTAGCCACAGCCGTGAACTACCGTACTGTACTGTGTCTGCTGCTAATATAGACTGGTTGATAAAGAGATGTAGTAGTATGTATGTATAAAGAAGAAAGAAAAAAAAACCACGGGTACGTGGTATACAATTATGGACGGACTGCCGAGTGCCGACACAGAGGTAGCCACAGCCGTGAACTACCGTACTGTACTGTGTCTGCTGCTAATATAGACTGGTTGATAAAGAGATGTCGTAGTATGTATGTATGAAGAAGAAAGAAAAAAAAACCACGGTTAGGTGGTATACAATTATGGACAGACTGCCGAGTGCCGACACAGAGGTAGCCACAGCCGTGAACTACCGTACTGTACTGTGTCTGCTGCTAATATAGACTGGTTGATAAAGAGATGTCGTAGTATGTATGTATAAAGAAGAAAGAAAAAAAAACCACGGTTAGGTGGTATACAATTATGGACGGACTGCCGAGTGCCGACACAGAGGTAGCCACAGCCGTGAACTACCGTACTGTACTGTGTCTGCTGCTAATATAGACTGGTTGATAAAGAGATGTCGTAGTATGTATGTATGAAGAAGAAAGGAAAAAAAACCACGGGTAGGTGGTATACAATTATGGACGGACTGCCGAGTGCCGACACAGAGGTAGCCACAGCCATGAACTACCGTACTGTACTGTGTCTGCTGCTAATATAGACTGGTTGATAAAGAGATGTAGTAGTATGTATGTATAAAGAAGAAAGAAAAAAAAACCACGGGTAGGTGGTATACAATTATGGACGGACTGCCGAGTGCCGACACAGAGGTAGCCACAGCCGTGAACTACCGTACTGTACTGTGTCTGCTGCTAATATAGACTGGTTGATAAAGAGATGTCGTAGTATGTATGTATGAAGAAGAAAGAAAAAAAAACCACGGTTAGGTGGTATACAATTATGGACGGACTGCCGAGTGCCGACACAGAGGTAGCCACAGCCGTGAACTACCGTACTGTACTGTGTCTGCTGCTAATATAGACTGGTTGATAAAGAGATGTCGTAGTATGTATGTATAAAGAAGAAAGAAAAAAAAACCACGGTTAGGTGGTATACAATTATGGACGGACTGCCGAGTGCCGACACAGAGGTAGCCACAGCCGTGAACTACCGTACTGTACTGTGTCTGCTGCTAATATAGACTGGTTGATAAAGAGATGTAGTAGTATGTATGTATAAAGAAGAAAGAAAAAAAAACCACGGGTAGGTGGTATACAATTATGGATGGACTGCCGAGTGCCGACACAGAGGTAGCTACAGCCGTGAACTACCGTACTGTGTCTGCTGCGACTGGATGATAAATAATGATATAAAAAAAATATATATATATCACTACTGCAGCCGGACAGGTATATATATTATATAATGACGGACCTGCTGGACACTGTCTGTCAGCAGAATGAGTTTTTTATAGAATAAAAAAAAAAACACCACACAAGTGAAGTCACACGACGAGTGTTTAACTTTTTCAGGCAATCACAATATAGTATACTACTAACTATACTGGTGGTCAGTGTGGTCAGGTCACTGGTCAGTCACACTGGCAGTGGCACTCCGGCAGCAAAAGTGTGCACTGTTTAATTTTAATATAATATGTACTCCTGGCTCCTGCTATAACCTATAACTGGCACTGCAGTGCTCCCCAGTCTCCCCCACAATTATAAGCTGTGTGAGCTGAGCACAGTCAGATATATAATATATACATAGATGATGCAGCACACAGGGCTGAGCAGTGCACACAGATATGGTATGTGACTGTCTTGTACTCCTGGCTCCTGCTATAACCTATAACTGGCACTGCAGTGCTCCCCAGTCTCCCCCACAATTATAAGCTGTGTGAGCTGAGCACAGTCAGATATATAATATATACATAGATGATGCAGGCATGCAGCACACTGGGCTGAGCAGTGCACACAGATATGGTATGTGACTGAGTCACTGTGTGTACCGTTTTTTTCAGGCAGAGAACGGATATATTAAATAAAACAACTGCACTGCTGGTGGTCACTGTGGTCAGTCACTAAACTCTGCACTCTCTTCTACAGTATCAGCCTCAGGTCAATCTCTCTCTCTCTCCTAATCTAAATGGAGAGGACGCCAGCCACGTCCTCTCCCTATCAATCTCAATGCACGTGTGAAAATGGCGGCGACGCGCGGCTCCTTATATAGAATCCGAGTCTCGCGAGAATCCGACAGCGTCATGATGACACAAAATAATGAATGTGTGTGAGTTCTGGCGCAAAAGCTAGCTGCCCAATCCTAACCTTCCTATGATCTGCCCAAATCCAGATCACAAAAGGGATACAAGTGAAGAAATAACAAGTGGAAGGGAGATCAAAGGCGCTGCTATACAAGTAACAAATATAATAAACAAAATTTGTATAATATACTTGCAAAACCTTGTGGTCCTTCGTTTAATCTTTTTTTCATATAAATCCAGTGATTACCAGATGTTTACATGCAAAGAACAAAAATAAACAACAAATGTGTAGTAATGTCTACAATAAGTTCAATTTTTTATGTGTTCTCCGATGAAGCAGAGTGAATTCCGGACTTACACTTGCGAACACAAATGCTGCATATAAGTCCGGAATTCACTTGTGATTGTCATTTTCCATTCTGACACACATTTTGCTCTATCCTGATTTTACATGTTCTTTGCATGTAAACATCTGGTAATCACTGGATTTATATGAAAAAAAGATTAAACGAAGGACCACAAGGTTTTGCAAGTATATTATACAAATTTTGTTTATTATATTTGTTACTTGTATAGCAGCGCCTTTGATCTCCCTTCCACTTGTTATTTCTTCAGCGTCATGATGACGTTCGGGCGCGCTCGGGTTAACCGAGCAAGGCGGGAAGATCCGAGTCGCTCGGACCCGTGAAAAAAAACATGAAGTTCGTGCGGGTTCGGATTCAGAGAAACCGAACCCGCTCATCTCTAGTAATTATGTCATGTGCTACGCTTTTGTTGTCCGGTTCTATGCATGGGACTATTTGCACACAATGTTATAATGCAACCCCTCTGTGTCCTATTTATTCTATTTTATTTACTATATAAGTATGAGGGATTATTCACTAAGCATGAGTTCAAACTTATGCTGTATGTCACTTCTAAGCACAGTCCCCTCTATACACATATGATTTGTTTTAATTTGCATGGGTGATTGGTCTGTGCCGTGTATTCACACTTGTGTTACGCATAATATTACAATGCTGCTGGCAGATTCAATAAATAAGCTTCCGCAATGTTTAGCATTCATATAGTATTAAGCTCAAACAATACTATCCTATATGATATCTTAATTGTCCTATTATAGACACCGGATTCATTTGTATGCAATTTCAAAGTGCAATCCCTTCTATATGCATTTAAATTCTTTAACTAGCAAGGAGGGTTAGGGTGAATGGTATATAACTTCGCTCTATTGCTGTGTGTCACACTAAAGCACAGTCCCTTCTGAACATATATAATTATTTTAGCTTGCACGGATGTTCCGTCCCTGCAGCGCCCCCATCAAGCGCCACACGTAATATTAGTTATGTTGCTGGCAGACTCAGTAGGTCAGCTGCCGTTCTGCGATACTGTCACACAAATAATTATATGATGTATAGTGTTTTTATTATTCTGTTACCCTGTTATGAACGTGAAATTATTTGCATGTAATTTCTAAATGCAGTCCGCCCTCTATGTATTCAATTTCTTTTATTCTTATCAAAAACTACATGGACAATATCCATGCATATATTCCACATCAGATGCTGCCTTTATTTTATAGCTTCATATATAATGCTCTGGTATGAATGGGTGTCCCCACTTGCCCAGAGGCTATTAAAGCTTGTAGATACTGTTATTGTATTATTAAATACATTCTCCAGCCATTGTGATCTTTTTTAGTAATCAGATTACAAATAGCAATACATTCTTAAGATTAAGCTAGTCACATCAATAGAGAAGTCTAGTACATAATTAATTTCTTAGAACGGATACAGTGCCTCCCATGCACATTTTGCTTGGCTGACGAAGCCCCGACAAAGCTTTAGCCAAGCGAAATGCGCATGGGTAGCACTGTACCCGTTCTAAGAAATTAATTATGTACTAGACTTTTCTATTGATGTGACTAGCTTAATCTTAAGAATGTATTGCTATTTGTAATCTGATTACTAAAAAAGATCACAATGGCTATTTGTAATCGGATTACTAAAAAAGATCATAATGGCTGGAGAACTTATTTTAAATTTTTAATTGATGAGCATCCTACACTGGAATATTAATAGAGACTGCACCTGGCTACCATAATTACTCGACATTGATATATTCAATGGAATCCTGAGAAATAGGAGGGAGACCATGTAACAAATGATCATAGTCTTACAAATTACCAGTCGGAGCTCAGGATGGGCAGTCAGATATCACACCCACTCCAGAGACCAAGACTGTGGAACCCTGTCTGCTTGGTGCCTATTTCCAAGGGATGATGGGGTATTGATATCAGCAGGGTGATTTTGTTGCCAACTGCACTGACTTACATCACACTAGCTAGCAGGGCCGTAACTAGGTATGTGCTCTGTGTGCCTTGCACACAGCGCAGGATGACCTGTGGCGCAACCAGCCACCACCACAATCTATATTTGATACTGACAGGTCCCTGAATGTCAGCTGCACCTACCCTCTCCCCAAAGCCGGAGCTTACAGTGCAGCTGCGGGCAGCATTGCCCAACCCCCCCACACACACACACACACTCGTGGTAACATTAATGCCCAACCCCCCTCCCTCCTTCATGGTAATGCTGAGACGCGTGTAATGGCTGACCCCCCCTCCCCTCATGGTAATGCTGAGACCCTCTGTGTGCAGACTGATCTGTACTGCAGTGCCCATCCCGTGTAAGCTGAGATCCGCCTGCTATCCCAGCTCCTGCAGTCTGAAGGGACATAAGGTAAAGTTAGCAATCAGCACAGCATGGGAGAAGAGGGAATGGGGTAAGGTGGACAAGCACAGGGGCAAATGCAGGATATCTGGGAGAGGGGTTATAGATATACTATAATGTGTAAATGGTGACTCTACCTGCCATACTGGTAATGTGTAAAAGGGGACTCCACCTGCCATAATATGTAAAGGGACTCTTCTTGCAGTACTGTGTAGAAGCGGACTCTACCTGCCTAATGTGTAAAAGGGGACCCTACCTGCCGTAATGTGTAAAAGGGACCCATCCCGCAATACTGTGTAGAAGGGGACTCTACCTGCTGTAATGTGTAAAAAGGACTCTACCTGCAGTAGTGTGTAAAAGGGGTTTCTACCTGCCATACTGTGTAAAATGTGTCTTTACCTGCCGTATTGTGTAAAAGGGGACTCTACCTGCCATACTGTGTAAAAGGGGACTCCACTTGCCATAATGTGTAAAAGGGGACTCTATCTGCGGTACTGTGTAAAAGGGGACTCTACCTGCAGAACTGTGTAAAAGGCGACTTTTTTAAGAGAAAGGAATCTGTATTGTTGACGCACAAGGAGAAATCGCCTTGTGCATCAATAATACAGATTCTTTTTCTTTTTTCTTTATTTCACTTTTTAATACTTCGCTTTACTCAGCCAGTAATAAGGTTGAATTGGAAATAATTAATGAGTCCTACAGGCATTTACATATGGGTGGTATGTCTATACTGAATTTTAATGAAGTGAAATAAATAGTATTTTAAACAATAAAATAAGGGGAAGGAGTGCACCCATAGGAATCCGATTTTTTTCTCTTTGTGAAACTCTTTACATATTGCTTAATCGGAGGGTAGCACCCATAAGGTGGTCATTATGATTTAAACAATATAGTTTGCTATTATTCAAAGGACTATTAATCCCTTGAATTCTGCTCAACAGTGAGCTTGTTTTTTTGGTGCGGAAGAAAATATCTTTCTCCATTTTAATTCTTAACCTTTAGTGTATAGGGTAGGGATATTGTTTCACAAGTCAAAAGGCAGGATTCCTCAGATCTATTTTTATACAAAATTCAAATCTAGAAAAGAATTAGCCAACAATGAGTGAGTATTTAGGGCATCATTTAGACCTGATTGCAGCAGCAAAATTGCTCTCTAATAGGCAAAACCATGGAGGTCATTGAGATCTGATTGCTGGGCTGCGTTTTTTGCTGTCCTGTGTTCAGATAGTCGCTGCCTACAGTGGGAGTGTATGTTCGCCGTGCAAGTGTGTGTTCCTATGTGTTCGCCGAGCTGCTAAAATTCTGTGTGTGCAGTCTTTGCGCAGCCCAAGACTTACTCTTCCAGTTCGATAGAATCAGGCTAATCGGGGCCGGAGCTGACGTCAGACACCCTCCCTGAAAACACTTGGGCACGCCTGCGTTTTCCGAACACTCCCTGTAAACAGTCATTACCACTCACAAGCGACTTCCTCCTGTTAATCACCTTGCGAACGCCCCTGCGAATGGATTTTTCGCAGCATCCCGTTGCTGACCGGCGATGACTGTTGAGTTGTAGTTGTTGTTGTTGTTGTATGACCTGATTGCCATGCACAGCAGCGATCAGATCTGAATGGCCCCCCATATGCACTGCAGTTGGGGCAGATATAACATGTGCAGAGAGAGTTAGATTTGGGTGGGTTATATTGTTTCTGGGCAGGGTAAATACTGGCTGCTTTATTTTACACTGCAATTTAGATTTTAGTTTGAACACACCGCACCCAAATCTAACTCTCTCTGCATATGTTATATCTGCCCCCCTTCAGTGCACGTGGGCCCTCATTCCGAGATGTTCACTCACTAGCTACTTTTAGCAGCCGTGCAAATGCATAGTCGCCGCCCACGGGTGAGTGTATTTTAGCTTTGCAAGTGTGCGATCACATGTGCAGCCGAGTGGTACAAAAACATTTTGTGCTAAACAAGACCAGCCCTGTAGTTACTTATCCTGTGTGATGATTCTAGCATCGGAGGTTCCGGAATTGACGTCAGATATCCGCCCTGCAAACATCTGGTCATGCCTGCGTTTTCCCTACCACTCCCAGAAAATGGTCAGTTGACACCCATAAAGAGCCCTCTTCCTGTCAATTCCCTTGCGATCGGCATTGCGGTGCATATGCATGCGCAGTTTTGCAATTTTTTACCTGATCGCTGTGCTGCGAAAATCGGCAGCGTGCGATCAACTCGGAATAACCCCATGGTTTTGCACATTAGAGAAGAATTTTGCTGCTGCGATCAGGTCTGAATTAGGCCCTTAGTCCCTACGTCGGGAATGCTGTTACTATAGCACTGGTGGTGAACCCAGAGACAAATGTATAATTTCATACCAGAAAAGAAGACTCTTTTGTGTGGCACTCTTTATTTATAAAAAAAAAAAAAAAACCCTCCTGAAATGTAACTTTATTTCCATAGTTAAAATTAAAATGCAATTATCAATATCCTAATACACCCAAAAACCATAAGTAATACTTTATGTCCCATCTACGTAGCCACAGTCTAATTGTTATTCTTCAGTATATATAAGGTTATGGCTAATCTCAGGAACTTGACAGATACTTAAAGAATACACAGAAATAAAGGGGGTCATTCAGACCCGATCGCACGCTGCCTTTTTTCCGTAGCCGTGCAAACGGGTCTGAACAGCGCATGCATATGATCCGCAATGCGCAGACGGATCAGCCGCCGGTGACAGGGATCACCAGGCAGCGACAGAACTAACGAAGAATGCAATCGCAAGAAGATTGACAG